>NC_072389.2:93489893-93816939 GCF_028885625.2 Pongo pygmaeus | reverse complement strand
TTTCAACGGATATTTCTTAGTTTCTACTCGTATCTGCTGCCTCCAAAGAAAGTAAATTCCCAGTCCCCTCATACCATTAGTCTCCTGGGTGCCTGCCTCTTCTGAGGCCCTGTAAAGGTATTGCTCCTGGTTCCCTCGTGAGGCAGGTGGCAAACTTCCTAAATTGAATTTCCTTTTTCTTGTCTGCTTGTGTCTCTCCTCCAGACGCCCTGTGGTCCTGAGATTACTCATGCCCCCCAACCCCCGATCATTTCTTTCTGTTCACTTTGTTTGTGGACCACATTCTGATTCACCCAGGGCCAGATAACATGGCCACACGCCTCACCTGCTGGCCCACTGCATGTTTGTGATACGTACTTTGCAATTCTCTTAGTCGAAAACCCTAACCTCTTCTTAGAGACTGTGTTCTTTCTGATTTCAGGTATCTCAGTTCTCTAGAATCCCCTGGACTGAACCTTAAGAATTTTCTTATAACCCTGTCAGCTGTTGCCTTTCAAAAACTCAGTGTAATGCTGAGTAAACATTCTGGCCTCTGGGCTGTGTGTCTCCTAGTCTTGGGGTTTAGACACTGTGCTCATATTTTCCATCCTTGATTATTCTCAGTAGATTTTCTTCTCTTTTTCCCCCTCTTCCTTAAGGCTTCATTACCTCCCATTTGTTCACATCTCTTCTCTCCATTTTTCTTGTTAAGGGCAGATTTAGAAAATGAGTTTAGTCTCTTGGCTATTTTGGAGTCATCATTAATTTCTGTTCCTCTTCATTCCTTAGCAGGCTAACAGCCTTGTGTCTCTTTCTCCCTTGTTTCCTCTTAATGGGTCTTTGAAAGTCTCTTTTCTTCCTGGGTTAACCCCTTTGCCTTTTGGAGCTTGCCTTGGGCCCAAGAGGCCTCTGCCCTTTCTGGGTGGTCTTCTAGGTGTTGCAGCCACTGCAATTGTTCTGGATTTAAAGGATACTGGGTCTCCCAGAGGGAGTAAGCCATGCACTGCCGCTGGCCGACTTCTTGCAAGCTGCAGACGGGGTCTCCCAAGATGCACCTTGAAACCCATCTGAGGGGTCCAGGTGAGGCCTGAAATACACCTGTGGAAAGGTATGACCCTCTCAATGATGTGTACGCTCCATGGGGGCAAAGACTAGTTCTCATTAAATCCTGTTTTCTCAATGTAAAATTTGTATTTGGAGAACAAATGACTGACTGAACGAACGACTGAGGGAGGGGGAGACAAAAGAAGGGAAAACACCACACACTTTGAAGGTGGGCAGACTAGGCTGTGAACCCAAGTTTGACTTTGCCAACCCTTTCACTTTGCATTCTTGGCCAAGGAGCTGAGCTTCTGTGTCCTTCCTAGGACACAAGGAAATAATTCCTACCCCACAGGGCTTTGGGTGAGGATTAAAGGAGTGAACATAAAGCACCTTTCTCAGTGGCTGGACATGGTAGGTACTCAGTAAATGGCATGTCCCACACCTTGAAAGCTATTTTAGAACCTTGATCCTTATTAAGGGTGTTCAGAAGCCCAAGCTCGAAGCCCATCTGGGGGCTGGGTTTGAGGCATCTTTGGGGTTCTGCTGCCTGTATGTGGGGAGAGCAGAAGCTAAAGGGGAAAGGGAGTTACAGAGCTGGGGTGGGGATCTGAGTGGAGCCCCCCAGCAGAGACCCTCCATGTCTTCTATGGCAGCCTCAACACATATGCACCCTTGCCAGCTCATCAGTGTATTGCCATTACCAAGAGGGAGCTTTGTCAGTGTATTGCTGTTATTCTCAATGAGGAAATTGAGATAGAAAAAAGGGACGCAGTGACCTGGAGCCAATCCTGTGGGGATATTTAAGAGCTGGATTTAGAGCATGGCTTGCTGGTTCTTAAGCCTCCATTGCAGCCCACTTCAGCCCTGAGTCCCTCTCCCTTCCTCCGACAGCTGTTTCTCTTTGGATCTGGTCAACTCTCCACCTCAGGTTTTACATCTGCATTTCTTTAATGTGGTTGCCTTTGGCTTTTTCCCTGATTATGAAGCCTCCACCCAGGATAACTCCCATCCCATTTGCATCTGGAGGGCTTGTTTATACAGACAGAGGGGTTGAATTCTCTAGAAGGCCTGGGGTGTAAGGCACCATTGAGGGCCATCTGTCTGTCTCTGTGACAGGGTGACCTGGCTAGATGGGACTGCATCTGTCTTGCTAGGGCTGAGGCTTTGCTGACCATCAGAGTTGCCTGGGGTTGGGCTTAAGGGAGTCGTTCAGTTCATTTTAGAACTGACTTTCCAGAGTGATGAGGGCCAGGGAATCCTCAGGGACCCTACAATGGGCCTGTTGGGACCCTGACCCAGAGCCCACATCCTGAGGGTGTGGCGGTCTGGTTCTTCTGCTGCCCTGGTGGTGGTCAACATGTTGTTATGGAACATACAAACAGTGCAGACCTGTTCTCTTTAGATGGTGCACAGGTGACCTCCTCCTTTCTCTGTTTCTTCATCTATAAAATGGGTCCAAAACTGTTGCCTGTACATCCCCCTACAAGGTTATTGTGAGGACAGAGTGAACAATGTTGAGAAAGGACTTTGACAAACATAGAACCTGAGTACCCAACAGGGTGCTGTGGGATGTAGTGAGGGAATCTCACAAAAGCCCTGGACTCCCGGAAAACTTGATGAAAGGACTTTATCCTCTTGGGTTTTACTAAAAATAGAGACCAGGAAAAAAATGCAACCTGGTCTCAGTTTGAAGATCAAGTTATGAAGATCTTGTGAAGAATGTTGCTGATGCAAATTATGTCAACCTCATTGCCCGAAACAAGCATTCCCCCTGCCCTTGAAGCTGGCATGTAATCATTGATTTTTTGTGTTTTAGAGTCCTACAAAGTCCACTCACAATGGCCCCTGGGGTCCTGTGGGGCTTTTCTGAGACATGAATACATTAATACCCTCCAGGAACATCTGTTGAGGGCCTTCTCTGCCTCAGGAGAATTCATGCAAATTCTCTTAATTCGTGCAAAGGTGAATTAAGTTTAGGTATTTGACTTCAGTGGGATAGTCTAGGGGTGGAAGAGGGAGACAGCATGTAGAGATGGTTACTATACAGTGTGATGAGGACTTGGGGCTCCCTGGGAGCATTTAGCAGAGGTGGGGGATGCATCTTTGGGGAGAGGGAGGATTCCAGCAAGGAAGGCTTCCAGGCCACCTGAAACCTGAGGATGGGTGCAAGTCAGCAGCTAAAAGAGGCTTTCTGGGGACATGGGTGATGATTGTGCCAGGTAAAGGGAACCATGTGCTGCATGTCCAGAGGCCTGGCAGTGAAAGAGAAAGCCTCGCATGTTTGCAGGGCCTAGGTCTGTGGGACCCACTAGACCTGGAACCAGACTGACAAGGTGACTCCCCACCATGCTTCCCTGTGGCCCCAAAGTCAGTGTATTAAAGGGTTAGAACCTTTGCTTCCAGGTACCCTGTCTCCCAGTATGGCCCTGTGACCTGAGATCTCTCTTACTGAGGCAGCAGAGTGATTCATGTTAGAGCAGAAGAGGGGATCAGGGCTGCAGAAAGACAAGATCCCCTCCTTGTGTGCCTCATTTGCTGCCAACTACAGGTATCTGATGCCTCTATGGCTCCTTCCAGAGGGACATCTTGGTGCTTCCTCCACAAGGGCCCTAACCTCTCTTACATACAAGTGTCCTAAGGATCACAGCATCCTAAGAGGTCTCCCTTGAACTACCTGCCGTACTCTGAACCATTCTACATATGTTTTCCATGCACTCTGCAAGGAGGCTGATTAAACATTGAAATCTCATCCTCTTAAATGTGCCTCTGATGTTCTTAGGATATGAACCAAACTCCCTGCCTTAGTTAACTGGGTGAGTGTGAGGCCCATGCAGAAACCTAGGTGAGACAGCGTGGTATGGTGTGGGACCAGCCTCAAGACCAGTTCCAGCATCTCCCTGCATGTCCTCCAGGGCTCTCTGCTCAAGCCACATTGCGCTTCCCTTGATATCCCCATGTGTCATGCCACCTCTAGCTCATGGCCTTTGCCTGTGCTGTTCCCTCGACTTGGAATATTTTCATACAGCCTCTGACTCGCTTTAGTTAATGTCTATTCCTCTTTCAGGTTTCAGCACAAGTGTCATGTGCACAGATCCAAAGGCCAAAGACATCCAGTGAGTTGGCCTGAACTACATGGCAATAGAAAGTAGGCTGCTGCCTTTGGGTGACAACAGCCTCTCCTGATGCTTGTTGAAACTGAGTTCATACTGTGCTGGTGCCTATGAAGGTACCTGCTTGATAGAGGAATTAAGGGAGATGACCCCCAAGTCTTCCCCCAGGAGTAAAAGGGCACCTTGGTTCTTTTGTCCTTACTACATCTGGCAAGTCCAGCTGTGTCCCTGAGGTGGGCAGCTTACTCCCTGCAGGAGGCAGTGGGGCTCCCCTCCCTGTGCCAGCTGTCCATTTGCAGCTCAGAAACCTTCGCTGATGCCAGCAAGGGTGGTGTTTGCAAAGAGCAACCGTGTGCTCCTTATTTATTGTGTGCAAAAGAAAACAAATTAAGCTCTTGTAATTATACAGTCAGACATGGCCTTAAATAAAGCTTAAGCAGTCAAACTCCATTTAGAATATCAATAATTGCCTCTCCCAGCCCTGATCCCCAGCAGCTTTCTGTCTTTGTACTCCTCCCTTCCCTTCCCACCCATCTCCACTCTTCTTCTCCCCGTCTCCCTCATTGGTGCAGACCTCTGCTTGGCCCTCAGAAATCTCTGGAAGACCCCCTAGCAGTGACTAGGCATACTTGAGAGCCCCTGTTGGACTTTTCAGAGATCACTAGTGGCATTTATTAAGTGATTTCACAGTCATGGGGTTGTGCTAGAATATTCTTGTCCTGCCCCCACCTCCCTTATTTTGGTTAATCTATGAGAAGTTGCATAATATGATTGAAGACACAAGTTTTGTATCAGTCAGAACTGGGCTCTGTTCCTACCTTGTTTGCTGACCAGCTGCGAGATCTTGGTCAAGTCATCTAATCTTTTTGAGCTGACTCTTCCCTCTGGTAAGAAAATCATCTCCCTCGTAAGCTTGTTTTAAGACTTGGGTGAGATAATGCATTTGAAGTTTTGGCACACAGCAAGTTTCTTACAAATATTAGGCCTTTCATTTACTATAGCTCTAGATCATACCTCATATCAGAATTCTATGGAGTTTCTTATTTTCATTTTTCTGGACTCAAACATTTATTGATGTGTCCAGAGCCTGCAGGTGTGTATTAGGTCTCCCAAAGCATCTGTGAAGTGAAATGGATGCATCTGCCTGGGGCCTGGCAGGAGGACATGGAGTCGGGGTGGTCAGTAATACCATGTGATATGTTGTTCTGAGGGTCCACTGACATGCCTCCCCTCATGACTAATGACCAATTCTCTGAGCAATATGCTATCTTAACCATTGTGGCTATAGTGCTTTACATACCACATCTCAAAAAACCATCTTATTTAATATGCTGTAATAAGATGAAGTAGCTATCAGTTACCATCATCCCTGTTTTATTAGTGAGGAATCTGAGAGAATGCATTGTCCAAGGCCACACAGCTAGAAGTAGTAGAGTAGGAGCCGGGACCCAGGTCTCAGACTTGTTCAAGTTCTAGCTCTTTTTTGCTATGCTGGGCTGTTTCCTATGCTGCTGCCAACACCTGGGAGGAGACTCACCTGGTTTCTGGACCTCAGAGTCGTGATGCTGCTTCAAGACTTAGTATGAATCGGTCAGTCACCACCTTACTGTCTCTTTAGTTTCCTTTCCTGTGACATGGAAAATGCACAGCAGCATTGGTTTTACTTGTGATATGATATGTGATATGATGGTAGTTGGGTCATTGCCAGAAACTAACTTGAAAGTAGTTTGGAAACATTGAAAGATGGTTAGGTTCAAAATCTCTATTAGGTGATTATATGGATAATACCATACAGGGCCTTGTTCACTGCAGGTAACAGGTGCTTTGGAAATGCTGGCCACAGGATTCAGGAAGGACATGGGTCTTAAATTTGTCCTTGGAGGAATTTTTGCAGTATTATATAGGAAGAGGGGAGAAAATTCATGGAATGTACATGTGTGCACATACAAGCAAGCAGGAAACAAAGTAAAGAGAAAAAGAGAAGAAATATTTATTGTGTTAAGCTCTGTGTTAGGTGTTCTTCCAACAGTAATCCGTCTTCTTGTTTTACACATGAGGACTCTGGGGCTTAGAGAGGTTATGTAACTTGCTCAAGGTCACACAGCTACTGAAGAGATTTATTCATATCTATAAATGTCTGGTCCATAGCTCATGTTCTTTCTGTTGTAACTGATATAAAGACCAGGTCACATCTCTGAGGGTGGTCAGGAGTCCAACGTTCCCAAATGAATATTTAAAAGTTGTTTCTTTTTGGGAGGGAAACTGATACTACCATTTTTGCTTACTCAACTCCCAGCCTCCATGGTTCCATCCCTGGGGGTTCAGCACCATGGCCAGAGCCCAGGGAGCCCTCCCTTTCCTCCTGGGCAGTGAACTATGAACAGCTCCCCAGAGAGAAGCTCCCAGGCCCTAGTCCCCGGCTCACCTTCCCCTAGCATTGTCACAGCTGCTGGTGGGCTGACCTGTGTCCTTAAGCAAATGCCACTGCCTTGGCACAAGCAAAGAGTCAGGTGCATGTGGTGGACACATGGCCTGTGCTGTGTTTGCTAGCCCTCCTGCTGGGATCTAGACCCAGATGTAAACAGTAGAGGGAGTGCCCCTTCCACTTCTACCTTCCAGAGGCCCAGTCTAGAGTGGACGAGGATTGTGATTTATGACTTTGATTACCCTTCATTGAGGAATTATCTAGGGCTGTAGGATTCCAAAGGATCCTGAGCAGCAACAGGATTCTTTCTTCCAGATCTGAGCTCCCAGGGTCAGGTCTGTTCTGTTACTGTTGAATGGGGCCTGGAGCAAGTAGATTTGTCATGTGTTTTCTCACAGGAATAGATAAAGTGGGCCAAATGGTGAGAAAAGCACAGCAGAGCTGGCTGAGTTATGATGTGGGTGGGTTTGTCCCCTAGGATGTGATTTTTTTCATTCTTAGAAGGTTTTCACCTGCATAGTATAAAACCAAGTCCCCAGCTGGAGATCAAGACAACTTCTTGCTTATGCGCATGTGCACATACACACACACACACTCAGGTGAACACATGCCAAGTGTCATGACAAGGGTGTGGATTTTGGAATTAGGCACATGGACTCAGTCCCTGTGATAACACTACCAGCTTTGTGACCTTGAACTAGCTATTTCACCTCTAAGCCATGGATTATTGAATTGCTTATCTGTCAATGAGAACAAATCATTATAATAATACGGACCATAAAATGTTGTTGGGAAGATTCAATGGACAAATATCTTTAAAGTGTATAGTGATTAGCTCCTAACAAGCACAGAGTAAACGTTACTTATTATTTTGATTTTTCAGAAAATAATTTCTGTATCCCAATTTTCTTTAGTTTACTGTCATGATTATTGGTAATAACTATGGAAAAGTCTTTATAGCAAGGAAAAGTGATTAGCAAGTTAATTAATTGTTTGCACTTACGTTCAGATCTCAAGATTTTAAATTAAGTTGAGGTCAGCCATAGCAGTAGTGTGGGTCTAAGAAATAATGAGTTGAGTTTGGCACCCTGTTCAATGCAAGACTTAGGAAAATTGAGCCATTCCATGAAATTTACCTGCATGCTTTTATTTAACAATGATTGTGATCAAGGTGTAAATCATTCCTTCCACTTTGTACAAAGAACTACAAGCAGAAACACAGTTCACAAGTCCTAATGTTAGTGATTATTCCTAAGAGTGCCAGCCTTTGGCCAGGCCCATGCATCCACATGCCCTTTTACTCTGTTCTCTTCCTGCTTGTTTCTCTAAGTCTCAATTCAGATTGCATTGTCTCTATGCCCTCCTGAACTCAATTCATATTCAATCCTCAGCTCCTTGAGAATCTACATGGAACCAAGTGGGATGGGGGTTGGCTCTAGGGTCCATATACTCAATATGAGATAAGAATTCTTATCTTGTCTCTTCCTTGAGTGAGTCTATGTGAACACTACCAGATCTCTTCAGGAGAGAGGCCATGGGGTGTAGGCATGAACACTGCATTTCCCAAACATTTTGCAGAATTGGATGAGAGGCCAAAAGACTGTGCATGGTATAAATTACAGAAAATGGTGGTGTAATGACATTGTTGGTGAATAAATTAAAGCCCTGAGTCATAAGGCCAGTAACAGAGAGGGGGCAGAGAAGTGTAATTAAAAGGAGAAAAGAGATGTTTTTAGCTGACACTGGAAGTGAGACAGAGATGGGGGCAGGGTGGGGAGAGAGGGCAGCTCAGAAGAGAGGACATGGATATTGCTGGCAGTCAAGGAAGGTAAGAAATGAGGCCAGTACTTCTGAAGCTAAGGAGGAGAGAGGGACAATGAGGGTAATCTTGGTGGACACAAAACAAGATGGGCTTTGGCAGTAAAGATAGCTGTCAGATGTACTCTGCAGACACAGAATAAGCTGAATGGAAGAGTTCTGGTGAAGACAGATGAGATCCTGGAGAATAAGGAGTAAAATCAGGAGTTAACTGGATCTCCTTGGAGTCACAGCATTCTGGAGATTGTTCTCCAGTGTCACTTGTATCTGCAGCTGGCCTTTCTTGCAAATACTCTTTGACTTATCCTTTGTAGGAATGAGAAGTAAACCAAGACATCCGGGGCAAAAGTGCCTGTCTTGGACCAGGTGGCATGGGTAAGGCTGTGGCCAGCCTGGCTGCAGCCCATCACCATGTGGGTCCAGCAAGGGGTCAAGACCATGGGGAAAATTTAAATTCTGAGCCAGAAGCAATCCTTTTTGAACAAGAGTTCTTCCCTGGATTCCTCTGGAAACGGAGTAAATGAACAAATTTCTATGGGGAGCTGCCTTGTTCACCCCATACACCCAGTACACCCACATTTCCCAGCACAGTGTAGGTACCTAATTAGTGTTGAATGATTGCATGAGCAGAGATGACTTTTAAGATAGAGAAAACAAAATGATGCTAAAGCTGACTCTTTAGAGCATTTGCTCCTCTCTTTTGTTCACTGCTGTAAAGTGACACCTAGATGCACGGCACATAGTAGGATCTCAGTAAATAACACATTGTCCAAAGTGGGACACTTTGGAGAATGGAAGGGAAACTAACCTGATGAAATTCCAGGATAATAGATGTGAGCTGGGACTGTTTGGGCAGACCAGAATGTGTGGTCACCTGTCACTGGTAATTAATACAATGAATTAGTCTTGTATCCTTGGAACTATCTAAAAAAGAATGAAGGTCCTGCCTCCTTCTGGCCACATTACCTCCATTTATGCTTGGGCTCATTCAATAAACATCTACTAAGCACCTGCTCTGTACCAGGTATCTTGCTAGGCATCAAGAAGACAACTAGAGGGAAAAGCTGTCGTTTTACTCCAGGATTCCCTCCATTCAAGCGGCAGCTAGACTTTTGAGAGACACATGATTTGACATTGCTGAGCTAGATGGATGGATGAAATGCTCTGGGAGCATGTGAGTGGGGAAAACCAGTCGCCTGGAGGTGGTGGTCAGGGAAGGCTTCTCAGAGGAGGGATATATCAGTAAGTCATGGAAGATGATTAAGAATTTGCCAGGCATTCTGGGAGAAGACTGAATGTCAAGTACAACTGCCCAGGGCACAGCGCTCATTATAGATCAGCTCAACAACACCAGGTTGCTGGATGCTGGGAAATATTGTTGTGACTAAGACAAATGAGCCATTGACCTCATAGATAATATGAATTGCTTGCTACCAGATATAATATTATATAGTCCATTGGGGCTGTGATGGGGGAATTTCTGTTTGAGTTGGGAGCCTGGAGGAGGGGCACCTACCTGACATGGAGTGGTGTCATTTCTAGGTGCTGACATTGGCCCCTAGGGAGAGATAGGAGGTAGGGAGAGAGACATCCAGATACTCAGGTGGACTGGGAAGAGAAGGTTTTGTGTGCCCTTCTTATACCAAGGGTATGGGGTGCCTCTCACTCTTTTGCAGCTAATGTTACCTGGGCAAACAGAGTGGCCACAGTGCTGGACCAAGGCAGCAACTGCTCATGTACAGACCTAGAAGGTCTAGAGGTCTCCCTGATCCTCCTGGAAGCCTGAGAATGAGGAGGGAAAGGATGGGTGAGAGGTACTGGAAAAAAGAGACAGGAAGCTGGAGAAGGAGGAGGAAGCTGGGGCATTGCATAGATAAAGCCCATCTGCCTCCCCTTCCAAAGCTTTCAAATGTAATATTAAAATGTTCCTCATTATTTTCCTTGGATGAGTTTGCTGTCCTGATGATATTAATTATTCTTAAAGGTCAACAACGCTCTTTCGAATCCCCTTCTGTTCTATCTTGTAATCAGTTAATTAATTGGAAACCATTTAGCACGTATGCTGAGTGCGTTGTCTGGTGCGAGTTTTCTTGTTTTGTTGCTCCTGCAGTGATGGTTCTCTCCATGCTCCTGTTTTCTTTCAAGGATTTGGAAACTTGAGCGTGGGCCCCCTTCTCCCCTCTCCTTCTGCTGGCTGATCCCCCGTTCATTCACAGTTGGCTTTGGAGGTGTTATCTCCTTAGGTTTTTCCTTTGTGAGTCCTTACTGGCAATATTAAATCATTTCCATTGAGTGCCTACCATGTGGTGGGCACTGTGTGGGGCATCTGTATGTGTTATTTCACTTGATTCTCACCACCTCATGTGGTAGAGATTTTGCTCCCATTTCAGAAGAGAAAGGAGTGAGACTCAGCATAGAGAAGTGAGCTGTTCATGAGTTGTCTAGCTAAAATGTGGCTGAGTAAGAACGGAACCTTCTGGAAGCCTTATATTCTGATTTGCTGTGGCGCTGGTGCTTCAGAGTATCTGGGAGAGGAGACTTCGGTCTTGTGATAGGGTTTTATTTAGAATTCTTAGTCCCAGCCGTTGCTGGTTCATTACAGGAGTGAGCACTTGAAATATGAAGCTGGAACTCTGTCTTCCCCATCTTTCTTTATTGCACTTCCATTTTGCTCTTCCATTTTGCTCTGATGTACACAGAGGGGATTCCTCAGCAGCTGGAGGGCAGATTAGAAGCAGGATTGCAATGCTTGTGGTAAAAATCCCTGCCAGCTCCTGAATATGCCCAGCCCCCCAGCACGATGCAGTCACACCAAAAGGCCGACCTCTGTGGGACTCATGAGCAGCTCAGCATGTTTGTTCAGCTGGGGTCTTCTGCCCAAATCCCTCCTGGAGAGGGGCTCTAGGATGCTCCAGCCCTGATGTGTCACTGTGTGATCACTCTACAAGACCTCTCCCTGCCTGGAGTATGTAGCTCATTTCTGGTTGACCTCTCTCCATGCTTTTCCCTGTGCTCTCATCCACGCTAGTGGATGGGTCTCCATTTTTTATGGCTGTCACACACGGTCCCAGTTAGTCCAGGGAACACAGTGAAAAATTGGACTCCAATTCCCCTCTCAGTGACCAGAACTTCAAGTCTTTCCAGACCTGGGGGTGAGGAAGGCTTTCCAAATTTTACCTAAGAGTCGTAGGATCCTGTCCTAGTGATGGTGACAGGCAGCGATCACTAGGAGCACAGGAGACAGGGCCCTAGTAACGTAGCCCCTCCTGCTAATGCTAGCAGGTAGTAAAGGGCACAGACTCTGCATCCAGACTGCTGGGGTTCAAACCCTGGCTTCCCCCACACAGCAGCTACTGACCCAGGGCAAGTTGTCTAACTCACTGGCTCTGTAATCTCCTCTCTGTGAAACAGAGATGATGATAATGATGATAGTAGCATATCTCTCATAGGGTTGTTGCAATATTTAAGTGAACCCTTATATGCAAAACCCTTAAAGATAGCTGGCCAAGAGCAATCACCATATTTGTTAGCTGCTGTTACTATTACCACCTCAAATACCTCTGTGACCCCAGCAGCCATGCATTGAGTACCTGCTATGTGCTAAGCACTGTGTTGGGCATTTGACATGCATTAATTTATCTTGATGTTTAGAATTGCCCCATAAGGCTGATATTATTAGGACTTGCATGGTCAAGATGAAGAATCTGAGCTCCAGAGAGATTAAATAACTTTCTCAGGGCAGGTCCCACAACTCAGGAGGGTCAGAGCTGACAGCCTAGCCCATCTTCGAAAACCATTGCCTACCTCTCCCCTAAATGCTTTTCCAAACCCACACAGCCACTGTTCCCTTCCAGAGTAGTGTGCTAAGGAAAGAATGAGCTTCTCCATCATACACTTGGATGGGGCTTTCTCCACTGTCAGTTGCCCATTGACTTGGTCCTAAAAGTGGATCTGATACCTTGTTCCTCACGTGATCCCCAGGGGTGAGTCTCCTGGACACCCCTAGGGGAGAAGTCCCCTAAAGGCCAATGGTGTGCTCACATGTCCTCCTGGAACCTGCTAGAAGTGGGGCAGAGGGAGTCCAGCTATGGCTTTTTACATGTGCAGGATCTGGTCTGGAACAGGGGCAGGGCAGGAGGCCTGAGCTGTCAGCAAAGCCGCCACTCTTGCGCTGGCCACTCCAGAGAGCAGCCTTAGTGAACCCTTTGATGCTAGCCGCTGACTCTGCCCCAAGCCTCTAGGACAGTACCTCAGGCACTGAGCTAAGGTCTCTGCTTCTTGGCTCATCCTCTAGCCTCAAGGGCTCCCCCTCCTCAGGCAACCAGGGGTATGGGCCCCTCAGTGGGCCTAGGCACAGCTGTGACTCCTTGAGTGTGGCTCTGGCTGGCCTGTTGCTACATGCTCGTCTCTTCCCTCTCTCTGCTCAGCAGCACCCCCTTGACCATGGCTGGGGTGCCCCTCCTCCCTTCGGGCTCCCCAGCTCCAGCTTTGGGTCTCACTTATTGGTTTGGATGCTCTTGTCCGAGTCCTGTTTTCTCCTCTGCTCTCTTTTGGGACCATCTCCCCTCATCCCGGGACCCTCGCTGCTCCTCTCACTTTCTCTGGTTTCTAGCCTCTGTCATCCTCTAGGCTCACCAGGCATGTAGTTCAAACAATGTGTGTGTGTGTGTGTGTGTGTGTGTGTGTAGGAGGCTGGGTGGGGTGGGGAGGCACAGATTCATCTTGTAATTGAGTGCAGGAAGCTAGTGCAGGAGGCACTTTGGGCAGCAGGGACCTCCCTTTAGTCAATGTGCAGTGCTGTGATGGCCCTGCCCTGGACCACCCAAGGGCACGTCCCCATTGGAGATTCTCCATCAAGTTCCAGGAGGGGATTGTGAAGTCCCCTATGTGGTTATTAACAATGGCATTTGTTCCCAGGAGCCTGCGCAGGAATCCCTCAGCTCCCTGACAGGGCATCTCTTTGCATCTAATCACATGACTCTTTCATTTGCTTATATATGTATATACAATTGTCAATTTTTTAGGGCAGAGGGATTTGATTGGAGCCAAAGTCAACTTGCCCATGGGGAAAACAAAATTTCACCAGATCAGGGGTTCTTAAAGTGTGGTTCCCAAACCAGCAACATCAATGTCACCCAGGGAACCTCTTAGAAAAGCAAATTCTCCAGGCCTGCTGAATCAGAAACTCAGGAGGCCTGGCAATTTGGTTTTTCCAAGCCTCCAGGTGATTCTGATACCCGGAATGGGAGAACCTCTCCCCTCAATGCTTTCTCAAATCCACACTTGGCCTGTGTTCCCTCTAACCTCTTATCTTGGAGGAGGGATTGGATGCAGCGTTGGTCTAATCAGGTTTCTTTATGAAAAGGCCCAGAGCAGCTTTCTGTTCACAGTTTTGTTGTTTTTAAGAGAGTCATAGATTTTCCTTTAATCTGAATAGTAAATCTTAGAAAGGGGACTGTTGTCTGGCCTGGCTAAAAGGTAATGAACAGGAATGTTCTTCCTCAGAGCAGCTTAGCACTCTTGCCCCTGCAGCCTCCCACCAGCCTTTGGGGACCCTGGCTTCTCCAGCCCTGACAGCGCCCACCCTGGGCAGCTCTCTCTCAGCCCAGGGGCATGGCCTGCAGCTGTACCTCTGTTCCCTTCTCCCTCTCTATCCCTTGCTTTGCTTTTAGTCCGTAGCTGCAAGGGGTTCTTGATTTTTCCCACAGACGCTTTCTGCATCTTTTTTTTTCTCTTGTCATGACAGCTCTTGAGTAAAAATGACTGTGATGTCTTGGCCACATCAGCACATCATGTGCTGGGGCCTCTCTGGGGCAGTCGGCTCCCACGCCAGGCCTGGCCTCCTCCTCCCCAGGTGGGTGGATCCCGGGTGAAAAGGCCCAGCATCTGCCTGGCAGCGCCCACCCGGGACTCCAGAGAGAGCTCACATGCTTCAGGGTAATTAGCCTTAGGTTAATTTATCTGAAAAGAAACTCCCAAGGAGCAATGCCCACCCGCCCCACAGAATAGTTTCAATAACACTCAAGGTCTGGTGCAAAGCAGACAACATGAAGATACACAGCAGATTTTAAGGCCTTTGGTGGCCTCGTGTTGCAGCAGAGACCCAGACGCAGGTGGCCAATAGACCTCGGGATGAGGGCTGCATTTTCCCTGGACCTCAGGCCCTGCCCAGGCATCTGCTAGGTGGGCTGCAGGAGGCAGCACACCAGCACCAGCCCAACCCTAGGGGAGCAGGTGCTGCCTGTTGTCTTGTTACAGTAGGTCTCTATATTGCCTTGTGAACTCAGACTTTACTGAATAAAATGATGCCTGAATTCAAGGGGGTCACCACCTGGACCTCCTGTATTTGTTTTAATTGCATGGGCGTGTTGTGGCTTCGGTGGTGACTGGCAATGGGCAGAAACAGTGACAGAGCATTGTTCACTGAGTGCCCACTGAGGATGAGGCACTGTGTCATCTGTCATCCGCCATCCATACCCCATTTAATCCTCACCACAGCTCAAGTGGACATGCCCTATTATTATTCCCAACTTCCAGATGAGTAAACTGAGGTACAGAGAGGTGAAGTAACTCACGCAGAGTCACAGGGCATGGAGGCAGCAGTGGTAGGACCGGCACCCAGGCCCGTGAGATGCCAAAGGCCATGACCTTACCCGTCCTGCAACACAAAGAATCAGAAGTCACTCCTGTAGCCAAGATTGGCCAAGAGGGGAGGATCCCTCAGCTGCCCTAGTTTGAGTATCAGGAGCCCTGGTGCCAGCTACCAGCCTCTGCTACCATCCAGCTGGGTCATCTTGGGAACTGGCTTAACCTCTGGGATCCCCATTTTCCTCTCCCGTAGTCAGAATCCAGGACTCTGGGTCCTGGCTCCAACACTGACTTGCCTGGTGACACAAACAAGTTATCTCCTCTCCCAAGTCCTCCTGGATCTCACAGTCTCAGTGTCCCTCATGTAGGCCAAGGGGGGTGGGCTGAGGGCTCCCCACTGTTCCCCCACGTTCTGTGAGGTTCTGAGTGTGCTCCTCAGCCCAGAGACGTGAAGGTTTGTGCTGACACCGAGAAAAGCATGCCTACTGGAGGGAACAGGGAAGGACTGCTGGCTCTGGGACCCGGGCTCACAGAGTCAGCTCCTGGTCCTGCTCGGCTCCACACGTGTTGCCATCAAGAGGCCAGGGCAGGATGGGCCCTGCTGAGGCAGCACAGACCAGAAGGGACGGGGATCCTGAAGGGCAGAAACCCAAATGTCCTTGAGAGGCAGGGAGGGGTCAAAGAGGCAGAGCTCTTCAGACCTCCTAAGAAGAGTTCTCAGTTTGTTTCCTGGTGGAGCCAGACTGAGACAGCTGGTGGGGATAAGTGTGTGTGTTTGAATGTGTGTGTGGTATGGTGTGTAGTGTGTTTGGTATGTGTGTGTGTGAGAGGGAAGGAGAGAGAGAGCGAGAGCGCCTTCATCCTCTTGACACCCGCTGGGAGAGTCTGGCCTGGCTGCGCTATGGCTGTGTGAGTTCATAGCAGTGGAGAAGTTGGCTTCACAGGGACAGAAAGAGGTCCCAGGACAGGTGGGTGGAGGAGAGCAGTGGGAGGAGCAGAAGCCACACCCTGCAGGGTACAGGATTGTCTTGGTCCCTAGGCCTTTTTCTGCTGAGGTCTCTGCAGAGCCTCTTTGTGCACTGTGGTTGCTTTGTAGAAAGAAATGCTTCCTTCCAGTGTCCTTGGAAACTCAGGTTGGTTTTAGGTCCCTTCAGATGAGAGAGTTTTGTGGGACTTCCGCTGAACTTTCTATACGTTCTTTGAGCACTTACTGGGTTCCAGGTGCTATAAAGAAAATAAAACTGAAAAAGAAAAGGTTGTCTTCAAGAAAAGCAACCTGGTGGGAGGCCAACACAGGCACAGCTGTCACTCCAGGCCAGCAGTCTGAGACGCAGGCTGTGACAGTCGAGGCCCAAGAAAAATGCAGTGGGAGAAAGCGGAGGGAAAGAAGATTTTAGAGTGGGTGGTGCTAGCCGTCTGCAGAGAGAACCACTCAAACTGTGCTTGCAGGGTGGGGAGAAGGGCATGAAATACAGTGGTATGGAGCAGGAGAAGTGCCAGGGAGCTAGCTCTAAGGGTGCAGCCAACAGGGCGATGCCATTTTGTCCCAGGTAGGTTTTTAGGGTTAGCTAGGGGGAGGGGCTGAAGGATGGGGGAAGGAGGTGGGTAGTGACAGACTATATGGAAACAGGAGGCTGATGTCATTTTGTGGAAGTACTTGAATTCCAAGGTGGAGTTTGGACTTGATTAGGTGGGCCAACCATTCTGGAAGAGTCCAGTTCTCTGTGTCCATATCTGGTCTCCCATGTGCCATGGTCCTTCTCCACCTTCTCAGCACATGGCAAGTCCTGACCTCTCTTTTCCTTCCTGCTCTGAGCTCCAGCCTGAGAGGATGCTGGCAGCTACTCAGTGATGTTGCACTGTGCTCTGGGACAACTGGAGTGATTTCCTTTTCATAAAACAAACTATGTGACTGCTGGATTCTGGGATGGATTGACATCTGGGGAAAGAAAACCTGACACTCCTTTGGAGAACTTATAATGACAGTTTTCTACCTGTTGACTGCTTCTCTCTACTGGGGACTTCAGGCAATGTCTGGATTTTTCAGATGGCCCAGAGCCGTGTCTTCTAATATGGTAGCCTTTGGCCACTCATGGCTATCAAGCACTTGCAATGTGGCCAATTCAAATTGAGATGAGCTCTGAGAGTGAAGCACATATGGATTTAAAGACTTAGTACAAAAAAGAATGTGAAATACCTCATTTATAGATAGATAGATAGATAGATAGATAGATTACAAGTTGAATTGATGTTTTGGATATACTGGGTTAAGTAACATATTGTTGCAATTAATTTCACCTCTTTTCACTCTTTAACATGTGACTAACAGAAAATTTCACGTGGTATTTGTGTCTTTTATTATATCTATACTGGGGAGTACTGTTCTAGACAAGGGGTTGTCAAACTTTTTCTGAAAAGGGTCACATAGTAAATATTTTGGTCTCTGTTGCAATTGCTCAACTCTGCTGTTGTAACGTGAAAGTGGCCCTATTAGTTTCTCATTGCTGTTGTAACAAATTAACACAAAGTTTGTGATGTAATACAACATAAACTTATTGCCTTACACCCAGAAATTCAACATGGGTCTCACTGGGCTACAGTCAAAGTG
Source organism: Pongo pygmaeus (assembly GCF_028885625.2). Taxonomy (NCBI): domain Eukaryota; kingdom Metazoa; phylum Chordata; class Mammalia; order Primates; family Hominidae; genus Pongo; species Pongo pygmaeus. The sequence goes on along the minus strand of NC_072389.2, from coordinate 93,799,367 downwards.
TAAGGAGGTCAGCATTTCTTTCTGGAGGCTCTAAGAGAGAATGGATGAATGGGTTTTCTTGCCTCTTCCAGTTTCTAGAGGTCACTCACGTTCTTGGCTTGTGGCCCCCTCTTCCATCTTCAAAGCCAGCAACATTGAATGTCTTTGTGCTTTCCTTCATTAGTCACATGGGTCCCTACTTTCTCTCTGCCTTCCTCTTCTACCTTTAATGCCCCTTATGATTACCTTGGGACCATGGGATAATTCATGATAACTTCCTGATCTCAAGGTCTATACGCTTAATCACCTCTGTGGTGTAAGTTAACCTATTCACAGATTCTCGGGATTTGGATGTGGATACCATTATTCTGCCTGGAACATGACCGTAGACAACACATAATCAAATGGACATGGCTGTGTTTCGGAAGAACTATAAAAATAGACTGCCAACCTACAGGATCTAGCTTGCTGACCCCTGGCTTAGAGAACATTTCTCTAAGGATGTTACGTGGGTATTTTTTGGCTAGACACTCCATGGAGAAGATTCTATGCTCCAGTAAGTTTGAGAGACACAGTTTGCCAGGTCCTTCTCTTACAGTAAAAGCTCTGAGAAGTTCTGCAGTAAATAAGCATGCTTAATTTTAATACAATTTTCAAGCAATATGATCTTTTTCCCCTTGTAATACCCATGAACATATTGCAGACCTCAGATTCCAGGAACACGCTCTGGGAAACCCTGGTAGAGCCCAGAACAGGCTGCACAGAAAAAGTTGCCTCCAGTCTCCTGAGCTAAGGTCAAGACACCAGTCACGTCAGTTGAGATTTGATTAGAGAAAGCATTTTGGCTTCATTAAAGTTCATTAAATGAGCCATCCAGTGTAATTTAACTGAATAAAAATGGCTCAGATGGCTTTAACCCCCACCCCCTTTTACAGCAATTTGAGGGAAAAGCAAATATATCAATGATGTAGGAAAATACTTCTTGGCCTTCAAGAAGAACGTTGGGCGGCAGCACTTGCTTCCTTGTCATAGGCATTAGATTTTAAGGGGTTGGCTCATGGGCCTTCCTTGGTGCTGGCAGCAGGCCTTGGTGACAAGATTATATGGTGCCTCCTTCCTTCCTACTGCTTCAACCCAAGGAGGCTGGCGGCAGCCCCCTAACAGCTCCTTTGGTGGTGGGCTGCAGATACCTCTGGTGTGGAGCTGATGGTGCACAGAAGTAGTCACAGGGTCAAGACTGAGGAGGTGTAGGTTCCCTGGCTCTTGGAGAAGTGGGCAATAGGCTGCTAGTTTCATCCTGCTTCTGTGGTTTGTTCTTTTTTTTTTTTTTTTTTTTAGCAAAGTCTATGTGGGCTTGGTGCTGCATCAGGGAATTCTCTTTTCTTGCAGATTCTTCATTAGTTCTGGTCTGGAACAGCACTCTTTTCTTGCAGATTCTTCAGCAAATTCAAAAGAATCCTGGTATGGTGTGTCATGAGAAGGGGCTGATGGTCTCCAAGATGATTGCTATGATCTGAATATTTATGTGCCCCCAAAATTCATATATTGAAGTCTTCCCCTTCCAGGTGATGGTATTAGGAGGCAGGGCCTTTGGGAGGTGATTAGATCATGGGGGCAGAGCCCTCATGAATGAGATTAGTGCTCTATAAAAGAGGCCCCCAAAAGCTAGCTAGCCCCTTCTACCATGTGAGATTTAAGTGAGAAGACATCTGTCTCTGAGGAGGTGGATCCTTGAATCTGCTGCCCCGTTGATCTTGGACCTCTTAACCTCTAGAACTAAGAAATAAATTCCTATTGTTTATAAGCCACCCAATATATGGTATTTTGTTATAGCAGCATGAATGGATTAAAACAAAAACCAAGGAAATATCTTTTTATGGTGAGAAAAAAGAGGCCGGGCGCAGTGGCTCACGCCTGTAATCCCAGCACTTTGGGAGGCCGAGGCAGGTGGATCACCTGAGGTCAGGAGTTTGAGACCAGCCTGACCAACATGGAGAAACCTCATGTATTTTTAATGTCTACTAAAAATACAAAAAATTAGCTGGGAGTGGTGGCACATGCCTGTAATCCCAGCTACTCGGGAGGCTGAGGCAGAAGAATCGGTTCAACCCGGGAGGCGGAGGTTGCAGTGAGTCGAGATCATGCCATTGCACTCCAGCCTGGGCAACAAGAGCGAAACTCCATCTCAATAAATAAATAAATAAATAAGAAAAGGGATAGATACTTGATGATGTTAGATCTTAAGAAAGAGGGAATTGCACCTTTCAAAATGCTGCCTTTGTGGATGAAAGAAATAAGATTTGCACCATAATGATTGCAGCCAGCAAGTCACAGACTCTGGGAGCTTGCAGGATTGGGAGGGGTTGGACATTCATTGTTTTCTGGTTAGCTGTGCTGGATGCACCAAGACCAAATGGTGCTCAAAAGAGTGCCTTTCTGCAAACAGCAGAATGAATCCTCCAGGAAGAGTCAGTGACTGTGGCATTTATATCTGGGATGCAAACCAAGCATGCCCCTGGTTCTCTGTTATCTCTTTTAATAATCTTTTTGCAGGAGGAGGCTGGAGTACACCCAGGGGGTAGACAAGTGGGCAGATACCAGATTAGATCTTAGTGGCTAGAACCTGATTGGGAGGCTGGTTCCCTGGAGCCACCAAGCATGGACAGAGCAAGGGGGTGACAGAAAACCATGACTTGGAGGCTTTCAGGGATCACAGTGAGGTAGCCAACTTGGCCGTCAAGGCCTCAGGGCAAATGAGGGGCCGAGAACAGGTGTATTAGTTTGCAATTGCTGCTAGAACTCAATGCCACAGTCTGGGTGGGTTAAACAACATAAATTTATTTCCTCACAGTTCTGGAGGCTAGAAGCCTAAGATCAAGGTGTCATTGGCAGGGCTCATTTCTTCTGAGGCTTCTCTGCTTGACTTGTAGATGGCCATTTTCTCCTCCCTGTGACTTTACATCTTTTCTTTATGTCTGTGTCCTAATTCTTTTCTTATAAGGGCACTAGTCATATTGGATTAAGGACCACCCATATGTCCTTACTTAACTTTAATTAGGTCTTTAAAAATCCCATCTCCAAATACAGACACAACGGGGGTTAGGATTTTGTTTGTTTGTTTTGTTTTGTTTTGTTTTGAGATGGAGTTTCACTCTTGTTGCCCAGGCTGGAGTGCAATGGTGCAATCTCAGCTCACTGCAACTTCCACCTCCTGGGTTCAAGTGATTCTCCGGTCTCAGTCTCCCAAGTAGCTGGGATTACAGGCGCCCACCACCACGCCCAGCTAATTTTTGGATTTTTAGTAGAGACAGGGTTTCACCATGTTGGCCAGGCTGGTCTCAAACTGCTGACATCAGGTGATCCACCTGCCTCAGCCTCCCAAAGTTCTGGGATTACAGGTGTGAGCCACAGCGCCCGGCTGGGTTAGGACTTTAAAAATGAATTTTGAGGGAATGAAATTCAGCACATTACAACAGAAAACACTCAAGTGAGAGGGACCAAGGAGGTGTGGAGGTGGAGTGAGCATCCAGGAGCTGGAGTGGGAGTACACAGGTGGCGCAGTCCGGTTTAATAGCTCAGAGACGCAGAGGACCTGCCACCAGCAATCCCTTACACATGCAAATCCTAAGACATACCTGCCCATTAGTCTGCCTCTGCCAGTAGAAGAGGAGGTGCTTCCAAATGTCAGTCCCACTTTTAATCCAGGAAATCCACAAATCCTTCCATCTTCAGGACCACTTTTTGGATGGGGCTTAATGTCTCCTCAACTCTCAACCCCCAAAGGGGCAACAGAGGGACTCATCTGGTTGGTTTCTCTTGGCAACAGGGTCCGTCTTATTGACCCTTTTGTAACAGTGGGGTTCCCAGGGTAGAAGATGAAATCCTCCCCATTTGTGGGCTCTATTCCTGCCATAGTTGGGTGCCACCATTAGGAAGGTCATAGGACTGCTTACTGTGCTGAGGTTTCTACTGGTCAGAGGAGAGGTTGCCTGGGAGGACCCCTGTTCATTATGGGGTTAATGCCAGAGGTGACATCTCAGCTCTATCGTTCCTCAGGGCCCAGGGTTCAGCCATCTGTGTGTCTGGCTCCTTGTTCCCGGAGCACCCAGTAGCCACATCATCATCGTTTATTACCTCTGGACCCCAGAGTCTGGTCTGTGAGAGGGCCAGTTGGGCAGCACAAAATTAATGGCTTTGTTTGGTAGTCTCAGGCGAGAGACAGAAGGGGCAGTGTCACGGAACTTGATTTTGCGGAAGAGTTTGATGCATCATCTCGTAAAATCTTGCTCACCAAATTAATTCAATGGTCAGGTGGCTTGGAAACTGGCCATTGACCCAAGCAAAAGTCAGAGACGGGTGATAATGGATCTATTAGGGAGGAGACCCACGGAAAAGGCTGCCGCGGGGCTCAGAGGCAGGATGGTTCTTAATTAAACTCTTGTCTGATGAGCAGGGTAACCAGCTCATCAATAATTGATGACAGGTGCATATAGGTGAGGCCCCAGCTAGAAGAAAAAATCAGGGGCAATGAATTCCGAGTGGGTGGCAACTCATATAGAAGCTTCTTTATTTACCCTGCACCATGAGAATTTATCAATGCCGGTGAGGGCAGGGTGGCCATAGGCATGCTCTGCTTGTTTTGTGGTGTGTATATGTTTGCCTTACCTCTTGTCTTTTTTGTATAAGTTTGTTTCTGGGGCTTGGTGCTTCTACTGTGTGTCTGGCAGGGCATTGTGTACAGTTGCAAGGGTTGTGCACACTGCACCCCTCCCTGAACTTGTGCAATACAGTTTCCAGTCTCTGCAAACAGGCACTGGGTTGTCTGTGTCTGTGGGCAGAGCACATGAGTGCTTCAGCCATTCCATCCATCCAAAGAGCGGGAGGAATCCAGCTGGGGCTTGATGGGTGGGGGAGGGGCAAGGGGGAGATGAAGCCAAGACAGCCCTGGGAGAGCAGGAGCACACTTCCCCCTTAACAGGTGTCCCAGGACCCCTCCTTCCTCTAACTTGTAATAAGGCATTAATGCTATTTCTTATTCTTTATTTGCCCAGAATGTCTGTTATTTTCTTTCTTTCAGAATCCAATTTTCTTTTGACATTTCTGCCTAATGTAGCAAAGCATGACCTTTGTGAGAGGACATCGCTGGCAGCCTGCTCTCTGCCTCGGGTTCCCCAGGACTCCTGGCAGGCTCCCTGCCTGCTCCTCCCTCTGAGATGGGCAGGGATGCCCATTTCACCTGGACTGCTCCTGTCTCCTGGCCTACTAGTGCCCACCAGTTGCTTTTGTACCTTACCAGGGGCATGTTCTTCAGGGCTCAATAAGTCTGAGCTTTCTGGCTACCAACTGCCCATTGGATGCAGCTGCTCAGCTTCAGAACCATGGGTTTTGTTCAGGGAGGCACTGGAGAGGGGTAGGGAGCTAAAGGCAGAGGACGGACATCTTCCCAAAGTGCCGCAGGGATTACCTCGTGGATTTGGTAGTTGGGGGCTTGTCCAGCTTTTGCTGCCACGATGCTGTTGTGCATAGAGTAAACCAGGCAAAACAGAGCAAAACAGAAGATTTCTACCTAGATGAATCAAACACTTAGATTTAATAAAACCTCATAAAGGCCAATGGCAATGGAGACTCAGAGCGGTACCAAATCCTGTTGCCCTGAACCCCAAGTTCGAACTCCTGGTCTAATAGGGTATGGTCAGTGACTCAGTGGGAGTGTGTGTCTCGTCTCCGGCTCCACCCTTCTGAGCAGGAGCTGGGCTGCTGCATGGGGCTTTGCCCCAGGTGGTGTCCTCAGGTGGTCATCACTGCAGTTCTTCTTTTATCACACCTTTCTTTCTGATCGGTGGGGGAACAGTGGAAGTTTGCAGGAATAAGATGTGTAGTCATTAGGGGTTTTGTGGAGCTGAGCATGATGGATGGCTTAGGTGTACAGGCTTTTAGTGAGCATGTGCTGTCATACCAGAGGTCTCAGCCTGGCAGAGAGGAGGTTGGTGACAGTGTAGGGCCATGGGGACTATCCTAGAGGCTTAAAAACTCTGAACAGAGAGGGTACCGGGTACAGGGAAGACAGCAGAACAGTAAACTTGGGAGACGTCTACCTATGTTTCTTTCCCTTCTCCTCCAGTCCCCTCCACCCCCAGCATGAGGCTGCCTCCTCTGCACAGTCATGGGCCATCTCAGGGACCTAGCCAGTTCAGGCCGGGGTAGAACCAAGCCACCTCACCAAAGAGGGCTGTGTCCAATGAGAAGGGGAAGCCATGTCCCTTCGGTTTTTCTTGTATTTTAGTGTCTGGTACTGTTATGAACTGGGTAGAATCCCTCCCTATGTGATCTTACCCAGCCTCAACCTCTCCCATGAGCTCTAGACCCAGGAATCCAGCAGGCAATTTGACTTATCTCTTTGGATAGCTAACAGTGTGTCAAACTTCATATTTGCAAGGGGAAGGTCTCTATCCCATCGCCTCCATGTGATCCTTTGGCAGGCTTTCTCGTTCTACTCAATGATGTCACCATTTACCTGGCCACTCAGTTCTCTTTCTCTCCTCTCCAAAATCCAATCCAGTAGAAATCCTGGCAGCTCTACCTCTAACACCTATCTTGAATCCATCCATTTGATTATCTCCACTCCCTTCTCTTGGTTGGAAGACTGTAGCAGCCTCCTAGCTGGCCTGCCAACTTCCAGTCTTGGCCTCCTATTTTTAAAAGTGGTAATTAGCCTAGGTCACTTCTCTGCTGAGAACCATCCAGTGCCTTCCCACCACTCTTTAATATCAAATCCAAACTCCTCCCCATGGCCAGCAAGTATGGCGTGAATCCCTCTCCCACTTATCCCAAAGCACTCCTCACTACTTCCTGACTGGCTTCCTTCCTGGTCCTCTGGATCTCTCAGGCCTTGCCACTTGCTACTTCCACTGCCTGAAACACTCCTCCCTTGGTACTCAGCTCTTTCTTCTTCTTGGCTCAGGCCTGATGCTACCTTTTCAGAAGGCACCTCTCTCTGAGCCCTCCCCACTCCTGTATCAGTTACTTACATCATGGTGTTGATACTCTTCCTTCTGCTTATTAATCTGTAACTTGAATATAAGATTCCAGGGGGAACTTCCCTTCCCCCTCAATGGTCAACCCCCTCATTCCTCAGTGTAGCCTCAATAAATATTTGTTGTAGGAGTCATCCAAATATAGGTGTGTGTGTAAGCATATGTGTGTGTATAAACAAGAGTCTGTGTTTGCCTTTAGTACCTACATGTTTAATAGACACAAGTATACACACATCGTGTTTGTGTGGATAGATATTTACCTAAATGGAATCAGCACTGCCATTTGTTCCCATCAGTAGATGAGTACATTGTTCCTGGGATGCCACTTCAATTCTAGCAGTGTCTAACTGCTGCCTTTAAGGGCTGTTATCACATCAAAAGTTGTTTGTTGAGCCTGGCAAACTAATAACTGTGGGCGTGTTTCTTCTTTTATCCAGAAGACTAATGGCTGCTCCTTTCCCCTGTACATCCTAATGAGAACAATTAAATAGCCATTAGGAGGAGAACAGACGTGTGAACAAAAGGCTGATGTCTTGATCATTGGTGGGCATGTTTGCTGGGAGAGACACTGGCTAAAAGGAATTGTAGGTGACCTGCAGAGTTTTTTGACCTGTGTGCATGTTAAGAATGCTAGTGGGCTTATCTACTCTGAGAACTCCCTTTCCTCTTAGAGAAGGATGGCTTCATAAAGGCTCTGTAAACTTTTATTGTGGGGAGGGGATATGGAAGAATGACCATGAGAATTTCATGGTTTCTTTGATTTGTAAAATCTTGCCCTTTAAAAGGCCTCAAAACCCTATCCAAACCTGATCTATGCCCTCAACTATTAGCAGATGTATTGCTAGCCTAACAGCATGAAGAAGAAGAAGAAGGAAAAGAAAGCCAGGCTCCAGTGAAATGATTAAGCTTACTACCTAGAGCATTATTTGTGCCAGACTTATTTTAAAATTTCCCTTTATTTGTCAATCTTGCAGAAACCTGTCAAGCAACCGGCTCACCACACTCTCGTGGCAGCTCTTCCAGACGCTGAGTCTTCGGGAATTGTAAGTTTGGTTTTGAAGACTGTCCAGGTACTGAAGTGCTGGTAATGGGTGGATGGGGAGAAGTGTCAAGCAATGGAACTACCTGAAGGCTGAGCATACATCTACTCGAAGAGCCTACTTGGGTTGGTTGACACAGAGTGTACCATGTTCAGTGAGAGCAATTAACCCTGTTGCTTGACTTCTGATGCTCTTTCTGGGCACAATCTATTTCAGAAGACAGGAGTCTCTTCTTTTATTATGACTTAGTTTTGTGATCTGTAGGTAATTAGTTATAATAGTATAAATATTTATAATAAAGAATTTATAATAAACATTCATAATATATAACTTTATAGACTATTAGGCATGCTTTCATTTATATAACTTTAGATTTATCATCATAAGAGTCATAAGAGGTAGATATTATTATTCTCTGCATCTTATGGGTGAGGATTCTGAGCCTTAGAAAGACATGTGAGACTCAACTAAGACCACATTTCTAGGGACTAGCCAAGCTGGGACTTGAACCCACACCTTCTGACTTCAAGTTACATGTCTTTTCACCACTCATAGTCTTCTTCAGCTTATTTGACTTGAGTACTGGCATGCCAAGGAGTTTAGGGAGGCCATATATTTTTTCAATCTGCATGTGGACTGCTTAGCTTTGCTGTGGTCCAAGGCTGATCAGGGCACCCCTATGCCAGCCAGCCATTCTACACAAACAAACGAAGGCCAGATGAGTGAACATTCGTGACCACTGCTGGAAAAAATAACTCATGTTGATGAGTGATTCATCGGGGTCATCTCTGTGCATGAAGGACATCATATTATGTTGAGGGTATAAATCAAAGAATAAATTGAAAAGGAATTGAGGCATGGATCAAGTTAGGGAGTCAGGGTTCCAGAGATACCGCTCATGTGTTCCCTCTTACTTGGTGACACAGATCCAAATTCACTGAATTCTGATTGCTTTACTCTCTTTACCAAGAGGCAGTGACCTTAGACCTCTGCCTATGCTGTTGGCCTTTCAACTTGTTTTCCCTTCACCTAGCAAGACCTGACTTTATGGATGCATCAAAACCTTACCTTTTCAGACCCAGCTCTTGATGCTTTACATCAAGCATCCCAATAGCCTATCACCCCATGATGACCTTGTGTACTGTAGGTGGAAAAGATAAATTAACATGACTACTATGATTTACTACTAACACTGATTTCTGAGTTCTTCCTCTGTGCCAGGCATTGTGCCAAGCAATCTATTAAGTTATATACTTAATTTAATTTAATCCTTATGGCAATTCCGTAAGGTAGGAATTATTACTATCACTTCACTTTGGAGGACACTGAGATGCTTAGCAAGGTTAAGTATCTTGTTTAAGGGCACTCACTGAATAGTGGCAGTGTGTGGACCCAAAGCCTTGACCACTGTGCTCAACTATCTCCCAGTGTTTTCAGTCTGTTTCCAACACAAGGATCTATTCTACCATAATTAAAAAAAAAAAAACACATGATTGTGGTCTTTCTTAAGTTACCCTAGAACTGACTGAGGGCCTTGGGGGATCTCTTTCTTGGGTGTCTTGCATGTAATTATTCTGGAACCCAAAGTCCCTTCATCTCAGGAGGCCAGGGATGGCATCTTTCCAGGGGATATAGGGGGTCTGCTGTTGGCTGAATTATTGAGAAAATGTTCAGTGCTCTTTCTAAAAAATTATTGGATGTGAAATCAATGGTGTGCTGCTGCCCTGGTGACCTGTTTCGTGGAGTTTTAGAAACAGTTGTTCCATGGATATATATTTAAAGGAAATGTCAGATTTCTCCCAGAGGATCATGGGATTCTGCATTCATCTTTGCCTGGGATCAATACACCAGTGAGCTAGATGTGACTTATGGAGGAATGAAGACATTCCCTCCAGTGTGAGTCAGTGTGTGAGTGCCACCATGTCCATGGTGTGTTTTATTTCTGTCATATTGTTAACTAAGAAAAAATCATATTGGAGAATAAAGAAGCCCCCTTCTAAGGAGCAATCACCCTGGTAGGGGTCTATTTTTTTGAAGAATAATTGAATCTTGGGAGAGGAAAATTCATCTTTTGGCTGGAGGGGCCGTGTGTTGGCTCTTAGCTGTGGCTATGATTAAAATCCAAACAATCCCAGTTCCTGGCAAATGGAAAAAGATGGGGTAGTATTTTCTTGTCTGACTTCCCGATTAGTCCACATGGCGCCATCTGCCATGAGCCATCTAGACTGCCAGGGTCTGCTCGATGGAGCCTGTGGGCTGGGGCGTGGGGATGGGTTGTGTATTTCCAGGAAGAAAGAATTTTGGCCCTGGAGGAGAAAGGGCTCAGTGTATTGTGGAGCCAGGAAAGCCACAGGCCAGAAATGTGAGGTTTAAGTGACCCTCTGCAGGGACAGAAGGGGCAGAGGGTGTGCAGCAATTCCTTAGCATGTTTCTTTCTGTCACTAAGGACCTCTGCTGTACCCCAACCAGCCCCTTGCCCAGTAGAGGATCCTTGCTGTAAGAATGGAAGGGCTGAGTGTCCACGACTTTTCCAGTAGGGCAGAAGGAGAAGGAAGAGGCACATGTTGAGCATCTAATGTGTGTGAGGTTCTGTCTTATCCTTGGAACAATCCCACAGGGAGGTAGCAGTATGACCAGTGTTACAAATGAGGGATTTGAGGCTCGGCTAAGTTAAACAGCTAGTTCAAGATCACATGGCTAGTAAGTAGTATATCTGGGAATGAGTGTTATGATTTTTAATATTATCACTACCCCGATCTGCTGTTTCCAAAGACCGTGCTGTTTCTCTTACCTGACTCAAGCAACACACCCTACATGCTTGGCATCTCCTTCCAGAAGCCCCTCTCAATATGTCGGGTCCCTTGAGTGGAATCAAAGGAAAAAAAACAAACAAGTTACCATCTCAGAGTTCCTGCAGTGCACCAAAACCCTTCCTCTACGTTCTCTCATTTATTTTTGTGGGATGAGGGGGATGGTCTTGGCCAAGCCCCTGACTCACAGCTTCCCCTCTGTCCAGGGAGGCGTACCTCTTATTGAGTGAATTTGAAGCATCTTCGCATCTTCCATGACTTGTATTGGAGTAACCAGCACAGTTTCAATGGCACAGGTTGGAAAAATTTGATGTGGCATTGTGCAGTGCTCTCAGAAGTTTCTGGTTATGGCAAGATTATTTTTTTTTTCCTTGCGGAGAAGGTTAGAGCTGTCTGTCCAAAAATCAGAGCAAGAATCAGAGAGATTGCCTTAGAGATAAAATATGAAGTAGGAAGAAAAGAAGCTTAGATTCTGAATCTCAAGATACAATTTAGGCAATGGCAAGAGGTCTCAGAGGATGTAGACCTACAGCACAGAAACACTCCAGCAGTGCCCTAAGGATCCTTAATGTATCTTGAACAGGCTTCTCTGAATACCCTGCGTGCACGGAGCAGACATGATTAAAATAGATTGGAGTATTTCATTTTCTTTTAAAGGAAAGTGATAATTACCTCTAGCATCATTTGAAGATTTAATCAACTTGGTAAAATATTAACTCAGTAGTGGGGATGGGTTTGGGCTGGTCCTGGTGCATTTCTCTTCCCAGTCTTGGCCGTGACGACTTTCCACGGTTCTTGGAGATGTCACTAAACAATAATGTTACTAATAGTATTACTATAGTGATCATTTTTGGCCTCTTAATAGCTTCTTTTTGTTCCCAAATCATGCTAACATATATTATCATGAATCCTCCTAATAAATTTGTGAAGAAGGAGGGTCAAGCACAATGATTCCCATTTTACTGATGTTAAAAGAGAACCTTAGAGAGTTAAGTTATTTGCCGTATTCGTTTCCTAGGCTGCGTTAACAAATTACCGCACACTTGCTGGCTTAAAACAATAGAACATTATTGTTTCACCATTCTGGAGGCCAAAAGTTTGAAATAAGGGAGTTGGCAGGGCCACACTCCCTTCAAAGGCTCTGCGGGAGAACCCGTCCTTGCCTCCTCCAGCTTCTGGTGGCTCCTGGTGTTTCTTGGCTTGTGGCAGCATCACTTCAACCTCTGACTCCATCTCACGTGCCTGCCATCCCTGACTCTTTGTCTTTAATCTCCATCTTCTTTCTTTTTCTATTTCATTTTATATTTTTGAGACAGTCTCGCTCTGTAGCCCAGGCTAGAGTGCAGAGGCGTGATCTTGGCTCACTGCAACCTCCGCCTCCCAGGTCCAAGTGATTCTCCTGCCTCAGCCTCCCAAGTAGCTGGGATTACAGGTGTGCACCACCAAGCCAAGTTAATTTTTTTTTTTTTTTGTATTTTTAGTAGAGATGGGGTTTCACCATGCTAGCTAAGCTGGTCTCGAACTCCTGGCCTCAAGTGGTCTACCCGCCTTGGCCCCCCAAAATGTTGAGATTACAGACGTGAGCCACTGCGCCCAGTATTTCTTTCTTTTTTAAGGGTACCAGTCATTGGATTTAAGGCCCACCTGAAATCGAGAGTGATCTTATCCCTTGATCCTTAACTTGATTACATCTGCCAAGACTCTCTTTCCAAATTAGGTCACATTCACAGATACTAGGGGTTGGACTTGGATATATCTTTTGGGAGGACTCAACTAAACCCAGTGTATTCACTCGAAATGATACAGCTGGCCCAACTCAGATCTTTGGTTTGTGTGCTTTTCCTACCATCTGACTGTTGTTGTCTCAAGGAGGCTTGTGCTGATGGCTCCATCCTTTGGGGATCCTTTACTGGGTGACAGCAGGGCTGTCCTGGCTGATCTGGGTCCCCTCCTCATTTTCCACTGCCTGGCCCCAGGACTGTCACTGGAAGTGTTGATGCTGTGCAGGGAAGAAGAAAACCACTAGAGTGATGACCGGAGGGAATCAGTGTTTTCTAAATATCCAGTGGCGGCCTTGGCTGTGCGGCAAAGTGCCTGTCCTTACAAGCTCAGATGGGGCTGAGTTAATCTGTGGGGAGCCCTCAGGGCCCTGCAATTAGGCCCCAGGCCATCTTGGGGCAAGGGCTGGGTGTTGGTAAGCTTTGCCTTGCAGCAGCTGCTGCTCTATTATTCATGGGACTGCCTGCATTATTCATGAAGCATGGAAAGCCATGCTTTAGGTTCCACAGGACTGCCCCCAAAGCCCTGGCTAAAGGCTCCCCTGCTTGAGATCTTGTTCAATGGGAGGAGGGACACAGGATGGACAGCATCATTTAGATTTAGGATGTGCCGGTCCTTGCTTCTTGCCCACCTCACCATCTGAATCCTCTCTTGTCCAGATATAAAGACGATTGTGGATTTTCTCAGTGGGCTGTCTAGGGTGTCATTGTTTTAAGACTCAAAATGTTTTCTGCTGTGCGTGTGTCTTGTTCTCTTGGAGGAAAGTCCAGAAGGATGAGGGGAAAACCCCACAGTTCTTTTGCAGTTTCCCATAAACTCAATTGGAACAAAGGGCCAGGTTTCAAGGTGCATCCCAGCTGCTGGATCAGGTCCTGTAAGCAGGACCCTGGGGGGTAAGGATGGAAGGAAGCAGAAAATTTGTACAAAGCCTTTGCCTGGCAGTATCCTTGGCACATCCCAAACATCTCACCTAATTCTCCGGCCAGCCTCAGGACATTCTGATGCTGTCTGCCTTTGGGGGGCCATGAGATGCTGGGATGTGCAGCAGTGCAGGGACCAGACAGGAGGCAGCACAGCATCAAGTGCTGTGTGGCTTGCGGCAATGCAGCCAAGCCCCTCGCCTGTCTAGGCTTTTCCACCCAGGTGGATAATTTGTATTTTTACACCTACTTAATAATGAATGACTGCATCTTGTCAAGTGAGCAGCTGGGAAAAACCAGGCTGACCTGGTTCAGTTCACATATATTCAAGCATCTGGACCCTCCTTGTCATTCTAGCAGAGCGGCCAGGCCTCTCCTTGCAGCCCCTGCAGTGTGAGCCCACACCGCTCCACCTCCTCTGGCCTATCTTTCCCGCATACACTGGGCAGCTCATCTGGCCTTCTGCTCTCCTTGTCGTGACGGTTAAGTGAAGTAATGCGTGGAAGGCATTTAGTCTAGTGTTGGCACTATGGCAAGTGCGATGCTAATATTATGATCCTATAATGTCTATTACGTTCCTCTCATTTTTTCCTGTCTACCTTTTCTCTTTTCTCTGTCTCATGTCCAGCTACACAGGCATCTTGACATAACCCCAAGGCAACACCTCCAAGGCTTCTTGATTTCATCCTTCCCTTTCCCCTTCTAGGACCTTGATCTCTCCCTCCCCAGCCTCACCCCCATCCCAACCTCATTCCTAATGTGCCCTCTCTTCCTTTCCGCTGTTTCTTTCTCTTCTGTTTTCAACCAAAGACAATTCTCCCTGCCGTTGATTTCCTGTCTCTTGGAGCTTAAAATCATGGGGTCATCTTTTGCTTTTTCCTCTTCTTTTATGCCCTACAAAGCACCATGTACCATTTTGCCTTCCTTGTGATGCTAACTGGATCTTCTCTTCCCTCTCTCCAGTGTTTCCCACTCTACTCTAGGCCCATATTAACTAGGCAGCAGTTCTCAAGTGGTGGTCCAGGGTGTCCTGGGGGGCCCTAAGATCTTTTCAGGAGACCGTGAAATAGAATCTGTTTTCATAGTAACACTGAGCCATTATTTGCCTTTTTCACTCTCATCCTCTCATGAGCGTACCGTGGAGTTTTCCAGAGGCCACAGGACGTGATAACATCATTGCTCTGATGATGCATGGAGTTTGTGCTAATGTGTTCTGGAGTTTTACATCTTTCTTAGTGTTAATTTCTAATTGGTAAATACTGATAGATATGACTCACATAAACAACAGCTCTTTGAGGCCCTCAGTAATTTTTTTTGAGAGTTAATGGAGTTCTGAAACCAAAAGTTTGAGAATTGACCTGGACCCTGCCAGTCTATATGGTGCCTATGTGTGAGTTAGAAAAGATGCCCCATCTGGGTGCATGTAGCCATGTGCCAGGGTTACAGCTGGGTCTGGCCAAGAGTGTACAGAGTGGATTTTATCCTCTGTTTATCCCTTTGGTTGAGTACTTTGAGAAATGCTCAAACTACACAACTGTACATGTTGACCCTGTGTTTATAAGCAATCCTAACCAGCTTCTCAATCTCTAGTTTTCCTCCTCTCCAGCTTATCCTGTACACCATTGTTGGATTTCTCTTTTTACAGACCTCTTTGTCCACATTGTTCTCCGGTTCTAGAGGCCTCAATGGTTTTCCCTGCCTCCTGGATGAATTCCAAATTTCCTGATGTGGCAGTAAAAGTCCTCTACTATCTGGCTTCCACTCGCCCTTCCAGCTTTGTTTCCCAGCACTCCTTAACACATTCTCTGTCCTGCTAAGCCTTTGTTTTCTGTTTTCACACCTCACCTACAACTTCCCTTTGCCTTTGTTACTTCCTTCTAATTACCCCCACCCCCCACGCCACCCCCCTCCACCCCAACATGGTCTTTGCCTACGTGAGCTCCTGAAGTCAGGGCTCCTAGCTTGCTCCTCTCTGCTTCTCCCATGCACCCAGCAATGCCTTGCACGTGACAGATGGGGTGGAGAGTGCATGAGTTTTGAAGTCCAGCACACTGAGGTTTGAAACTGTGCTGTCTTGCACACCAGCCAAAGGACCTTGCACATGTGACTTAACCCCTCCAAACATCAGAGAGGGCCCCTCCCTCCTTGCAGTTCTGGACATCTCCCAGGGTTGTCGTAAGAAGCAAATGCTCAGTAAGGTTTCGTTCCTTTCCCTTCACCTTTCTGACAGAGTACCATGTGCAGAGAGTACTTTTAGGCTAAGAGGATGATACCACGTGGGGTATTTGTACATTCTGCCTCCGGTGTCCTAGTAACTAGAAAGCGCTGATTCCTTTCCCCAGGGGCCTCACGTTTTCCTGAAAGCTGATTAATTTTGATGCATGCTTAACTATTTTGGAGTTTTCCAGTTGTCAAAAATATCCTAGGTCTTAGTGCGGTGTGCCCAAGTGCCCCTCCCTCTGGGTTCCAACAGATTCATCTCCTTGATGGTCCAGAAAGAGAATCATGTTTCCTCTAACGATCCAGGCATTCAGATTTATCTGCTGCTCTTTACTCTGAGTTTTGTATTGATTAATGCTGTTCATCGTCTCCTTAATAATCCCATTGAGAGGGGAGGTGACTTGCTTCAAGTCATAAGGAAAATCAGTAGAGAAGGAGGTCCTTGAAGGTGACTCTTCCCCTATCAAACATTCTTCTTCACCAGGCTGAATGCTCCTGGAGGACAGGGACTGTCTTCTTCATCTCTGTGCCAGCAGCACTCAGCCCATGGCCAATTATGGAGCAGGTGCTTATTAAGAATTTATTGAATTTATGAAAGAATAAAGCTGGTCCCAGGATGGGCTTTGAGCATATCTTGGAAATAGATAACCACCTACTGCCCCAGGGAGAGTCAGTCAGTCTTGTTCTCTCTTTTTCTCTCTGTCCTTTAACAAGAATTTATATGCCAGGCTCAGTTCTAGGTTAGGGAATGAACAAAACAGGCAATGTTGCTGACCTCAATGGAGCTTAATTTTTATTCAGGGAGACAGATAAACAAACTAATTAAAAATAAATATTTAAAGTGATGCCAGTAGTGATAAATTCTAGAAAGACAAATATAGCACGGCAAGGGACTGGGCAGTGTTAGACTGAGAGAGCCAGCCTTGTAGAGATGTTGGGTAAGAGCTTGGCAGGCAGTGGAAACAGCAAGTGCAAAGGTCCTGGGGTAGGAACAAACCAGTCAACAGGTGACCTTGCAGACACCAGGGTCAGTGTGGCTGAAGAGGAGGAGGGAGTGAGGGAAGATGAGGTCAGAGAGATGATGGAGAATGGTGCAGATTATTTAGGGCTTTGACTTTGATTTTCAATGAGATGGAAGGCTATTGGAGGGTTTTGAGAAGAGGAGCATCTCGAGCTGATATCTCTCTCTTTTTTTTTTTTTCTTGAGACAGAGTCTTGCTCTGTGGCCCAGGCTGGAGTGCAGTGGTGCAATCTCGGCTCACTGTAAGCTCTGCCTCTTGGGTTCACGCCATTCTACCCCCTCAGCCTCCTGGGTAGCTGGGACTCCAGGTGCCCACCACCACGCCTGGCTCATTTTTTGTTTTTGTACTTTTAGTAGAGACAGGGTTTCACAGTGTGAATCAGGATGCTCTCGATCTCCTGACCTCATGATCCTCCCGCCTCGGCCTCCCAAAGTTCTGGGATTACAGGTGTGAGCCACCGCGCCTGGCCGCTGATATCTCTTTAAAAGGATGTCTTAGACAGTTGCGTGAAGTGAGGTGGCTTTCTTTATTTTTTATTTTTGAGAAGGAATCTCACTCTGTTGCCAGGCTGGAGTGCAGTGGTGTGATCTCAGTTCACTACAACCTCCATCTCCTGGGTTCAAGCAATTTTCCTGCTTCAGCCTCCCGAGTAGCTGGGACTACAGGCGTGCGCCACCATGCATGGCTAATTTTTGTATTTTTAGTAGGGACAGGGTTTCACCATGTTGGTCAGGATGGTCTCAATCTCTTGATCTCGTGATCCGCCTGTCTTGGCCTCCCAAAGTGCTGGGATTACAGGCATGAGCCACTGCACCTGGCTGGATTTCTTTTTTTTTTAAAAAATGAGTTTATTGTTTTAAAACTACAATTTATGGACTTACAAGGATTTTTCCACTTCTTTTGTAACTTTGTTAAATCCCTCCTCCCCTTAATCCCTGAACAGGTCGGGTCCCCCTTGTCCTCATAGCCCCGGGAGGGTCCTGGGCCATCTTCGGTTCAGAGGTTCCCTTCCCCTCTCTCTTTGCCCACAGGCAGTTGGAGCAGAACTTTTTCAACTGCAGCTGTGACATCCGCTGGATGCAGCTCTGGCAGGAGCAGGGGGAGGCCAAGCTCAACAGCCAGAACCTCTACTGCATCAACGCTGATGGCTCCCAGCTTCCTCTCTTCCGCATGAACATCAGTCAGTGTGGTGAGTGAGTGGCCGCCTGGCCCAGCTGGCTCCAGGCAGGCATCCCTCAGACACCAGAGATGGTGCTGGACATTACTTTGGGATGCCAGAGCCTTCCTTTCGAAACGCCCTCCCAGCCTTGAACTCTGCAGTTGTGTGCAGACCTCCTGACTCATCATTCCCCTTCTTGGTCATTCCTGTCCCTTTGTGCACGAGCCATAGGAAGACTGGTTTCAGGAATTCAGACAGGAGTTAAATGTGCTCCTTCTCATCACACCAGATTCCCTTTCTCCCTGTGAGTTACCTGTCAACCGAACCTGAAGGAGTGTATCTCAAAGTGTGGTCTCTGGATTCCCTATGGCAGCAGCTTCTAAGGAGTTTCTAAAAAAGCAGATTTCTGGGCCCAAACACAGACTTTGAGAATGTCTGGGGATGGGTCCCAGAAATCTGAATTTTAGGCAAGCTCCCCATTGGGAGACTGGAACACTAGTATTCAGATAACCAGAGCCCAAAGTGTAATGATGCCATTGAGCTTAATTGCCAGAAATGCATTCCTTAAGCACTGCCCCCACCCTCAACCTGCCGCTGCAATGTGGGAGACTGCAACTGCATGGGCTTCAATTCTGAGTTCTGATGTCTACTGGGGAGGTGATGTAAAGCGTCTTGGATTTGCGGGTCTTCCAAGAACTCAAGCAGGTGGTGTTAGAGTCATTACTGGGCAAGGCAAGAAGTGCCACCATCAGCCCCGTGGACAGAGCTTCCTTTGGGTAGTAAGTGTTTGCCTGTCTTTTCACCCACTTTGTCTGGCTCCCAGACCTTCCTGAGATCAGCGTGAGCCACGTCAACCTGACTGTACGAGAGGGTGACAATGCTGTCATCACTTGCAATGGCTCTGGATCACCCCTTCCTGATGTGGACTGGATAGTCACTGGGCTGCAGTCCATCAACACTCACCAGGTAGGCATCCTGGGCTTCAGCCCCATCAGGAGGCTAGGGAGTGATCACATTGTAGTCTTGAAGAAGAGGGAAAATTTGCAGTCTTGTTACTATAGGAAAAAACACATAGACTTGGGTTACATGCAGCTGCAATATTTTCTAGCCATTTTGCTGTATACATGCTACTCAACTTTTCTGTAACTTAGGTTTTGCTTCTGTAAAATGGGCATAGTACTGAACTACCGTTCACCTCATAGAGTTAATAGGAGGATGGCCTGAACTATTGCCTATGAGGAGCCTGGCATTTGGCCAGTGTGCTTTCACACAAAGATCTCCTTCGCCTTCTGCTCAGCTTTTCTTTTGATTCCTAAAGGTATTTGGGGATTAGGTAGCAGAGCCATCCTTGTAGAAGCTATCTGATTGTTATCTTTTTATTGGGGTTTTCAGACCAATCTGAACTGGACCAATGTTCATGCCATCAACTTGACGCTGGTGAATGTGACAAGTGAGGACAATGGCTTCACCCTGACGTGCATTGCAGAGAACGTGGTGGGCATGAGCAATGCCAGTGTTGCCCTCACTGTCTACTGTAAGTGCATGTTATTGTGGGGGATGACTGTTTGTGAGGGGGAACTGGCATAGGAGGCTGAAGAGGGGCCAAGGTGTTGCCAGGGCTGAGCTAGAGCAGTGAGCTGGTCTACCAGTAGGGACAGAAGAACTCTTGTACGGCAGGACTGAGAAGTAAGTCCTTGGATTAAAAACCCCAGAAAGAGCACCTTTGTCCCTCAGAAGATGGTGTGGCTCCAAGTCAACTTCATCTTCAGGACACTTCTAAGTTGGCCTATTCTGCCTTTTATTAAACCCGTAAGAGGTCCCAAGAGGGAGCCCTCCAGCTAAGGTGGATCTAGGAAGCTTGGATGAAGACAGACATCTCTTCCCCTCTGCTGGGATTGTGGTGGGACTTCTGCTTCCCTTAGCCTTTTCAGAGTGGGTGGGGAAGAACCGGGATTCCCATTTTAGTTGCTGGAAGGCTACTGCGGGAGGTGGTAGACTCTGTGTCCTGGATTTCAGCTGGCTTCTCCCTTGACAGATCCCCCACGTGTGGTGAGCCTGGAGGAGCCTGAGCTGCGCCTGGAGCACTGCATCGAGTTTGTGGTGCGTGGCAACCCCCCACCAACGCTGCACTGGCTGCACAATGGGCAGCCTCTGCGGGAGTCCAAGATCATCCATGTGGAATACTACCAGGAGGGAGAGATTTCTGAGGGCTGCCTGCTCTTCAACAAGCCCACCCACTACAACAATGGCAACTATACCCTCATTGCCAAAAACCCACTGGGCACAGCCAACCAGACCATCAATGGCCACTTCCTCAAGGAGCCCTTTCCAGGTGAGGGCAGCGTAGCTGGCTCGGAGGCGTATGGATTCTTTCTACAAGCATGGAAGGTGGGGCATGGTAGCTTGAGAGGAGAAGCAGCATCAGTACTCATACTGTTATCATGCGCAACAAAACACACACTGGAACATGTGCAACCACCAGCCGCATCTGGTGTAAACAAGGATAGAGTCTCCATTTTCCAATAGCAGTCATGGTAACCAAGACTTCTCAGAAATAACAGTTGTGCATGTTAGGGCATACTGTATGATAGTAGAGAAAGCAGAGACAGTAATGGTAGAGAATTCTGACCCAGCCCTTTACTTGTGGGGAGACTCTGGGCCTGATAGTTTGCTTTTCTAAGCATCAATTTCCTTTTCTATGAAATAGTCATGATTACACTGATCCTGCGACTTTTAAATGAGTCAAGGTATATAAAGCACGTCACAGGGTCTTACACCTGATGATGGTTCCGTGATTTCCCATTGCAAAGGACTTGAGAATGTGTCCAGTTTAACCTTCCATTTAACAGATGAATGACCTGATCCTCATTCTACTTGCTCATCTGTCACAAGGTTTGACTTGGATCTAGGCCCCCAGGTCTGTGGCTTCATTCCTTTCTTGTTCCATGGTGAGCTACTGTGGGTCATACCTGATGCCCTCAGCTTATGATAGTGCTAATGTCAAGTGGACCAGGAAAAATTATTGAAATTACTGAAGAACTTTGCTTGATTTGATTTTGGGAGTTGATTCTGTCTTTCTCTGTCTGGGCTAAGATGCTTTAAATATCTTCCTGAAGTTGGAGGAGAAAAAAACACCAAAAGAGTTATGTGAAAGTGATTGTAGCATCTTTTTGTGGGTTCCGCAATTGATAAGTTTTGCCCATAAAGCCGTGTGTCTTC
This sequence comes from Pongo pygmaeus, assembly GCF_028885625.2. Lineage (NCBI taxonomy): Eukaryota > Metazoa > Chordata > Mammalia > Primates > Hominidae > Pongo > Pongo pygmaeus. The sequence continues at coordinate 93,778,185 of NC_072389.2, read as the reverse complement.
GCTGAGCTTGGTGCTTCATTTTGGGAAGTGACTAGGAGACCTTTGGTCTTCAATGTCTAGGAATCAGGAGTTCTAATGGGATACAGTGTAAAAACTGATAAGACATGTACACACATGCACATGCATGCTCACACACGTGCACAAAGGGAAGAGGCAGAAAGAGCTAGCAGTATGCAGTATCTGTTTTTCTGAAGTCAATTTCACAGTCTACAAATTACCAGGGTGTGGCATCTCCAGGAGGCTTTATTTATGTCAGTGCAAGGGAACTCGTACTAGAGGCCCAGAGAGTGAAGTCAGAGAAATGTGGCTGCATTAAGCTAAATTCTTGCCATTGAGGTCCCAGGGATGATGGAGCTGTCTTTTCTGAGGCAGTTGAGAATGTGCAGATGTTTGAGGCCCTAGAAATCCCATGTGGTCTGAAACTTCTATCATCCCCAGTATGCTCAGTAAAAGCCCCCATGACACTTCCCCTCCTGGGTCACACTGGGCTCTCTTTCAGCAAGTAGATGAGTCCTGGCCTGCACTGTGGAAGCAGAGGCTTTTAGAGCAGAGATATTTTGCTCTTATGGTCTTACAAGGGCTGGCTAGGTCTTGTTAACATAAAAGACTGAAACTGCCCTGCCTGTGGCCTGATTAGAGAATAAATTCTGTTTTTAAAGAGGAAAGTCTATACATTGCTGAGGGAAAGTCTCGATTGGTGAGGAAATGAAGCACCCTGAAGCAATGCTTCTGTTTCCAAAGAGAAGCTTCTGGGGCCCAGGGAGGGGGGAACCCTAGAATGCTCAGGAGGGAGGAGAAGACACTCTGGCTCCTTCTGTCAGGGGTATCCTGAGAGGTGTGGGGTAGCAGCAGCAGTTGGATGATGTGGTGGACACAGCTTCTCCGTTCTCTCCTTTATCTCAGGAGGAAGCAATTCTTTGCATCCTCTCAGCCCTCAGAGCTATCTCAGAGATACCTCCTCTGCCCCCACGAGATGCAGCAGCCCCTTCTGTTAGTCTCTGGATACCTTTGTCACCATAGTCAGCTATCAGTGCTCCTCAGGCCAGTGGTTCTCAAAAGTGACCTTTGGTCCATGGACCAGCCCCATCCGCATCACCTGAGAATGTGTTAAAACTTAAGTTCTCAAGCGCCACTCACATCTACTGAATCAGAGATTCCAGGCTGGGGTCTAGCAGCTATGTTTTAACAAGCCCCCAGGTGACTCCAGTACTCCCTCCTTTGCAATCTACTACCGTGGAATTGAGTGGGAATCTGGCCCCAGGAGGATGGAGGGAGGATAGAGTCACAGAGAAACTCAAACAGAAAGCACCTCACCTGAGGTCATTTCCTCGGACCCATCTCCACCCTGCTAGGGCCACCCTGTGGGAAGGCTTGCTTGTTTTATGAGTCTAGGTTAAAGGGATCAATGGGTGATGAAAAGGCAGTGATAGGGAAAAGATGGGCCAGTCATGCCAAGTGACGAGATGCTTAAATGCTCAGGAGAGTCAATTATCTGGGGGTGCAGGCAGAGATGAGTCATAACCCTCTAAACCGAACTCACCCCAGCTAAGCCTAGATGCAAAGCTGGTCTGTGATTCTTGCTCTTCTCTTTTGATGTGAGAGTGTGGAGACATCATGATTATCATGTGTGTTTCTCTTTTGCTTCCAGGCAGCTAAGCATGGAGGCTAAGAGCGGGCACTCTGAAATCAGACAGACTTAGGTGCAGATCTGATCTGTGGCCCCTCCCAGATAGCCCTCCTGTCTGGTGGCCTGGGCTCCTAGCATGGGGCTTAGTGCAAGGTCAGTACTAGATGAAGGACAATCACTTCTCTGTGCCTCTATTTCTGTATCCATGAAATGGGAATGATAATATCTCCCATCTAAGTTACCATGAGGCTTAAAGGAAGTTATGCCTGCCAAGTGCTTAGCAGTGCGTCTGGACAGAGAAAAGGCTTACTAGCTGTGGGCCATTGTTAAGATTCTTAGGATGTAGAGCTGAGGTGAATTCAAGAGTTCTAGAACCAGTAGTCATTCTCTGGTCAACCTAGTAAGTTCTAACAGATGATCTTAAGGTAGTCTAGGTTAGTGGTCATGGAACCATATTGCCAGGGCTCTAACTCTGACTCAATCACTTGTCAGCTCTGTGAAGTCAGGCAAATTGCTTCACCTTCCTGCTTTTACCTTAAAGGTTGTGGTGAAGATTAATTTACAGAAGGGGCCCTTCTTGAAGAGTTATGATCTGGGACTGTAGGAGACATGTGTATTCCCTTCATGGCACAGCCCCAGTTCATGTCCAGATTGTTCCTTGGTGTGCTGGACAAGTGCTCCTCCCAGCCTGCTGGTGCAGTCAGAGGTGAGGACCAGTCCTGGGTACCATCCTCTTCAGGCTGAATGCCTGAACCCTCCCACAGGTTAGAGAGGAGTCAGGATGTCTCCTTCTTCCAAAGCTTATGTGCTTTCTGGATGTATAAATACTTCTAGGCTCTGGCAAAGGCCTTAAACATTCATAGGCTGATTTGGAGATAACAGGGTTCACAGACGTGACCAAAACATTTGGCTAACATGAGAATATTCTCTAATAAATGGGAGCCTTATGAGACATATGCAAATCAATGTAAGCTGCGAATTGATCTGGCACCTCTCTTCTCTCAGGCTCTGAAACCCAGGCTAGAGTTTCCATTTTCTCCATCCTCCCCCTGCCCCAGTCAGGCTTCTGGTCACCTGCTGTTGAGAAGAGGGTGTTGGCACGAAGGGTATGCCCAGGAATGTGAAGATAGCTCTGTGACTGTCCCCCAAAACAATACAGAACAGACAACAAACAAGCAACCGAACTGCATGTACCATAAGTAAGACTTCCTTTGAAGGACTCCTTCACAGAAAGTATCCGATTCCCCACAGGTCGTTAGAGAATATTTGCTGGTTCATACTTAATAGAGCTAAGACTGTGAGGGCCTGCAATGAGTGAATGAATGGGTGAATGAATGAATGAATACACTTTTACTTTTCAGGGCATGGTGGGCTGAGGCAGGAGGCTGTGTAGTATTGACATAGTGCATTCCAAAGGGAACAGCAGCATCAGCGTCTCCTGAAAACTTGTTAGAAATGCAAAATCTTGATATCCACCCCAGGTCTACTGAATTAGAAACTCTAAGGTGAGGACTAGTAATCTGTGTTTCTTTTTAATTTTTAAAGATTTTTAACTTTTCATTTTGAAATAGTTTGGAATTCATATTTTACAAAGTTACAAAATCATACAAGGCACTTCTTCCACCCTTTGTCCAGCTTCCCCGGTTGTTAACATCTTACCTAACCACGACGCAATGATCGAAACGAGGATGTTAACATTGGTCCATCACTGTTATCTAGTGTACAGATGAGGATGTTAACATTGGTCCATCACTGTTATCTAGTGTACAGATGTGAATTACATTTCATCAGTTGTCCCATTGATGCTTTTTCCTTGTCTAGGATCCAATTCAGAATTATACACTGCATTGAGTTCCTGTGTCATCTCACTCTCTTTAAATCTGGGACAGTTCCCTAGTCTTTGTCTTTTATGATCTTGGAACTTTCCAGGAATGCTAGTTTTTTTGTAGACTGTCTTTCCATTTGGAATTTTCTGATTTTTTTCTTAATGATTAATTTCTAGCTATGCATTTTTGGCAGGAACTCTGCAGAAGTGATGCTCTGCCCTCTCAGCGCATCGTTTCGGGGGCACATGATGTTGATAGGTTTTGGTACTGGGGGTGTTGATTTTATTACTTGGTCAAGGTGGTGTCTGCCAGGTTTCTCTGCTGCAAACAGATGATTTTCCCCTTTGTAAGAAATCAGTGTCATATTTTTAAACTACATAGCTTGTTTCTCATCCTTCTTTCACAGTCTAATTTTAACATTCATTGATGATTCTTGCCTGAAACAATTATTACTGTAGTGTTTGTGAAATGGTGATTTTTCTATTTTTATCATTCCTTCTACATTTAAAAATCAGAATTCTCTTGTAAGGAAGAGCATTTCATTCTTCCACCTTTTATTTATTGAATTGTTTATTTGTATCAGTGTGGACTCATGGATATTTATTTTGTTCTATGGCTGGTAATTCATGCATTCGTTTGCTAGGAGTGTCACAGCAGTGAAATACCATAGATTGGGTGACTTAAACAACAGAAATTTATTTCCTTGCAATTCTGGAGGCTGGAAGTCTGAGATAAAGGTGTTGGCAGGTATGGTTTCTCCTGAGGCCTGTCTTCTTGGCTTGTAGATGGCAGTCTTCTCTTTGTGTTGTCATGTGATTTTCCCTCTGTGCATGTGTGTTTACGTTCAAATTTCCTCTTATAAGGACATCAACCATATTTGATTAGGACTCACCCTAATGGCCTTATTTTAACTTTAATACATCTTTAAAGACCTTTTCTCCAGATACAGTCACATTCTGAAGTACTAGGGGTTACAGTTTCTATATATGGATTTTGGGACGACATAATCCTAATCCATAACAATCCAGGACTATCATCATTTTGTTGCTTAAATGATCCTACATTTGGCCATTGAGATCCCCTGTACATTGGCTCCTGTGCCCTGTCTCCAGGCCTCCATTAATCTTTGAGCACTTTCTTACTTTTTAGTATTACAAGCCATTCCAGGCATATGTTGTACTTTCCCTGGTCCAGCCCTGAAATCATCCATTTCTCCAAGGAATCCTCACTCCTTTTATTGGATGTTGGTAACAATCACCATCTGGGTGCTTCTGTTGTGTGCTAAAGTTTGAGCATCTCTGGTAGAGTGGGCAAGAGCCTGGACTGTGGTTTGAATTCAGCTCTAATTTCTTCTTAAATGAGTGACATCCAATTAGTTACTTAATCTGTATAAGCCTGTTTCCTTATCCGTTAAGTGGGGATAATGCTACCACCTCTTAGAATGGTAATAAGGATTGAGTGATGTCTTACACGAAGCAGTTAGCACCGTCCCTGGCTCATAATCAATGTGCAATAAGGATTAGCTTTCATTATTAAGTGAGCTATTTCTAGAGACCAAAGATCGAATAACACATTACCATCTGCAGGACGGGCAGATTCTAGAGGGATTCTCAAGAACTTCTCAATGACCTACTAGAATCAACTCTGCATATTACTTTGAAGAACTTTATCTTGAGATCATACCTGGCATTTTCAAAGAATGTCTAGGGGAGACCACCCTGTAGCCCCATTCCCAGCACTTTGGGTCCTTAAGAAAGCAGAGCTGTGAATGAGACAGAGGGTCTAGTTTTAATTCCCTATCTCATAATGAAACTGGTTTGGTTTCTCGTTCCTAGGTGGGCCACCTCCCTTGAAACCAGGAACTTTATCTCTCATTCCTTCTCCATTTGGAGGACCACCCCCTAAAGTGGTAGTGTAGTGTGGGGAGATGGGTGATGTGCCATGGATTTTAGTTTGTCAGTTGCCATGGGAACAGGGAATCATGGTGAATGGGAGAGATCATAGCTATTAGGACCATGTAGTGTGTCTGTTCCGGTTTTTATTAAATTTGTTAATTATCTCTTTGTCCTTTTTTTGCAGAGAGCACGGATAACTTTATCTTGTGTAAGTCTGCTTTACCTGTTTCTTTGAAACTGATTTATTCTGATACTATCGGTAACTATTGAATTCAAATAGCCCTCTCTCCTATTCCACATCATCCCTGGCCCATGGCAGCTGAGGGCATCTGAGTGAACTGTGAAAGGGAAATGAAGGGTAGCAATGCTTTTTAGGCAGTTCCAAGCCCACTTTTCTTGGGTAATCACTCTGGTTCACTTTCCCCCAGGGACTTTTCTAATGTCTGATGATGTTGTGGATCTCTTTACCTGGATAAAGAGGGGCTGTGTGAGGATGGACATGGGTTTCATGTGCCTCTATAGACACCTATTGATCATCTTAGTTGTTCTCGCAGAGACAATATGGAACCTATAAACCTGCTAGTGTTTCTCACCTGCTTCAGAAGCCTGAGCATTTGGCCAGGACTCGCCTCATGAGAGCTTGACTTACAAGGTTTCCTGATAGTCTCATGTGTCCTCAGAAGGAATTATTGAGGCTTAGTTTATAAGTGATTTGGGGCTAGGGCTAGACAATCCTAAAAGAATTTGGGGTTTTGTTTATGGACTGTGGGGAAACCTGCGTTTATTCCTTTTTCTTTTTTTTCTCCACGGGAGGTGGGAATAACAGCAGCAACTGCTGCCATTTCTGCCCTGTGTCTGGCTTGAGATAGTAGGTGCTGTTTAGAAACACCCTTGGCTTTTTGGTACTGATGTCAATATCATCTGTGATTTCTTTAGTTGTCTTTGGCCTTAGAGGACTTGTAATCTTGCAGAATATCCCTTCAGAGAATTCTGAATTGGGGCCATTTCTTGTCAAGGAGGTGATTCTAGATGGTGGAGTGAGGGGAAAATTGATACTTGGCTTCCCATCCTGGCCTTGCTGGCTAAAGGTGGTGTTTCCCGGTCAGATGGTTCTATTTTTTTAACTTAAGCTGCCCTTGTGTTCTGAAATCAGTGTTAGGGGAATGGATAGTGGGCTGTTTGATGGATCCGCAGACCTCCTGGATCTCACTGAGGAGTAAAGAAGGAAAGAGGGAGGGCACGGGAAAGGCAGGGAGAGGAAAAGGAAGGCCTGTGGCAAGGAGTAGCAGAATGTCAGCAACAGCTGCCACCACCAGTAACATTTGTCTAATCCAGACCCTGGCCAGGATCCCAAACCATGTTTCTTTTTTCTGTTCCATAGCTCATGGCCCAAGTTGCCCAGGTTATGTTATTTTCTCTGGGGTGGGGGTAGGGAATGGGACTGAATGTCCTTTATTCCTGTGAAGCCTGTCCTTGAACTGTAACACCAGCCAGATGGTCAGATAGGAACCTGGTCTCTGGTGGCGGGGAGGTGGGGGCGGTCCTGCAAAGACTGGGGAAGGCAGACTGAAAGAGCCTGGCTTTCAGAGGATGTTCTCCAGGGAGAAGTCTCAAGGGAGCTTGGGAGTTGGGCAGGGACTGTGGCTGAGCCTCCCCAGCCGGGAAGCTAACTGTCCTCCTCCTTTTTGTGTTTGGTTTTCAGTTGACGAAGTGAGTCCCACACCTCCTATCACTGTGACCCACAAACCAGAAGAAGACACTTTTGGGGTGAGTCACTTCTTGGTCAAGAGGAGTGTGTTGACTGGCATAGTCATTTTCAGACTTCATTTGTGTTGCTAACTTTTCCAAATATTATCTTACTTGAAACTTTGAAAAAAAAGTAATGAATTGAACTACATTCAGGCAGTTTAAACCTTCCTTGTTGGATGGAAATAGTTCATTGTTTGAGGAAGTCTTTGACGATCTGCTCCAAGCCCTAGGGTTCAGAAAATCCCCAGTCTGTTAGGAGCCCAGCTGGGCCTGATTTGCAGGGGCTGCTAACTGTATAAGTTTCCCACAAAAGGGCAAGTTGCTCAGGGCATCTCTTTGGGTGGGTTTTCAAATGCCCACTCCTACTATTTCAGAGCCTAAGATTACTCTGGGGAGGAGGAGAAAAGATTCTTTTTAGAATCCAGATCTTTTCGACTCTCCTGGATAAGAATGTTATATAAGGAATTTTAACATGAAGATGCAGAATTCACTTGCTAGTTAAAACAAAATTAGAAGCCTCTCTAGGCTTGTTTTTGCATCTGTTAGAATGGCCCCAGGTGAGAAGGGGCTCAGAACATTGAATCGTGGAACTTTCTCTAATCAAACTGGGTAATTTATATATTTTTAAATGTTCTTAGGGTCTTATAGATTTCTTCTTCTAAAGACCTTACTCAGTGTTGCAGTTCTGAGAAGGCTACAATTACTATGGCAGTAGGACTGTTCTTATCTGGGCACACACATTATTTTCAAGGAAATTGGGTTTTCCGTGATTGTTGCTGACTCTCTGTTTCTGGTTCCTCATAGGTATCCATAGCAGTTGGACTTGCTGCTTTTGCCTGTGTCCTGTTGGTGGTTCTCTTCATCATGATCAACAAATATGGTCGACGGTCCAAATTTGGAATGAAGGGTAAGGTGGGAGTTTCATTTTCAAGGGTGTCATGGGGGGAAACATTACTGCTTTTGATCAAAAGATACTGTTTTAATCTCCCATTGCTCTCTGAGAGGGCCTCTGATCATGGGGTCTAAGTAGTACTGGTGGAAACTCCTGTTTGCCGCTTGTTCTTGGTAATTATGGATTGAAGGCAGTGTTGGGATCTGTGGGAACCAAACTGTAGATCCACATGGTTTTGTTTTGACTGCTGATAAACATCGCTTAGAAGGGCTTATGCAATGAGGATAATTTGGAAAGGAAGTTGGATTTCAGGGCAAATGAAGAGGGACTTTAGTTTATTTTCATTACGGGTGGGTAAACGGACTCCTAGTTTGAGGACACGGTTTTCCTCTTGTTTTTGAAGTTGTGTTGGGAAGGCATCAGCACAACAAGATGTAGGGTAGACTCTGGCATTGGAAAGCTGCCCATGCAACGGGATCTCAGCACGTAGCTCTACACAGAGTCCCAGAGTGGATGCCAAGAGCAACATGATTTCTAAATCTGCTGGCTGGCTTCCATGACATACAGTACTCCACTCCACTGTGGCAGGGTGGGGTGGTGGGATGTGGCTCTTTGCCAAGGCTCGGGTAAGGGGACTGGCATGAAAGGGGTTAACATGGTGAATTAGCATCCACCTGCCTGGTCTCAGAGATGGATGTGACCAAATGGTTCAAGAGAGGCTGGGTACCAGTTCCAAAACAGAAACTTGAATTTCAAGATATACTCCAAGCTGGGGTTTCCATGTTTGGCGATATTGGGTGGGGGTGGGTAAGGAGGGACGATAAGAGGTTTGACAAGTTATCAGTTTGCTGAGCCCAGGACTCAGGTTGGTGTTATCTGGTGAGACTATGGGATGTGTAGAGAGATGAATTTCTGTAGATTCTCTGCATGAGCTTGTGTCTGTGGTTGGGGACCTTGGGGCTCAGGGACTGAAGAAGAGTACATGAATGGCATTCACAGAGATGGTGATCCTCTGAGTTGCATGCAAATGTTGGAGTATTTGTGCATGGAACCAAACTAGTCCGTAGCTTTCACTATATTCTCAGAAGCCTCTGTAACTCCTTGAAAATTCAGAACACTGATATATAGGGAAATACCCAGAGAGGATTAGAAGGGTAGAAAACCCTGTAATCCCAGCTACTCTGGAGGCTGAGGTGGGAAGATTGATTGAGCACAGGAGGTCAAGGCTGCAGTGAGCTGTGATCACACCACTGCATTCCAGTCTGGGCAACAAAGCAAGACCCTGTCTCGAAAACAAACAAACAACAAACAAAAAATGGGTACAGGGTGCCCTGTTTCCAAAAGGTTTCTGCCTTTGCACTCTCTGCTCTTGATGAACCTGATCAAGTCACAGCAAAGCAACCTAGTTTTTCTTAAGTCATCTGAGATATTTTGACCAAGAGAAAGACATGTGCAGGCAAATTATAAAGATGGGATGGAAGTTTGGCTGGAAGCCAGATGACTTAAACAAAATCAGACCACTCTTAGGCACCTAGATTGGAGATGTCTTATCTGCAAACACAACATGCCAAACAGGGCTTTCTAGATCTAGAAGATGAGACAACCACTGAGTGAACGCACAGCTTTCAATCTTTGGATAATTCTTGGGCTCCTGGTTTTGAGGACTGGCACTATTATTGACTGTGCAAAGTTTTCCTACCATGCAGGGAGCTTTTATAGCTCTTCCTCCTTCCACCTGAGAAAACATCAGGACCTTGACCAAAGGGAAGAATGGGGCATTATTGCTCTTCCCCTGAGGAGGCGCACCACCAGCTGAGACCCTGCAACATGCTTGGCAGTGCTGTGAGAGCAGATTTTTCCTATTAATTGTCATCCTGTTTCTGGAACAGCGTGTCCCCATGTCGGATGGATTAGGCAGCACCCAGGGTGGTGCCTCCCCTCAGCTGTCCTCAGAGCTTCTCCCAGCCCCTGCTCCCCTATCCCAGGCAGACCTTCCTTTCTTGGCCCTGGTTGGGTCAGGAGAACATGTCCACGTAGGTGGAAGTGAAATATCCTCTATTGTAAAGTCAGGCAACTTAAAGAAGTTATACTGGAGTTATAGGCAAGATGAGATGGTGTATCTAAGACTTACCTTGTTTAGAATTCAGCCTGAATCTCTTTCATCTTTATGAAGCCAGATTATGTTTAGGTCTCACTTTAGGATAAATAAGGGCAAACCAAAAATAAAATTCTAAGCCCCCCAACCATCGAATGCATCCCTCTTCTCAACAAGGGCATCCCAAAGTTAACCTGAAAAACTAGTTCGGACCATGATGGGAAGCAGGGAGCCATACATGCTTCATTAAACCCTCCTTCTTTTTGGAATTACTGATAGAATAGACTCGTTAAATCTGATGAGAAACATTTGCAATCTAGTCTGTCCGATGCCTGCTACCTGGAGGCTTCATCTGCATCATAAAACCTTGGTCTCCATAACCTCTTATTGAACCTTCCTATTGAAAATAACTCTTTCAACCAATTGCCAATCAGAAAATCTTTGAATATGCCTATGACTTGGAAGCCCCTGCTTCCAGTTGTCCTGCCTTTCTGGTCTGAACTAATGTACATCTTACATGTATTGATTGATGCCTTGTGTCTCCGTAAACTGCATAAAACCAAGTTGTGGCCCAGCCACCTTGGGCACATGTTCTCAGGATCTCCTGAGGGCTGCGTCACAGGCCATTGATCACTCATATTTGGCTCAGAATAAATCTCTTCAATTATTTTACCGAGTTTGACTCTTTTCTTTGACATAAGCAAATGCCTCAAGCTGCATTAACCTTTGATCTTTTATTGCCAGCGAGCATCGCAGTCTTGGATAAAGAGTGATGACACGGGTACCAGAAGTTCCCCACCTTTGACTTAGGGAAAGCCTTGTCTCTTCACATCCACCCCAGTCTCAGTTTTGAATTTTCAAGTCTGGGTGAGAATCTACAATGCCACTTAATTGCTCATTGGCTTCAGCAAAGTTACTACCTTCTCAGTGCCTCTGTTTCCTCAACTCCATAATGGTAATAATACTACCTCCCTCACTGGGTTGCTGTGAGTGTCGAGATCTATGTGTAATTGACATATCAAAAGGCTCCATGGGAACATTTCTCCCTTCTTTTCTTTATGTATAAACCTTTATAGGTTCTTTTTATTGCCTTCCAAAAAGGGCTGCCCATCCAAGACTCAATCATGCCCTCTTTTGTCCTGCACAGTGTTTAGTAAAATGCCTTTATTATACGCTAATCCCAGTACATTGTCATTTCTTTGCTGATAGACCATATGTCTGTCCTACTTGACCAGGAGCGACCTATGGCAGAAATCACAGATCCCTCAGCCTAGTATGCCTGAAAACACCACGCAACATTTGACAATTGCTTGTTGAATTTAGAAATGAATGACTTTAATTTTAATAGTAAAAAAAGTACAGCTTATAAATTAACAATGGGCTAGTTAGAGTTAATAGGGAGATCTGAGATATCTGGGCAGTAGGAATTCGTGAGATGATGATAGGGAAAACTCATAAACAATTCCCCATCCACATCTGAGGGCCAGGTGTGTCAACAGGGAGGGCCTACTAATAGGAGCTTTACTTCCTTCTGAGAAATAAAAAAAATACAGAAAAAGACAAAGATTAATATAACAAACACCCATATTCCCTCCACCTAGAATAAATGACTTATTGTTTTGTTTTATATTTGCATTTACTGCTTTTAGTTTTGGAAGATATAAAATATGACTAAAACTAAAACCCCTTTAGTCATCCCCCTGGTCCTATTCCATCCCCATCTCCATAGGCAGCCGCTAGCCTAAGTTCAGCATCCTCCAGTTCACTGACTGAAGCTTCTTTCCCTGTATCTCTGTCTCTGTCCGCTGTCTCTCCCCTCATGGCTGTCTCCCAGATAAACTCACACCTCCTGGACTGCCAAATTAGCAACCACCTCTACTACATGAATGATGAGTGGCTAAGGCTGGTAAACAGTTCATTTTCATACTTCTACCTATATGTATATGTACACATATATGCATATGTCTCTGTATATCCATATGTAGACACACAGACATGCATATATATCAATACACTTACAAAATGCATTACTCTGTGCGTGTTTTAATTTATATTCATGCTTATACTCTCAGTAACTTGCATCTTGCTTTATTTCCTTGTCATATGTTGGAGATCTCTCTCTGTTGGTATGTGTAGGAATCCCAATGGGTGCCCATTTTATGGGAGATGAATATATTAACCAGATCTCATAGAAACAAACCGAACATGCTTTGTCTCAGAGCCCTCCAACTGCCATGTTGTTGATCAAAATTTTGGCTTGGGGAGGGGGTCACCTTGGGACACAAGCTCATCTTCTTTTGGAATCACAAAGGCTTTAAGATGGTGCTAAGTGTACAGTGGGGGTTTCTTTTTGCTATTGATGAAGTCTAATGCTTCAGAGTGGCAGGGGTGATTTGTGAAGTATTTGGCATGTCCTGGGCACTGCCCTATCAGCCAGCCCTCCTGCTGGAGCAGGGCCCTGGAGGTCCCCACTGTGCTAGACATTAACTCTTTGATTGTCAGATCATGGGGTGGCCAGGGTGGTTGGGAGGTGGGTACTTGTGGGGTTCAGGGCATGGGCTATTTACTGCAGCTACAGAAACATATAAAAATATTTCAGCATTTTAACAACTAACTAGAGTGTACCCTTGCATCCTGGGCCTGGAAGTGAGATGGTTCAGAATTTAGGCCAAATTCATTCTCATAAAATATTGTTAAATTAGGCATTAAAAGATCATGACAGTGATCTGGCTGGGCTCTCCTGTATCTGTATTTCCAGGTGAAGAAACTGAGACCCAGACAAGGAAGTGACTTGCTTTGGTTTGGCTGAGTTTTAGCTCCAACCACTTTCCACAGCAACACTAATGCCCTAACTCCTTTGTCTTGGCTGCAACACTGTCCACATCCACAGTGCACCATCATCATTTCACGTGGTCATTAGAACAATAACCAGGCAATAGGTGTTAGTGTGTCTGAACAATAATAAAACTTGCTGTGTAGTTTTCATATAAGGTGAGCATCAAAATTACTTAATAGAAAGTATAAGGTGAGCATGATAATTATTTAATAGAAAAAGAAGCAAGTGTGTGGATCTTTTGCAGCCTGTAAAAAAAAATATACATTATTTGGCCTCTTTTCCTCTTGACCACCTCATAAGTATCTTCAAATACTTCTAGATCAGAGATACTGTGAGAATTACTTCACACTTCTTGGCTTCCTCTTACTCCCATGGAGAAAACAGAATAATTGTTTTTCAGAGCTGAAACAGACCTTAGGCTTATTAGGCTAATGTGCCCATTTTACAGCTAAGGAAACTGAGACCCAGAGAGATGCAGTGATGTGCCAGAGCACACAGCTAGCAAGAGCCTCCTGGCCCTGCTTTTCCACATACTTGACTTGTGCGGAGAACCTGGGAGGGTCAGGGAAGTGAAGCTGGATTATGAATACATCAGCTCAATCCCTCCAAGGCTCTGATTAATTAGCTTTGAATGTTGTCCCACTTAAATGGGGCTTTTGAAAATTCTCTTATTAATCCACTTTTTCCAACCTGGGGCACTCGTGGCCTTGGGGAAAGATAGGAGCTGATGGAGGAGTAGGCTCCAAGAACTTCCTTCATTTATTTTCAGACATGCTAGAGACTGCACGCGTGGCAGGGCAGCGGAAGTGGGAAGGCTGGGAAGGAAGGGCATCAAGAACTGCTGCTTGGGCTTTCGGCAATGCCTTAAGTGCCTCATCAGCAACCACTTGCCTTTCTTCCTAATGGCTGGATGTGTGCTGGTGCCTCTGATGGGCCTGCGGATGAGCACTTGCAGGACTGTTCCATTGTAAATTAGCGTTAGTTAATAGGTACTTAAAGTAAAGTGGTTGCCTATTTGATTATGATTGGGGGTTATTAACATTTTTTTCCATAAACAGATGGTAACTGTCCTCTGAGTGGATTGTAGAATCCTGCCAGAGTCTTGATTTGGAGGGACTGGCTCCTGCCAAAAGATCTCAGGGGCTGCTGCCACATTGAACGATCTTGTTATCCTGGTTTCACCGCTTGGTTAAGGGAATGATTAGAGTTGGGAAGGAGTCATTTCTGCCTTCTCTCCTAACCTTGGGGCATTGGACTGAGAAGAGTTCCTTCCAGGTGGAGGGAGGTAGGGGTGGGAGGGATCTTGGACTCCTGAGGTTTGATGCTGTAGGTTGGCATTTCTTTCTCAGCTGGGACAGAGTGTCCCTGTGTCTTAGCCGTGTGTGCAGAGCAGGGGAATTGGTACTGGAAGTGTGGTGTGCCATAGGAGATATCTGAGGTGACTGAAAGGGGGCTTGGACCATGGATGAAAGCACTATTGGTATTGTTGAGTAAAATAGTTTCCTTCGCCCTGCACAATACACTTATTTGACTACATTTAGCAGGGGGTCAGAAACCAAGAGCAGTGCAAGGCAGACATGAAACTGGGTAAAGGAATTGGGTTTCCTGGCTTCCCAAGATATGTCCATTCTTTTTTCCTCCTTGTTTTCTTCCTTCTTGACTTCTTTTTCTATTTCCTCCTCTGAATTGACATGTGCAAGGGAGGAGGGTAACTTTGGCCCTTGCCATGATCCCGTACTTGGGATTCCTGGTGTAAGATGACTCTTTGAACATAATGTTGAGAGTGGTTTCTGGCTTCTTTCCTGTGTTGTGATCCCAGGGTCCTCGTATTCTCCTAACAAATGTTTGCATGCCCTCCTTCTCTTTTCTGACATTTGACAGACCTTCCAACCACCCCCCTCCCTCAAAAACGCCTAGTATTTGACCAATTCTAAATTAAAGAGGTTAGGTTTGTAGCAGATCCACAGGCAGGACATAAATTTATAGAAGCCAGGGGTCTTCTGCTTCTCCTTCTCTGCTTTGAACTTCATTGAGAGGCTCTGACTGCAGACAAAGCCCCACCCCTCTTGATGACTGAGTTCTAGAATGTGGTGCTTGGAGCTTTGAGAAGGCTGGAAAGCCATGTGTGTTTTTCTGGCATGCTTTTGCTGCCCTGTCCTTTGTGGGAGCTTTACAGGGGTGCAGTGAATCATCATAGAAGTCCCTACACGGTCACCATTGGTCGTGTGGAGGCTGAATTTGCTCTGAAGACTCCAGCGAACCAAATATTCCCTTGCATTGACTCCCCTATTCAAAGGGAATTCCCTTGAAATAGAGGCTGATGCAAAATATTTTTCCTCTGTGGCTACCTGCTAGCTGGCTCTTCTTGGCAGGCCTCTCTATCCTGTTCAGCAGGGCCAAGGATGACCACTATGCTTGGCTCTATAGCCAAAGTGATGGCATCTCAGGTTCATTTAGTTTTGGCAGCAGAACACAGTGTTTACTAACTTGTGTTGTTGCAACCGGCTCCCACAAGATTAACAGCCCCATGATACCTTACCCAGTTTAGAAGTTCTTCACCTTTTGTCCCTTGCTACTCATGTGACAGGTGAGATCACATGCCTTATGCCCTACTGTGGATGTCACCAGGCTTTCCCAAAAGTGCTGGCTGTCACAGTAATTTTACACCTTAGGAAACTATAACAGAAGATGAGTTAGTAAATGAGATTTTAAAAGCTAAGAATAAAAGTAAATTCAAACTGATTTTTGGCTTTTAAAAAGTCACAAACTTTAGTAATTTATTTTTCATCAAAAATCATGGTGACATACTTCCTCACTGATCCCAGTTATCCTACGATATCACGGTACAGGATGGAAAACCAAGAGGGGCTGGGGTTGCCAGCTTTGACTTTCTAGCATCCTTCTTTGTTCCAAATGTTTTTTACCCCCTGCAAAGTCAGGTTGTGGAAACTGCTGCAACAGACCCCGTCCTGTCTTCTCCTGGCACGTTCTTCCTCTCTCTGCATATTCTCCTCTGGGTCTTGGAAGCTTTCACTTGTGCAGAAGAGGCATGATGATAGGCTTTGGCTGATGAGAAGCTGTCACGTGGCTGCAGTACCCAAGACCCATGTTTATGCAGCTCATTCTCCTGTGAACTCTGCAGAGGGCTTTAGGATGGTGAGAGAGCAGCCCTGGAAACCAAAGACAGCAAAACAGAGAGATCAAAACAACTGCTAACTGGAAAACACGTTTTTGGACTAGGGGAGAAAAACCACATGCTGAAAATAGCAGCCACCAAGCCGACGGCTGCAAATCCCCAGCCCCAGGTCCTTGACACCCACTGCCCTTTGTGCTGTGGTTCCTCATGGAGGATGAGCTGGGCAGGGGAGTAGAGAGGAGTGCACTGCAGGTGGAGGAATAGCATCCTTCAGCCAGCTGTACTTCCAGCAAGCAGGTGTGTCTGCCACCTGTTCCAGGGAAGGAAGCAGAAGCCTGAGGTTGGTCTATCTCTGGCCCTTGCACTCAGAAGGGTTAATAACACTCCCTGTCTCTCTTGCTCACTACCCCAGCATACTTAGAGAGGGACCAACCAAGTTACTCTGGTGCCTGCCTCTTTATTCTTTTCTCTCGGATCAACTCTGTTACAGCCAGAGGGGAATGTGCTGCTGGCTTCCTCCCTAACAGGATCGGCTACCTAATTTGTGTGGCCCAGTGAAAAATGTTCAGAAAAGATTAGAATTTCCAGACAGCTACAGCACAGCATTAAATCCCAAGCTAAGGTTCTTTTGAGCATGGAGTCAGGTCACAGGTCCACGAAGCCAGCTCTGCTTCCTGAATACAAAATCCATCATGGCTTAAGATCCTAGCTCCTTTGTCTATCCTGAATGGTGATGAAACAGGTATTTCTGTACTTCCTTTTAGAGAGAAGCTGGGATTTGGGCGAAAGACAAGAATATCAGTTGGTTTTTTACTTCTAATCATAGTAGGGGAAGAGAGTGACAGGCATAAAGCATTCATTGAGTACCTACTGTGTGCCAGACATCTAATATATCTTCAAATATAGGGTCTTCTTAGGTGGCTATTATTCCCACTTTAAAGATGAGAAAGCTGCTCAGAATTGTTAAATCGCTCAAGATCATGTACCTGGTAAGTATCAAAACTAGGTTTTAAATGAGTTTATTCTAAATTGTTGGTTCTCAATCTTAGCTGCACATTCTAAACATCTGATAAGATTATATAACTTCCCAAACCTAGGCCACACTCCAGGTCACTTAAATCAGGGGTGGGTGTTCTTTTTTAGTTCCTCTGGTGATTTCTATGTGCCGCTAAGGTTGAGGAACAATGGTCTCAATCCAATAGACGTCCACATATTTCACTGGTTCTCCAAGTCATTTATGTGGTCTGCAGACCAGCTCATCTGATAATGCTGGGAGCTTGTTCAATGTGCAGTTGCCTAGGGTTTACCCCATACCCACTGAACCAGACTTGGGGTGACTGGGGGACGAGCAATTTCTCTAGGTGATCCTGAATGATTGCTGGGGTTTAGGAACTACCATCCTATACCCGTAGAGAGACAATGGCTGATAACATGAACGGTACTTCTCAAACTTCAACATGCAAGTGAATACTGGAAGATTCTGGGGATCTGGTTAAAAATGTGGATTCTGGTTCAATAGGTCTGGGGAAGGCTGAGAGTCAATATTTATCACAAGGTCCCAGACAATGCTGCTCTGTGGACCATGCTTTAAGTAATAAGGGGTTAAGTTACTGGTAAATACTTCAGGCCTGTGACCTGGGAACTTAGATCACCTCTCTGCTTTTTGTTTTTTCCTGAGTGCCAATTGCAAAATGAACCTGCCTCAAAGGTCTATGGGCTGGGATTTTGTGACTATAAGATTACAAACTATAACCACCACTTTTTTTTTTTTAAAATTTTTGTATTTTTAGTAGAGACGGGGTTTCACCACGTTGGCCAGGCTGGTCTCGAACTCCTGACCTGAGGTGATCCACCCATCTGGGCCTCCCAAAGTGCTGGGATTATAGGCGTGAGCCACCACGCCAGGCCTCTATAACCACTACTTGTAAGGCATTTCAGTTCTATCCTCTTTGGGATAATATGCCTCTCTTCTTTCCTAAAACTGTTTCTGTAGTGGCTTCCTTGGTTTGAAACCAAACTGCCACCTCTTTCCACATGAGGGCACTTGTAAGGTCTGCTGCCCCAGTTGATTTCAGTAAACTGTCAGGTCAATCAACACTGACGCCCCCACTGAAGGAGTGGGGGCAGAAGCTCAGAGAGTCTAGCAGGCAGCGGGCAGCCGGCATTCCCAGCTCAGAGCTCCTTGAGCTGCTGCGACAGTCATTCCTCTCTTTCTTTAGAAACTTCTTTATCCTGTTTGCTCCCCCTCCCACCCCGATCTGGAATGAAATGTTGAGGGCTATAGAAAACCGGAAAAGCTTGTGCTGGCAGGCCCCGGAGTGGCTCGGAGTGGATCTGTCAGCGGGCGGAGGAAGCCCCATGGGTTAAGTTGGTGGGCTGCCCGGGCTGCCCGCCGGCCTCAGAGACACTGCCCTGGGTGGTGGCTGGAATCCCATTCTTCCCAGTCTTGCTGCTCTGGCGGTTGGTATTCACACTGGAAGCCTGCCCTGCCCTCCAGTTTACTGCGGAATAAGAGTTGCATAGTTGGCAGAAGACCAGAGCAGTTTCCAGGACTGATAAGTCCTGGAAATGCCAAGCCTTTCTACCTGACAGGCATCTTGAATTCAAAGGGCCTCTGTGCTGGAGCAGCCCTGCAAACCTGTTCCCAGGCAGGGTCAGAAGAATGGCAGCATCTGTCTATCTGCCAGCAGGCCTTGACATGAAGCCCCAAGGAGGGCGTCCGGGTGGTTCCAGGAACTGCCTTTCAAAAGTGAGTCCTTCCAAATAAATGGAGTTCAGTGGGTTGGCCTTGGACCAGTTGAAGGGGGTGCAGAGGGGCACCCTGTTGTTGGCCTGGGCTCTAGGGGAAGCAGGCAGGATTTGAGTACTGTTATGAGCCATTATGTGTGAAAATGGCTCCCACAGCACCAGCCCCCTGCTTTGCGCCTGCTTTGCAAGGGGCATGCCAGCCCGATGGGGCTGTGTGTGCTGCTTGCTGCCTTCTGAGGAGAACCGCTATCAGAAATCAGGGGCCATCCAAGAGCTTGGGAAAATGGACACTAATGTTGGCTGTTGCCCAGTGTGTAGAATGGGGTAGCCTTTCTGGAAAGTGGCTTGACAATATTTATTAAAAACCTAAAATCATGAAAGCCCATGCCTACTGACTCCACTTCTGAGAATTTAACCTAAGGTAATACTCACAAATGGCTATCCATATTTGTGGATATGGGTATTTATCCCAGTGTGACTTACAGAGTAAACTTGATAAATAAATAATTACTTACAGATCTAACAATAAATGACTAGTTAAGTATTAATACATTATGGTCCATATATATTATATAATACAATGCAGACCTTAAAAATGACAACTTTTAAAAGTAGATATTTAATGTTTCTGAAAGGATACATATGCAAATCATAAGAAAACCTAATAGTATAAAAGATAATGGAGTAAAAATGTGAGTTTCAGTCCCTCCCTAATTTCCTACCACTGGGATAACCATTACTTAGAGGTTCTTGCATATCCTTTCAGAGATAGTCAAGGCTTATGCAAGGATATGTTTCCCTGTTGCCTTTGTGCAAATGCAAGCTTGTATTCACATTATTCTGTGCCACATTATTTCTGCTAACAGCCTGTCTTTGAGATGATTTAGTATCAGTTCATAGAGATCTACTGTGTTCTATTTTTATAGTTGCATACCAAGAATGATATTTTAGCAATATGTATTGACATGTGAACATGTTTACAATATATTTCCAAGTGAGAAAAGACTCCAAGCAGCTTCTCTAGTGCCATTTTTTTGTTGTTGTAAAATAAAGAGAAAATATTTTTATACACATACCTAGGAAAAATACTGGGATCATATGGAATTATACGTCAGAATATAAACGGTAGTTATCTTTGGGTGGTGGGATTTGGGATGCTTTTTTATTTCATCTTTTGTGATGTCTTCTGAGTTTTCTGTATTGAACCTTAAAAACAAAACAAAGCAGATGTGAGACCCATGAGGACAGTGGAGCTGTTCCTCCCTCAGTGGATCCAGAGGCTGACTCATTCCCCCACCCAGGATCCATCTGCCCCTTTGTGGTGAAAGCCACGGCTCTGGTGTCACTTAGGATTGCTGACTGCACAGAGCAGGATTCCCATAAGGTTGCCTCATGCCACGTGCTTGACAGTCATTGATGGTGGTGTGTGTATGTGGTTGTTGGTGGTGGTGGGGGATACTGATTAAAATGCAGATTCCTGGGCCACATCTACTGAATCTTATACCTTGATAGTAGGCCCTGGGAATTTGCATTCTTAAAAAACAGGCTGGGTGGTCATACTGCCATTAAAGTTTGAGAAACTATTGTGTAGATGAGGAATTTGCCAACTGTTTCATAAAAGAGCAGAGAGTAAATATTTTAGACTTTGCTGGCCATATGGTTTCTGTTGCAATCACTCAAGGCTGCTGTTGTAGCATGAAAACAATCATCGCCAATATGTAAATGAATGAGCGTGGCTGTGTTCCAATAAAACTTTATTTATAAAAAACAGGTGCCAGGCCAGATTTGGCCTGCAGGCCATAGTTTCAGACCCCATAATTTCATGTTACCCTTAAAAAAATTAGACCAGCTGTGGTGGCTCACGCCTATAATCCCAGCACTTTGGGAGGCTGAGGCGGGTGGATCACCTGAGGTCAAGAGTTTGAGACCAGCCTGGCCAACATGGTGAAACCCCATCTCTACTAAAAATACAAAAATTAGCCGGGTGTGGTCGTGTGCACCTTTAGTCCCAGCTACTCAGGAGGCTGAGGCAGGAGAATCACTTGAACCCAGGAGGCAGAGGTTGCAGTGAGCCAAGATCACGCCACTGCACTCCAGCCTGGGCAATGGAGTGAGACTCTGTCTCAAAAAAAAAAAAAAAAAAAAAAAGAAATTGATCAGTAGGTGGGGGAGTCTACCAAAAGCTCCTTCTGTTTTGAAGAAGCAGGTCATAATATTAATAGCTACAATTAATTAAGTGATTATTATATGCCTGGCAGTTTTCAGACAAAGCCTACACCTTAATACAGCCCTGCATAGTAGCTATACCAACAAGGCCATTGAAAGAACAAAGTGATTAGCCCAAGCTTACATGATCAGTAATGGCTGGGTTGGTCTGAATGCAGACTTGGGGAGGAAACTGGTAATGCCACAGTCCTATTACTCTCTGGTCTTTGGGAAAGAATGATTTCAAAATCTCTTCCCAGGGCATCAGGCACACACAGGTCCCTCTAAGCCCCCAGCCTAAGGAGGAATAGCCACAGCCATGCACTTGGTGGTGGTACAGATCCTGGGGTAACTGTACCTCCCAGATGCCTCAACTAATTGGGGTCGTGAGTGGTGTGGGTTCTTCCAGGTGCATTGGACAATGCTCAGGTTGAGGTGGCTCAGTTCACTTTCTTGAAGGGGAAGAGAGTGCTGTTGCTATAGAAATAGCTCAGGTCACCGTGCTGGACCTTTCTGAACCCTGCTGCTCAGAGTCTCCCATCACTGGCACCAAGAGCCTTTAGAGCCAGGCTCCTGACAGGAGACTTTCTTGCGTCCCTGCCCCAGTGACCATGAAAATTTCCAGATGGCCAGTGTTAAACATTCACCCTGCTTTAAAGCCAATGGAGATAGGTTAGTGCCCTACGTGTCTGCAGACAGGGCTGGCCAAGAGAGACTGTGGCAGTGGCAGGCAGAAGGCAGTCCCTTGCTTCCTTCTGTCTTCTTCCCAACCCAGCCTTCCTGACCCTCAACCACATCCCGACTCTAGGGCAAAGAAAAACCTTCTGAGCTGAATTCAGCCTCTGGGGCCGATGGTTCAGCTTGATGGCTTTGCCAGCTAGCAACGTCGGTGGTGCTAGTCCCCTGTGAGGTTACTATTATAAAAATACTAGTGTTTTACATTTATAGACAGCCCAGTTTGCCTTGAGATGTTGGTTTATTACATAAAATCTTGAAGGCTTGGGCTGCTCATTGGATTAACTGAAATAATGGACATAAAACAGAAACCAGAGGCTGGGCATGGTGGCTCACGCCTGTAATCCTAGCACTTTGGGAGGCCGAGGCGGGAGGATCACGAGGTCAGGAGATTGAGACCATCCTGGCTAACATTGTGAAACCCCGTCTCTACTAAAAATACAAAAAATTAGCCGGGCGTGGTGGCGGGAGACTGTAGTCCCAGCTACTCAGGAGGCTGAGGCAGGAGAATGGCGTGAACCTCGGAGGTGGAGCTTGCAGTGAGCCGAGATCGTGGTACTGCACTCCAGCCTGGGCAACAGAGTGAGACTCTGTCTCAAAAAAAAAAAAAAACAAAAAAAAAACCAGAAACCAGAACTTGGAATCCAGAACCCAGAACACACTGCTCAGTCAAATAGTAGCAAATTGTATCATTGTTACCATCCATATTATGAGAATCAGTAGTCCACACAGCAGCCCCCTTAAGTTGATATTATCATTCTGTTTTTCACACATGAGAAAACTGAGATTCACAGACCCTGCTAGAGTTCTAAGGAGGGTCAGCAGGTTTGTCTGGCTTCCAAGCCGCATGCTCTTAGTCACTATCACGCATTTTAAAGTCAGAATATAAGGAGACCTAGGGCTGCTGGGAACCTTAGGGAGTCCCCATCCTAGGGACCTGCAGAAAGCCCTTGACAGATTATTCTTCAGTTCCCTCAATCACCTGAGAGCCTCCTGCCTTCCCACAAACCAGTGAGTGTCAAATTCCCTAAGCTAACAGCTTCATACTGTCCTCGTATCAGTTAATAAGCTGCTTACCCAGCCTCAGGTGGACATTTGACTGTGGGTTAATGGGGCCTTTTTTGGCCCTGGTCCTGGCCCTTTAATCCACTCTCCCACCCCTTTCTGCGGTCTTTCTCTCTCTCCAAGGACGCAAGTATTAGTACTTCAGGAAACAACACAGCACCTCCTGGTAGAAACCTCAATTCCATATTGCACTTGAGGTCGTGACTAGCCACCTGCCTTGGAAGGACCCTACCCAGGTTCAAGGAGGCAGCTTAGGCAGATGTGAAGCAGCAGCCTGGATAGATGCCTCAGCCATTGAGCCCCAAACCATGCCCAGGGGTGAACCCCCACCCCATCGCTCATCATCTGTATCTCAGTGAATTTCCTGTAAACTAGAGACATAGGAGTCATTCTTGACATGTCTTCTTGCCCAGTCCCCATCTCTTTACCCCTCCCTGCTCTTGCACAGCCCAGTCGTGTCTTTGTGATCTAAATATTTCCTGAAGTTGTCCCGTCTCTCTTTGCACACTGCCACCCCTCCATTCCCTCTGGAATCCTCCCACATGGCCCTGGACCTGGCCCCTTCGGTGTGTGCCCTGCTCTGCAATCACAGTAGCAGACTCATGACTTTGAAATGAAAATGGGGTTCTGTAGTAGACTCCTGGTTCTGAAATGAAAATTGGGCCCAGGAGTCTAGCCCCTGCCACGTCCCCAGCCTCACCAAGCTATAGGGTTTCCACTGCTGCCAACCGTGTTCCATGCTCCCTAAGACTGAGGTTCC
This sequence comes from Pongo pygmaeus, assembly GCF_028885625.2. Lineage (NCBI taxonomy): Eukaryota > Metazoa > Chordata > Mammalia > Primates > Hominidae > Pongo > Pongo pygmaeus. The sequence continues at coordinate 93,754,616 of NC_072389.2, read as the reverse complement.
TCATGCACCTTCCCTCTGTAGCACTTTGCACAGTTATTGACAGGAGCATTTGATTAGTGCTTTGCCTCTCCAAGTAGACTGTTGGGTTTGCTCACTGCAGCACCACTCATGTCAGCAGACCACTTAAGGCATAGGGTGCACGAATGTCCTCTGGGCCCCTTGGGCATTGCAGCCAAAGGGCTGGAACCTGGAGCTCCTCCTCTGACCACCCCTAGTTTTGTTACTACTGTGATGAAGATATAATCTGGGATCTTTCCTTTTGGTGCCTGTGGATTGCCTGTAAGATGGAGACAGGGATATTCAGGGGGAGATTGTTCTCCTCCATCCAACAGCTCTTGCCTTGCATTTCTTCCTTCTGCCTACTCCACGGTGCCCGCAGACAGGAAGACACTAGGGCTGACCTGCCTTTTCCTAAGATCCCACCTCCATGTTTATCTGATCTTCTTTCTTCCTTATTGTCTCATTCTTTACCCACCACTTTGTGCAGTATCTGGCCAATCCTATGGCTTCTTTTCCATGCCATGACACTAAGATTTCTTCCGCAGTCATGCTACTGGGGCTCATTAGAATTTAGAGCTAGACAGGCTGGGGTCGAATCTCAGTTCTGCTGCTTGGGAGCTGTGGGACTTCAGGTGGCTTATGGACCATTCTGGGCCTCCACACCCTCAGCTGACAAACGGGAGGGATAATTCTTATCATACAGGGTTTTATGAGAATTAAATGAAATTGTGTATATAAAGCAATTAGCTTAGTCCCCAGCTGTGTAGTAATCACTCAATTAATATGTTGAGGGGAGAAATCATTATGATTTTTGCTGCACTCAGAAAAGCTGTGAGTAATCCACAGGTTCCATTATGGCTGTGGTTGATAGGCCTGGTTTTATGGTAGAATCACATGGGGATCTTTAAAAAATTTCAACAGCTAGGCTACTCCCCCAGCCAGTGGGTCAGAATCTCAGTGGATGGGCTCTTGGTGTTGGTTGTTTCTAAAGCTGCTCAGGTGATTTTCAGTGAGAAGCTAAGGCTGTCAGCCTGGGCTTTCTCATTCCCCCCAGCCCCCCATCTCTTTCTGCCAGAGCACGTATCTTGGAACTTAAAGGAATAGGAGGGATGCGGGCTGAAAACATGGCGGGAAAAGCTCTCTTTTATTGGGCTCCCATGATGTCTCTGGCACTGTGCTTGGCGCTTCACTTTCATGTTTCCATTTGATTTTCACTGTGAACTTGTGATACAAAAATTATTGTCCCTGCTTCTTTTAGAAGCTTCAGGAAGGACGAGCTCCTTGCTTAATGTCAGGTATTAGGTGGCTTAAGGATGAAGGACCACGATTCGAGGTTGGTGAGGTTGGGGGTCAGGACACTGTCTCCTCTTCTCTCCCTCCTGCAGCGTGTTCCTTTGGTGAGGTGACTGAACGCCCCAATTTTCCCCACCCTCCGCGTGAGGCCTGACTGCTGCACCTGTCCACTGCAGTGTTTAATGACCCAGCCCGCTTGCGGCTCACCGGGCCCTCACCAGTGATCTGCCACCTGTTCTACCTTGCGCGGTCGTGCTGTTTGCTTAAGGGGGAAATTTAAGTGCCTTGCAAAGACTCCCCATGGATGGGGGGAGAAGCATCGCTGGCTAGAAATGGGAGCATTGTTGTTGTTTTGTTATTGCCATCAATTTCCAGGCACTCTGTTGGGTTGGAAAATAGTGAGGGGGGGATGGGCAGAGAGAGGGAGGGATTCTTTCTTGTCTGACTGTGCAAGTGGATTAGAGAGAGAATTCTCTCTTTCATAGCTCCTCGAACTTTATGGTGCATGTGGAGCCCTGGGGATCTTGTTATGATGCAGATTCTGGTTTGATAGGTCTGGGGTAGGGCCTGAGGTTCTGCGTTTCTGCCAAACTCCTTATATGAGGCTGGTCCTATTGGTCTGCTAGCCACACTTGGCTTAGCAAAGCTTTAGCTTCCAAGTGAGGGAGACTTAAATCTATTTTTTGGCCCCTGCAATTTTTATTTTGGAAAGTGTCATGGAATGGTATAGAAATCTGGGTTCTAGCCCAGGCTACACTCTGATTTATCTTTGGATATCTTTTGAGCTTCACTTTTATCCTCTATAATTGGAGGGATTTGGATTAACGGCTTCCAAGGTCCCTTTCAGTTGTAACATTCTATGATTCTGTCAGTTGGAGAGGGTAGATTAGAGGGAGCATGGAGTGAGGAGGATGGGAACTAGCGGGAGGTGGGAGTTGTCAGGAGCACCCACTGCATATATGGGCTATTCTTTTTAGGATCACCAGGTTTGAATCCTGAGAGGCCAGAAGTGAGGAAAATGGGAAATGAACTTCCTTTCGTGCTGTGTGTCCAAGATCCCAGTGTAGACTATGAACTCTGGGCAGGTAGTGACAGTGACTCTTACTTCCTAATTCACATACTTGGCTTCTCCAAGTGGCAGGAGTGTATTTGGGGATGTCAGCCATTCTGTGGGTTTCATGGAGGGTAGGCACTGTGGAATACAGATACAAGCAAGGCACACTTTTCGTCCTTAGTGAGCACAGTGTTTTCTTAAGAGAATGGCATATCTTTCAGAACCTGGAGTCTTGCTGTTACTTTCAGATTGGAACTGCTCTTCCTGATACTGTGTGTCCAGCAACTGGGGTCTTTGCCTGTGGGCTACTGTCAGCATCTCCTGATGTCCTGACTGTTGGTTCTGGGTCTGCCCCTACCTGCGCAACACTGTATCTCTAGGATGTCGCTTGCTCTCCGCCTTGGGGTCCTCTACTTGCCTGCCATTGGGATGTCTCTGCTTTCTGCCCCTCTCCCCCTTGTTGGTCTCTTGGATGCCCAGGTAGTGACCACTTCCAGTTTGGCTTCTCCCACTGCTGACTGGGACTTAATGATGATAGTACGTTCTATTTGGTGGGTTCAGGTCTGAGATTGTGTGATATTTTTATGTTGCTATTCCCTGCAGAGGATTTCGCACACAGGCAGGCTTTATCCATTCTTCCCAATTAGACACATCTGTGTGCAAATGGCTAGGCCTTGGGCTCCTGTCTCTCACTGTTCTTGAGAGACCAGGAATGGGCCACAATTGGGCCAGGGAGGGCTTTCAGAACAGGGAGCCTGTGAAGTTTGGAGACAGAGTCCTGGTGTGGATGGGGGTGCTACCATGACCTCTTCAGTTCTTCTAGACCAACAGAAGCTCTTGAAACTGTGCATTGAGCCTAGGAAGGGACATGCCTTTATTTTGTACTTTATAGATTTTCTTTTTGAGACATGGTTTCACTCTGTCACCCAGGCTGGAGTGCAGTAATGTGATCGCGGCTCTCTGTAGCCTCCAACTCCCGGGCTCAAGTGATCCTCTCACTTTAGCCTCCTGAGTAGCTGGGACTACAGGTGCATGCTGCCATGCCTTGCTAATTTTTGTATTTTTTGTAGAGACAGGGTTTTGCCATGTTGCCCTGAACTCCTGAGCTCAAACGATCTGCTCACCTCAGCCTCCCAAAGTGTTGGGATTACACGTGTGAGCACTGCGCCTGGCCTGTGGACTTATTTTTATAAAAGGAATATATATTCATTACATAAAAATCTAGAAAATATTGTATTAAGAATTAGTGGTAATCTTATTATTCAGAAATGACCACTGTTAGCATCATATGTGAATACATATATGTAAATGTATATATGTACATATGCACATATATCTATGTAACTGTAGATCTGTACCTAAGTATCTATATTCCCATAATTTTTTTTTATTATTTTCTGAGACAAAGTCTCACTCTGTCACCCAGGCTGGAGTGCAGTGGCATGATCTCAGCTCACTGCAACTTCCACCTCCCAGGTTCAAGCGATTCTCCTGCCTCAGCCTCTTGAATAGCTGGGATTACAGGCACACACCACCACGTCCAGCTAATTTTTTTGTATTTTTAGTAGAGACAGTGTTTCACCATGTTGGTCAGGCTGGTCTCGAACTCCTGACCTCATGATCCGTCCCTCTTGGCCTCCCAAAGTGCTGGGATTACAGGCATGAGCCACATGCCCGGCCCATTCTCATACATATTTTAAATGTATACTTAAGTGAAAATGGTCTTGAGCAATTCAAACAGTGTTTGACCTATTTTTTTCACACAACACTGTTAAGCATCCTCCCGTGTCATTCAGTAACCCTGTCTCTAGCTTTTCCATTACTCTGCAAAGCTCATTTTCCTTTCTTACATTCTTTCTTCTTTTCACGTTGCTTGTGTATTATACCATTTCACTTGGTTAATTCAGAATCTAATCCATTTGCCCCAAGGCTGCATGGCAAAAGGGCAAAGTATGCATTTATAAAATGTGAATGAGCATAAGGAAGACACAGGCCAGGGTTGCTCAGCTCCTTGGCCCAGTAAAGCTCCCTCTGTGCGTGTTTTCAGCTTGGCTTTGTTCAGGGAGCCTCTGATAGGGGGAGCTTGGCAGAAGCCAAGCCAACCTTGTCCTGCTGGCCGCTGTAGCAGCCGCTGCATCCATTAGCAATTATGGGTCATCCACTGTGGGGCATTTCAGAGGCCTGAGGGACACAGCTCTGCCATGAGCAGAAACCACTGGGGCAGCCGGAATGGACCAATGAAAATATGTAATCTTGACAACAGAATCCTTGAACATATGCACACATACACACCTACAAATGCTCACAGAGTGCGATGGAGGCAGCAGAAAGCAGTGACTACGGGTGAACACTCTGGGCTAAGACTGGAATTGGAGTCCTAGACTTGAGACTTTCTTTTTGACTTGGGTGAGGCACTTAAACTTTCTGAACCTCTGCTGTCCTCATCCGTAAACGTGAATGGTGCTCACATGAGAAGGTATTGAGAGATTTGACTGGGATTACATATGGGAAGCATTCGGCATAGGGGCTCCACATGGTCCATGCTCAGAAAGTGGCCACCACTGGCTTAGTTTTAGGGATCTCAGAGGTGGGGGAAAGGCAGTGCTTCTGGTGTGTGTGTGTGTGTGTGTGTGTGTGTGTGTATTTCCACTCATGAGGTACCTTTCCTTTGATGAATGTATAATACTTTAAGGAGTTATTTTTATTTAATGTCTGTGTGAAGCACAAGGAAAAGATACAGCCCTGCTGATAAATCCAGACCCAGAGAAGCAGCGTATGTGGAACTAGTGGAGCGTGTACTACACCAATAGTAGGGAGATGCAGTTCTCCTCCTGCCTCTGGGACTGCATGGCTGTCTGGCCTTAGCTAGTCACTTGCTCTTTCTGATCCTCTCTTCTCATTACTTGGAATGAGCCAGCTGATTGGAACACCTCATTGCTAAGGTCTCTTCTAACCCCAACCATCCATGATTCTTTAAGGTCGCAGTGGCTAGGTCCTTGGGCCTTCCTTGAATGTTCGCCTAATTCTGGAGAGTCATTTCTGACACGTTAAATGTAGACAGTCAGACCAATGCTCTCCAGCACCTAGGAGAGCTGCAGATGGTGCCTGGAATTGGCAATGTTGAGAATAAGCTGGGGAGGAGGAGCCGTAGTTAACAATCAGGTCCACGGCCTCACTGGGTTGTGCTTTCTCTCTCTAGGTGTAGTTTAGTTTGAATTATTTATGATGATACTTTCTAGTCACTTGGGAAGATGAATGAAGTCTCAGTAATCAGAGCCCATGCACAGCCTCTCTTAGCTAAAGTCAATTGAGATATCAATCCATGAAGAGTGTCAGGACTAGAGAATTTCAGGGCTTGCCCCCAGGATGAGCCACAGCCAACAGAGTCTCATCAAGCAAAGGGACAGCCCAACTCGCAGAAGCAGAGTAAGGGTGCTCTGTCTTCTAAACATGAAAGGACAGGGCAGTAGAGAATTAACCCCTTGACTCTGGCCTCTTAGCCCTTGCAGGTGGATAACTTGTCCCCTCTGTTCTCCTTCCCATCTCCCTGCTGATGCCAATGAGATGTTTAGAAATGCCTTCTCCTCACTGCCCCTGCAGTCATAGTTTCCTTGAGCTCAGCACACAGAATTGGCAGTAAGAAGAGACAAGAGAGCATGAAGATGTGATGGCTCAGGCTGCAGAAAGGACTGGGAGAGGGCAGACAGCCAGGAAGGGGCAGACACACACACAATTTGAAGTAACTGAACTTCAGTGCTGATAGCTGGGAAGTGCCACCATCATGAGGCTGTCAAGAGCAGCTCACTGTAAGTCAAAACATTGTGCTGATGACAGAGCAAGAAGCCAGCAGCTGTAATCTTTATCCTCATGAAAGACTGTTAAGGAAGCCCACACAGCAAGGAACAAGTGGCCAAACATTTTCAAGACATGAGCTCAGGTTGCAGTCGGAAAGACAAACATTGTTCTAAGGAAATGCACATCTTCATTAGAGACAGTAGAATGGATTTCAAAAGGAGGCTGATAAATGTATTTTACTTTAAAACTATAATCTACCTGTGTCTGAACTGGAAGGAATCTCATGCAACAGTTCTAGACATACCTGCATGCAGTGAAAAGTCACCATCTTTCAACGTCAAAGGTGGATGTGTCCCTGATGTCTCATCCACCTTGTCATATTGAAACAAGCAACTTAGTGTCATTTGTAGTAAAATATTCTATAAAGTGGTATTCTCTGACCTAGGATCAGCTCTGCTTTTGGGGGCAAAGCAGATGTCTTCTTCCAGATGCCTGGCTATTTGGGGGAAGAGGAGGTCCCTTATAGCAAGAATGCTAGACTCAAGAGGAAATTCAGTAGCACAGAAAACCTAAGTCAGTGGCCAGTTATACAGAAGAATGTCTCTAGTATAGAATTGTCCATTGGCATCCCATGGAATGGATTCCTGGTTGTGCTGCTCCAGCCACAACCTCTGGGATATATCTAGAGTCTCCTATTGCCCTTTGGCTCTCAAAATGTAAGGAGCTTGTTATCTCTAGTTCAGGTGGGGACTCCGTGGGGAATGGGAGGCTATTGGAGGGGTTTCCATATGCCTTAACCCCTCACTTTCATGTGGGGATGGCTTATAGCATGACACTAAAGACTTGTGCCCTTTCAGGGTGACTGTCTTCTATGAATCCCCTCCCAGAGTCTTACTGAGAGTGGACGACTACCATGGGTAGATGGAATTTTGATCAAAAGAAGGAAAGAGGTTTCTATGTTTGAACAATCTAAGGTCTTTTTTGACTGTTAAACCTATGGGCAGTATTGAAGCTGCCCCATCTTTCACCACTCTGGTGAATCAGAAAAAATCTTGTTTTGTTCTGCCTCTCTCATACCAATCAGATATCTATCCGTCGTTGTGTGTGTGTGTGTGTGTGTGTGTGTGTGTGTGATTTATTTTAAGGAATTGGCTCAAGCGGTAGTGAAGGCTGGCAAGTTTGAAATCTGTAGGACAGGCTGGCATTCTGAGAACTCAGGCAGGAGTTGATATTGTGGTCCTGAGGCAAGATTTCTTCTCTGGGACGCCTCAGTTTTTGCTCTTAAGACCTTCGAGTGATTGGATGAGGCCCATTTATGTTATCAAGGTAATCTTTACTTAAAACCAACTGATTGTGGGTGTTAATCACATGTATGAAATACCTTCACAATGACACCTAGATTAGGGTTTAGGAAATAAGTCCTACCATCTAGCCAAGTTGACACGTAAAACTAACCATCCTTGCCTAACCTCCTTGAGCCTACGTTCCTCATGTATAAAATGGAGTTATAATATCTGTAACGCAGGTTATTATAAGGATTAATGTATTGACATCCATGTAGTTCTTATTCTGTGCCCAGTAGGTACTTTCTATTAGGCTGTTTTTCGTATTACCACCAAAGGCTGTAAGTCATATACCAGGGACAATCAAAACGCCTTCTTCAGCTCTGACTGGAGGGTGGTTATACCTTTGTGCAACAGGCCTTTTGAGCTAATAGAGACAGGCCTTGAAGGGTGGTCGGATTCTGGAAGGTGATCCTGTTGGTAGAGTTGGAGCATTTCTTAGTTGATTAGAGGATGCTAATTGAAATTCAGCTATGGTAGAATCTTCTTGGGGAGATTTGGGGGGGGATGGCACATTCTTTTGGGAATCTTTAAGCCAATTCTTCCTTCCCTGTGTCTTTTTAAAATTATCATGGATATATAATAGTTGTACATACTTATGGGGTACATGTTAAATTTTGATACAAGCACGTAATATGTAATAATCAAATCAGGGTAACTGGGATATCCATCGACTCAACCGTTTATCATTTCTTTGTGTTAGGAACATTCCAGTTCCACTCTTTTAGTGATTTTGAAACATGTAATAAATTATTGTTAACTGTAGACATCCCATTGTGTCTACTGAACACTAGGTCTTATTCCTTCTATGTTTTTGTACCCATTAACCATTCCTGCAAGTTTCTTTTTCTTTTGTCTTTTCCAGGTGGCCTATGTATAGAACGATTGTGTTTTTTTGGTATAACTAAATATAACAAAAATATGCTTAATTCAAATCTAGCAATTCATGAAGAATTAGAAGCACCTTCTAGAATGCCTCTTATGCTGGGGACATCATCAAGAACCACCTCTTGCTTCTTCTGTCAGCATCTTCTTCCTGTACCATCTATAATTCTGTTGCATAGGACCAGGGGAGATGCTGGCCTGAAGCAGGGGCAGAGGTCACTGTGGTTCTGGGCAGGTCCTTGTGGTTCTGGTGGTTGGGGATACCCCATTTCCTCTTCCTCTTTTCAGCCTATTTATTTATTTATTTTTTTATTTTATTTTATTATTATTATACTTTAAGTTTTAGGGTACATGTGCACAACGTGCAGGTTTGTTACATATGTATACATGTGCCATTTGGTGTGCTGCACCCATTAACTCGTCATTTGGCATTAGGTATATCTCCTAATGCTATCCCTCCCCCCTCCCCCCACCACACAACAGTCCCCAGTGTGTGGTGTTCCCCTTCCTGTGTCCATGTGTTCTCATTGTTCAATTCCCACCTATGAGTGAGAACTTGTGGGGTTTGGTTTTTTTGTCCTTGCGATAGTTTGCTGAGAATGATGGTTTCCAGTTTCATCCATGTCCCTACAAAGGACATGAACTCATAATTTTTTATGGCTGCATAGCATTCCATGGTGTATATGTGCCACATTTTCTTAATCCAGTCTATTGTTGTTGGATATTTGGGTTGGTTCCAAGTCTCTGCTATTGTGAATATTGCCACAATAAACATACATGTGCATGTGTCTTTATAGCAGCATTATTTATAATCCTTTGGGTATATACCCAGTAATGGGATTGCTGGGTCAAATGGTATTTCTAGTTCTAGATCCCTGAGGAATCGCCACACTGACTTCCACAATGGTTGAACTAGTTTACAGTCCCACCAACAGTGTAAAAGTGTTCCTATTTCTCCACATCCCCTCCAGCACCTGTTGTTTCCTGACTTTTTAATGATCACCATTCTAACTGGTGTGAGATGGTATCTCATTGTGGTTTTGATTTGCATTTCTCTGATGGCCAGTGATGATGAGCATTTTTTCATGTGTCTTTTGGCTGCATAAATGTCTTCTTTTGAGAAGTGTCTGTTCATGTCCTTCGCCCACTTTGTGATGGGGTTGTTTGTTTTTTTCTTGTAAATTTGTTTGAGTTCATTGTAGATTCTGAATATTAGCTCTTTGTCAGATGAGTAGGTTGCGAAAATTTTCTCCCATTCTGTAGGTTGTCTGTTCACTCTGATGGTAGTTTCTTTTGCTGTGCAGAAGCTCTTTAGTTTAATTAGATCCCATTTGTCAATTTTGGCTTTTGTTGCCATTGCTTTTAGTGTTTTAGACATGAAGTCCTTGCCCGTGCCTATGTCCTGAATGGTAATGCCTAGGTTTTCTTCTAGGGTTTTTATGGTTTTAGGTCTAACATGTAAGTCTTTAATCCATCTTGAATTAATTTTTGTATAAGGTGTAAGGAAGGGATCCAGTTTCAGCTTTCTACATATGGCTAGCCAGTTTTCCCAGCACCATTTATTAAATAGGGAATCCTTTCCCCATTTCTTGTTTTTGTCAGGTTTGTCAAAGATCAGATTTTTAAGGTAGGAGGAGTTTATAATTTGATGGGACAGAGCCCCAGGCATTCACTCAGAGGGTCATGTTTTCAAGTGGGCAGGTTTCCTTTGCCTGAAAGGTCCATTACCCATGCAGTGTACTCTTTCTTATGCCGTTCTTCTCTGACATCCTGGCTGCATGTCTCTTTCTGTTCCCCGCACTGCTGTCTGCTATCAGGTGGGCAAATTAGCTGAGGCTCGCTTGAATTCACAGAAGATGGAATAGTAAACTCTGTTTCCGCCATCTGAGGTTTACCAGAGCTCACTACTGGGAGTTGCTGGCTGCTGGCTCAGTTGTTAACTATGTAATACTTGGTTCCCCCCAGCCACTATTTTCTGCATATGGCTCTCCAGATGGGAGCCCTGTGGAGAACAGGGGTGTTGGGAGGATCAGTCCTTTTGGCTGTTTGGTTATAGCACACTTGCAATAGCACCGAAGCCTCTTGCATTGTTCTTTGGAGCAGAGCTTGATTCTCATTTTGCTTCTTTGCTGTGTGTCTCCCTTTCACAATAGAATCTGGGGAGAGCTTATGTCTGAAAGGTGGCCAGCACTGGGGCTAGCACATGGGGGTTTTAGGGAACACAGGAGTGAGGAGTGAGGTTCAAGGAATTTGATGGGGAAACCTTTATCCTCATCACTGGAAGAATAATTCAAGTTTAATTAAACAAGCTGTAGTTTAAGCTTTGTCTGTCCATTGCTGCCCTTGGAGTTAACTTTTAACCATAGAGTCCTCAAAAGGCCAGAGAAGGTGCAAAGCATCCTTGCCAACTCCATGTCCCCCTCCCCAAATGCTGAAGCCTTTTCAGTAGATGTGTGTGGGGCTAGTCCATGCTGTTGGTTGTCTCTAACTATGTGAACCACCCCACCATAGCATTCAATTTTCAATTTCAATGTTTGTTTTTTGTCCACATGAGCAGTTAGTAACTATTAGGTCAGTGTGGCCATAGAATAAGAGACAGTTGCTTTTAAGTTTCCCCCACCCCCGCTTTTGGATGCAGAACTGGAGACTCAGAGAGATCAAGCGACTTCTCTGAGGACAGTGTTGATTGTGGCAGAGCCAGGCTAGCACCCAGGCTCTTGCCTCCCGATGCCATGTTCCTGCCGCTGTGGCATTTTGCACTTTTATGGACTTAAATTCTAGCCTCTTTGTTTCATGAATCATTAAGAGTTTCAGGAAATACCTGGGCAACTAAGGGATGAGATCAGTCAGTAAAATGAAGGATCTAAATTTTGAATCCATTTTCCTATTCGTAATATATATCTTTGCAGTCATTTCCCCTTGTCCGGCCTCTCTTGATGAGAGACTTTTTTAGCTTTTAGCAAGTACTGTAGCCAAAGCAACTTCTCTCTTCCATGTTCCTTCTCCAAATCATCTTTTTTCTTTTCATCAGCTGGACCATGTTTTCGTTTTCCCTTCCAAAGTCAGTCGTGCTTCACATTTTGACTGCTTTCCCTGGTTCTGTGAATTCCTTCCAAGTTGCTGCCATCTTTCCACTAATAAGCTGCCCAATACACTGTACCGGTCACCTCTCCGGAGCCTCTCACGGCCTCCTGGATGCTCTTCAGCCTCTATTCTGGAAAAACCAAGTCTTATACCACCCACTACAATGCTCTTTCAGCCCTGTGCTCTCCAGGTGGCCTTGGGCTGTTACCTCTTGTCGTTCATCACCCCTACCACCTTGGCAAGATTAAGGTGAGGTATATGAACCCTTCGCTTTGGGCAAAAAAATTTAAGAGGGTGCCACAAATTAAAAACCCCAGTAATCAAGACTTTTTTAAACCTACAGATTTTTTGCATTAATTTTGTTTTCATAGCATATCACATTACAGTATTATTTCTCTTGATTACTGAGTTTCTTAGCAGCTCCCTTGATTTTGTGCCCAAGATGAATGCCTGTCTTTCACACTCCATCTCTCCCATGCTCCTTTCCTCTTAGTTTTGCTCCTCCCCATCCTTTTCTGTAATTTCTCTAGTCTTCTGGACCCTGCAGATTTATTCCTTGTGAATTAGTGTTCTGTTTACATCTTCCAGATTGTTAATAAAGATGTTAACACGTTCTCTAGGCCTCACTCCAACCTCGCCATAGCTGGCCCGCTATCTGAGGCCCTCTGCTCAAGAAAAGAAACTGCATTTTATCATAAGTTCTGTTGTTTACCGTCTCCTGGTGAGTATTTCCATCCCACCCAGGTTTCTGTTATCCTCGTCCAAACGCCTTAATGTCTCATGCGCGAGGCTTGCTGAAGCTCCACGAGTGGCTTGAAAGATAAGCCCTTGTAAATAAAGCTTATGATCCTTGTTAATGTTGGAAGCTGATGGCATGCGTAGTCCAGCCAATTTGGATTAATTTTTCAAGGGAGATTTTGGTAGATGCTACGTCAACAGCTTCTCTGAAAACCCACTCTCTCATCTGGCCTCCCGTTTCCCTGGCCACTCGCTCATTTTTGCCAATTAAGAAAAGACATCACTTCCGTGGTTGGGTGTGATTTACTCTTTATAAACCCCAGTTGCTCTTCCGTGCTCAAAGTCCACTTGCTGCTTATAAACAGTGCTTTTCCTATCGGCCTTATCCTTTCAGTAGCAGCTTGAACTAGATTTACCTTTGTTTCTTTTTGTCAGAGGAAAAGATAGATTTTTGTAACATAAATTTGGCAAAATGGAAGGACACTGTAGAATAAAACATCCTTTGTAAAAAGTACACACTGTTAGCAGCTCACATTTTTAAAGAAGATTGTCGTTTTCTTGGTTCTCTGTTATCGAAGTAGCAAATGTCCATGAAACTAACTTGGGAAATAGAGAAAAACAGTAAATCACCCTTGTGCTAGCACCCCAAAATAAACACGGTTTACATCTTGGCACCTTTCCTTCTAGTCCTTGTTACATATTTATCATGCTGTAGAAGCAATTTTGTGTCTTTACTTTCACATAGTGTATCATAAATAGTCTCCATATTATTATGTAATCATTATAACCATCGTTTTTAAGATTGCACGCTTTTCAATCCAAGTAAATCTGTCTTTTTAAATTTAATCATTCCCCTTTTATTGGTCACTTAAGTTACAAATACTATTATCAGTAACAATGAGGTGAACATCTTTGTATATATGTTTTCCTTAGTTAGGATTATCCTATACCTTAGATTCCTGGTGGTGGAGTTACTATATTAAGAGTGAGGATAAACATGTTGCTAAAGTGTGTTAGAGAAGAGTTTGACCAATCGACAAAGCCTGGATCAGCGTTTGAGAGTATCTCTTCCCATTCCTCTTCTTGTACTGTGTAAAAATAGTTCTTATCAGTGCATTCCTGTCACTCTAGGAGTTACTCAGGTAGACATATACATAATCACACTCTTCATAGTCCTCTGGTACATTTGTCATGCTAACAGCATCAATGATAGTAGCAATAATATCCCAACTGTTCTCTGACATACCTCTTTAACCAGCACTGTTCAATAGAAATGTATTCCAGCCAAGGATGTAATGTTAAATTTTCTAGTAGACGTGTTAATAACAATAAAAAGACATAGGTGAAATTGATTTTAATACTATATTTTATTTAGCCCAATATATCAGAGATACTATCATGTCAGCCTGTGTCACAAGCCAAGTTGCAGGTGCTCAGTGGCCACATGTGGTTAGTGACCACTGTATTGGGTAGCACAGCTTTGAGCCATAAGCCGAAAGCACTACCAGACTCTCTTCTTTCTTTTAGAAAGGCTGTTAAATCCTTCTTTGCTTTTCAATCTTAGTTTTGCTTCTCCAAAAGTCAACTGTGAGACAAGGACTTGATGTGCAGGTAATTTATTTGGGAGGTGATTCCAGGATGCATTAGGGAGCAAGCGGGAAATAGGAAAGGGAGATGATAAAGTCAAGGAAGGGTGTGACAGTGAGCAGATTACTGCAGTGGGCAACTGGAGCTTAGTCCTGCTGGGGACCGTCTGAGAAACTGGGTGGCACCTGCCTCAAAGTTGCTCTCCACTGCAGATGCAGGGACTGGAACATGTATTTAGTGACTCCTGTCCTCCATTAATTAGTTATGAGTTGTTCCAGTGATATTAATTACCCCACACTTCTGGGTTGTACCTGCTTAGGGCCAAGCTTGCTCTTATTGTGCTGGAGAAAGTCCTTAGGCAAAGAAGAAGGATGCAGGCTCTTGAGGTGGGTGTAGTTGGGGGGCTGAACTGCCTGCTGTCTTTGCCAGGAGACTCAGGTGGGCTGGGGATATGAGTGGGGCCTCAGCAGCACCTGCCTCTGGGTCTGTGTCATGGTGAAGTAGGGTCTTCTCCAGTGGGGCTTGTCCCAACCAGGTCATCCTTGGTTGATAGTCATCGTGGGTGATTCAGTCTATATTCTTATATATAAGCCACAGAAACTGATTCTGGCTAACCAGGCAAAATGTAAATGATGGAGGGATGCTGGGGGCTCTCTGGATGTAATAAGGCCTAGAGGAGAGGGCTGGTCAGGATTGGGGATGGGAGAGAATAAGATTTTGTCCCACGCTAGAATAAACTGGCAGGACAGTTAGCATCTTGGAGAACAGCATGATTAGGATGCCCTGTGTTCCCTCCCCCTGTTTGTTCTGGGGAAGGAAATGGGGAGCAAAGTCACTTTGGCTTCCTTTTAGAGGTCACCACCTAAAATTATTTTCCCATTTATACTACACACAATAGAAGACAGATAATTCCTTGATAGGAAATCAAATCGCTATTAGGGAATGAATGCTGGGCTGCTAAAAATGGACAAATGACCACTGCAGAAGGAGATTGGGCTTTCTGGTGAAATCTGAGTAAAATTGTGCTGATTTCCTGGTTTTGATAATGTGTTATGGTTATGTAAGATGTTACCACTCAGAGAAGCTGAGGCATAGGTACATGGGACCTTTCTGTACTATTTTTGCAACTTCTTGTGGCTGTATAATCATTTCAATTGGAGTATCCAATCTTCACCTTTACTCCCTACCTCATCCTCCAAATTACTGGTGCTCAGTCTTTAGACCTAAAGGTACTCTTCAAACCTTCCAGACCTGGGGAGGTTATGCACCTATTTATTTGGATTCAACTGGTTTTCTTGCTCTGGTTAATTTATTATATTTTTTGGAGTTTGTATTTGCAGATTTGATGTTGCCCTGCAGTTAATTGTGGAGGATAGCAAGCAGGTCTGAAAGGGGACTGAGAGTTATACAAACTCTGCTTTCCTCCTTCGGACTCCAAGCAGGTTTACCAAAAATGCCATGACAACATTGACACCCTGTAAGTGAGCCATGGTTCAATGGAGAACACTCATTGCTGATCAGCCCCAGAAACTCTAGGAAGGGTTGGGTCATCAAGTTCAGAAAGCTTTGGCTCAGCCCTTTGATTTCTGCAATGTACTTGATCAGATATATCTCTTGGTGAGAACAGAGTGGGCTAAAGCCACCTTTTTTGAGACATTTTCTTCAAATAGCAGCCATTTCTTTATGTGGCTTTCCAACCAGGGCATATTCTGAGAAGACTATTAAATTCTCATATGGGACAATTGACTTGAAGGCAATCAACTCCTAGAGAACACAAGCTGTTCTCACTCTTCCTTCTTGCAGTGATTGAATGTCATTGCTGCCAAGGCAGAGTCTGGGCTCACGATCACAGGTGTTGTGGTGTCCGCCAGAGTGCCATCAATTTGGCCATAGCCACAGCTCCCAGGTAATGGGTATTGGAAGCCATTGCTTGTCTAAACAAGATCTGTGAGACTTCCATCCTCAGTTAGCTGTTCAATTTCTACTAATAATTCTCTAATAAACATTTGGCCAATCAGATTCATTCTGTTACGATGGAGTTAAAACAGCTTAATTTAAGCAATAATAATAATTGACAGCAACAGGAAACACTGAGCCATATTCTTCCCACTGTCTAAGTCATTCCCTGGGAGTAAATCAAGTGTTTAAGGAGGGACATTCATGTCTGCAGGGCACTGGGGCCTTGCTCAGTCAGCTAGGGCTGTGGACATCAGATGGTCCCCAGGCCATGGCTTGCAAATCTGTGCATGGCCCAGCCCTGGGGGAAAGTGCAGGCTCACATTCTACATGTCATCCTTCTTCCCAAGAAGGCTGAGTATTTCATGAGTATGATCTCATTCTTCCTTCTCAGCTCTCTGGAGGGTGGGAGGGGTCTGCTTTGGGGACGCTGCTGGCAGACTTCTTTTTATTCTTAAGCCCCCTCCTGCAGCCCACTTCTGCCAAAGGCTGCACCAAGAAGAGCCCCTTCCACTGGTTTTAAAGACTTTCCAAGGAGCCACACAGTGTGCTTGGGGAGGAGTGAGAGTGCATCCCCTGTTTGTATTATGGGATTTGAAATTAGGGAGGGTTTAGGTCGAATCCTGGCATCACCACACAGGTGACCTTGCTGAGGCTGTTTGCCCTCCCCAAGCCTCAGTTTCCCGTAGGACTGGGGAAGGCAATACCACCTTGTGCTGTTGAGACAGTCAATAATTGATAACAACATGTACAAGATAAGTAGAAAGCTAATATGATTAATATTAACTTTATAGCAACCCCACCCTCCCTTTGAGGCCCACAGAGAGTGTTACAACCCCTGCTTGAGGCCCACAGAGAGTGTTAAAGGAATCCTTATTGAGTCCAAAGCAAGAACCCTGTCTTCTGGTCCATAGTGCTCATGGCAGATTATGCCCATGCTGTTGGGTTTGCACTGCTGATTCAGGGATCAGACCACATGCTCTTCATAACAATGATCAGATGCATCATTGGAGACAGGTATGCCATGGCAGAAATAACGTGACTTTGAGATGAAGACAGAGCCCGTCTATTTAAATCCTGACTGCCATTTATGAGCTGTGTGATTTGGGATGGGTTTCCTCATCTGTTAAGGAGAGAAACTGACACCCATCCGTAAGCATGAGAAGAAGAGTAAGTGAGCAAGGCTGCCTGGCACATAGCAGGTCTACTGTAAATGTTCCTTTGAAATCCTCCCCTTCCTGCTTTCTAATCATGCTACCCTAAGATTGAAACTGGTGGTTATAGGAGAATATCGTCTCTTCCTTTCTTCCTTCCCCTCCCTTTTTTTCCCACTCCCTGCAGACAGAATTGGCATTTTCCAGAGGAAGAATAGATGTTTGACTTTGTGATCCAAATTGAAGTTCCTCTTTGCCAGAAAACACTTCTCCATATGTTTGAGATTCCTTATTAAGGAAAAAAAATTCATGTTTACATTGAGGTAAAAACGACACTTGGTTTTACCTTCTGTGGTAGGCAGAATAAGGTTGTCTCCCCCACAAAAAAAAAAAAAAAGAAAAAGAAAAAAAAACCCAAAGCCAAAAAAAAAAAAAACTAGAAACAAAAAATCAGGTCCTAATCCCTGAACCTATATATGTTACTTTGTACAGGGAAAGGGTCTTTGTAGATGTGATTAAGTTAAGTATCTTGAATTGGGGAGATTATCCTGGATTATCCAGGTAGGTCCTAAAGGCAAGAATGTGCATTTTTGTAAGTGAGAGGCAGAGGGTGATTTGAACATGCACAGAGAAGGCAGTGAGACAGAGATGCAGGGATTTGAAGGTGCTGGCCTTGAAGATTGGAGTGATGTAGCCACAAGCCAAGGAATGCCATCAGCTGCTAGAAAGAAGCTGGAACAGACAAGGAGCAGACTTTACCCAGAGCCTCCAGAGGGAGTGCAGCCCTGCTGATGCCTTGATTTCAGTCCAGCAATACTGATTGCCATCCTTGTGCCTGCAGAACTGTGAGAGAATAAGCCACTGAGTTTGTGGGAATTTGTTACAGCAACCATAAGAAATGGACACACCTTCATACTATTGGGACAAACCTCTGGCCAGTCTGGCTTGTGGCCACATTTTTCTGAGAGAGTCAACACCATGGGTACCTATAGATGCCAGGGGGTGGAAATGCAACCTACCAGAGATTTAACCAAGCTCTGGTCCTATGTATAGGCTCTCACCTGCCAAAGGTGCAGCAGTTGCTTGGATGTTTCAGGGTTAATGATCAAAGGCAGCAGGTTTGATATAGGGCCTGACCTTTGTGGCCATGCCGTCGGAGCCTTGATGATGATATAAGTTAAGGACCTTCAGTGACTAGAGACCTGGCCCAGCCCTCAAAGGATGACACTGAGTGGCTGAGATAGCCATCATATTTCATCTGATGTGCCAGCTCTGATTGCTGGGAGAGTTGCCAGGTTGTTGAGAAGCTTGAGGCTGAGACTAAGCTGCAGGCAAAGTAGAAACAAGCTGCTCAAGAGCCTGTGCTTTGGTGCTGCTGCACCTGTGTAAGGCAGAAGTGGGCTTCAGAGCCATGGTTCTCATTTGCCTTGTTGTGATGTATGATCTACTGTGAGATGGGTTGCAAGTAATTTGTTACCAATATTAAAATGCTGCGTTTTGCAGAAGATTTACTTCTTTTAATAGATTGGGGCAGATTCATGGTGCTTTTGCTAACTTGCATTCTGATATGTGTTCTTGAGTAGGGCAGAAAGGGGTGGAGTTTTAGATAGCACACAGGAATTGCTCATAATCTTGGGGACACTAGGCTGGCAGGTGAGTCGTGGAGATAAAAAGTGTCTGAGAACCATGACCAAGGAACATTTACCGCTTCCCTCAGGTCGACAAATATGGGTCAGATGTGTGTCATCTCCCACCCTTGTGTCCATGGCAGACATCACTAATTGATGTGTGTGATCTCCCTACTCTTGTGTCCATGACAGACATCACTAATTCATGTGTGTGATCTCCCTACTCTTGTGTCCATGACAGACATCACTAATTCATGTGTGTGATCTCCCTACCCTTGTGCGTACAGCAAACATGATCACTAATTGATCATGGCACTGTTAGGCTTGAAATCAGGCACAGAATACTTCTCAACACAGTCGTTTTGTTGTCCACTACCAATTGATCAATGGGTAAGAGGAGAGCAGAGGAAATGATAAGTGAAGGTAAAAGTAGTATGAGTTTTGTATTTTTGAACTGTCATTTTATTTTTATGTTATTGGATATGGGAAACGGTATTACCACTACTAGTTGATCAGGGTTGACCTTTGACATGACATACATTTGCCATTCCTGCTAATTCCTTCCCCAGCTTTAAGAGAATCTGCCCTAATTCCCAGCATTTATGCTGGTCTTTCCCAAGTTTCTTTTGGCATCCTTTAACAAAAGGTCTAACCTTTTTCCCCTTTCATCAGGAAAGATAAGCTGCAGGTAGTAAAACTGGTTCCCAATTTATCATGGCTCCTCTTTCAGAGGGCAGACATCTAAGGAGAGGTCAGCCGCTCCACTCCCCTAGCCCCTGACTTTCCTCTGGGGCCCAGGGATCACACAGGAGTTACAGGGATTAGATTTAGAAATCAGCAACTCTCCTAAGATGAGTATTGGCTGTTCTTTTTTTTGAAGGTGAGAGTCTTGGTCAGATGGCTTGAGCACGCATGGCCATGAACCAGGTTCCCAGAGGCACAGGCAAGAGGGCCGCATCCAAGTTGTCCTGGAAACCATGCTTTTTTTCCACCATTTAGGGCTGGAGGCCAGATGCTTGCTGCCTGGGTGGGGGAAATAGGAAGGAGCAGCCAGGGTTTGGGCCCTGGGCAGAAGGATATGGTGAGATTAAGAGTGGGTCAGGGGTTGTGGGGTAAGGAGGATTGAGGGAGAAGGAGGAGGACGAGGTGAAGATGAAATGCAAAGTTGTGTCTTAGAAGTTATTGGCAGGTTGGCATTGTGCACTTGTTATCTGTTTGACATGACACCCCAGGGAGTGGCTGGAGAGACAGCAGCTGTCACGGTCATTTCTGGAGGAGGAATGACTCTGGCTGAATTTGCATTAAGGATTTCCTACCAGGGTTGCCAAGTGATTATCCCATAGGGAGATTCTGAGATCTCACTCTTTCTCCTTTATGTATATATTTATAGGAGAATGCTTATCTATGTTGCCTAGGGCACGCTGTCCTTCCTCCCTTCGTCCCTTCCTTCCTTCCTTCCTTTCGCCTTCCTTCCTTTCTTCAGCATTTTTGAGCGTGCACTGGGCACCAAGTACTGGCTTACATACTGGGATTTGGCAATAAATAAAACAGTCCCTGCTTTTGTGAAGCTTACCTTCTGGTGGGGACTGGGGTGGGGAGCAGGAGAGACAAACAAACAAATAAATGAACCTATAACATGGCAGGTTGTGGTAAGTGCTAAGATGGAGAAGACTGAAGATAAGAGGGCACAGGCTGGTGGAGAGAACTGGGAGGTCTTTGGGATACAAAACCTTCTTGAATGAGGGCAAGCTGAGCAGAGAGGGGAGGGCCTCACAGACACCTCGGGGAAGAGAGTTCCTGGCAGAAGGAGCCGCTAGTGCAAAGGCCCTGAGATGGAACTGTGCTGGCATGTTCAAAGAACAGCGTGGAGGACAATGTGGCTGGACTGGTGGTGCAGGGGTAATAGCAGATTAAGCCAGTGAGTTTATGCAGGGCCAGGCCACGTAGGGCCTTCTAGGCTATGGCAAAAACCCTGGCAGCCATTTGAGCAGATGGGGAGACTGCAGGGTATAACGCAGGGGAGGTCATGAGCAGACGTGTATTTTAGAAGGGGCCACTCTGGCTGCTTCATGGGAAATGAGCCACAGGGGGCCGGGGTGGAAGCAGGAAGGACTGCTGGGTCCAGTCGCACAGGTTGTGCCCTGCTCAAGAGTAGAGAGTCAAGGCTGGAAGGAGGGTCAGGAGGCCGTGTCCATCCAAGGGGAGCATCTTTCTGGAATCCATCCAAGGTGCCCTAAGGCTAATGGGACTCAGCTAGTTTTGTAAACCACTTTTGCTACTTATTAATATGTCATAGACATTTTCCCCATGTCTTCAAATAGTCTTTGACAACATGCTTTTTAATAGTTGTGCAGTATTACATCACTTGGACATACTATAATGTAGTTAATCTCCCATGTTAGACATTTTACTTATTCCCAGTTATTCACTGTTTTTTAAATGTGCTGATGGATGTCATTGTACATAAATCTCCATGTACATCTCTGATTATTTCCCTGGGTAAGATTTCTAGAAATGGAATGGTTGGGTTGCATTTTTAAGCCTCTTGGTTATTAAATTACTTTGCAGATAACCAAGCCGAGGCTAAAGAAGGGTGAGTAACTGGCCTCCAGGCACAAAGCCAGGAAGTGGTAGGGCAGGATTTGAATGAAGGCATGTCAGTTTTGAGATTTTGAGATCTATCTTCTCCCCCGCCACCCCCGTCATACCACACTAAGGACAGCTTAGATGTCACTCAACTCACACTCAGCCAAAGGCCAGGTAGCCTCAGATTTGGTGGGCTTGATGAAGATGATGATGATGGCTGAGGAGTTGAAACTAGTCAGCTTTCTTTAATCAGCTCTGTGTCAGGAACTATATTCAGTACAGACTGTGGATATTCCCATTGGACCCTCAGAGGAACCTAAGAGGCAGTAATATTTTTAGTTCCATTTTATACCTGGGGACACTGAAGGTCAGAGAGGTTAAGCAGCCTACCCAGGGTCACACAGCTAGAGAACGGAGAAGCCAGGAATGAGCCCTGTGTAATACCTTCATTCTTAAATATTCCCAGCTATAGGGCCTTCCAAGATAGGAACCATACCCACTAGACCCTTGAATTATAAATACTAGCTCATATAGGCTGCTGATTCACTTCACAGTCCACATTTGGTCTGACAGCTTCTGCACTCTTGCAGCTTTAAAAATAATTGTTACTATTATTATTACCATATTACTTCTATGACTATGTATTATATTATAATGGCAATATATATGCTGGTATATGCGTAGTATTATATACACTAACCTTATATATATTACATTACTGTTACACATGTTATTACAATTACTATTATTACTGTACATCATTAACTATGAATACTATATTATTACCATTCCCATGCTCCTTGTTGCTCATTCTGGTGTCCAGGGGGAAGGGAAAAGAGCATGTTTTCCTCATAGCAGAGTGCAGGGGCAAGAGGATGGGCAAAAGCATCTCATGCCTCTGAAGTTATTGCCTCATGACATTACTGTAATAATCATAGCAACAACAATTATTATGATTACTATGTGAAACATAGGAGCTGATAGTTCCACACCACTGAACTTGGTATCTTGCTGGCTTTTCTCCCAACAACTCTCTGGGGTAGATATTTTTGTTGCACCCATTTTACAGGTGGGGAAACTGAGGCCCAGAAAGTTTCATGACTTATTCAAGATCCCACAGCTTGGCACTGACATATTTTTTAACAGTTTATTGAGGCTTGATTTACACACAATCAGCTGGAAGTATTTTATTTATTTATTTATTTAAGATGGGGTCTTGCTCTGTTGCCCAGGCTGGAGTGGAGTAGCATGATCT
Source organism: Pongo pygmaeus (assembly GCF_028885625.2). Classification (NCBI taxonomy): domain Eukaryota; kingdom Metazoa; phylum Chordata; class Mammalia; order Primates; family Hominidae; genus Pongo; species Pongo pygmaeus. The sequence continues at coordinate 93,732,258 of NC_072389.2, read as the reverse complement.
TGGCTCACTGCAGCCTCCACTTCCTGGGTTCAAGCAATTCTTCCACGTCAGCCTCCCGAGTAGCTGGGATTAACAGGGTGTGCCACCATGCCTGACTTATTTTTTGCACTTTTTAGTAGAGATGAGGTTTCACCATGTTGGTCAGGCTGGTCTCGAACTTCTGACCTCAGGTGATCCACCCACTTCGACCTCCCAAAGTGCTGGGATTATGGGCGTGAGCCACCATACCCAGCCAGCTGGAAGTATTTAAAGTATGATTTGAGGTTGTGACATTGCATATGTCAGTGAAATTGCCACCACTGTCAAGATGGTGACATCTCTGGGGCTCTGGTGCTGTTGCAGGTATGACCCTTTGTGGGAAGCCCCCATAAGTCCATGCATGGTGCCTCCTTCAGCTCTCTCACCCATCCCACTGATCCCAAGAGGAAGGTCTCAGCATCTGCTGAGCTTTCTCACAGGTAATGTTCCTGCCTACACTCTCTTCCTCCTGTCCCCACTTGCAACAGTGCTTTCTGTGGCTAAGGACCAGAATTCATGAGGCTGAGTGACAGTGGAAATTTATTACTGGGATGGTTCCTCTAGCAAGAGGGGCACAGTGGGGGCAAAATGCAAGGGAGATGAGACCTAGACAGCAGCCCCTCCCAAGAGACTTGCCGGACACTCCCCCAGGGCCACTTGCAGAAGACAGGGCAAGGAGAAAGACCTAGGGGAGACTGTCCTCCATGGAGCCCCTCCACCTTCCACTCTTTAGCTTGTGAATCTTATTTACTCTGCAGTACTGTTCTCACTTTCACACACACATGCGTTTCATGACTCCCTGAGGTACCCACTTTACTTCTGGGGAGCTTGCTGTGTACTGTTAATTGTTATATTCGCCTCACATCACACTTAGTTAATATTTAGATAAAGTGTGTGAGCAAAATGATTTTAGGTTGTGTGTGTGTTTCATTGCTAGAAACCTCTCTGTGACCCAATGCAGTGATGCACCCGTTTTTGAGCTGGGCCCCCTTGGGTATGGAGAGGTTAAGTAACTGATGTCAAATCACAGAGACTGAAAGGGCAGAGCCTGGAAGGAGGCCCTGACTTTTATTCACTTAGGCTTGGCCCACTGAAAAGCCCCCTCCTTAGGGCATGGAGGGTGGAGAGCTTCACACTTCCAGGTGAAGAGAAAAACTAGGGTCATCCACCACACAACTGCCCCAGGCTAGGAGAGGATGCCTCTTGCTACAATAATCGTTCCTGAACTTGTCTGCCCATTGAAACCACCTGCATACTCCAAACAGCACTGAAGCGTGGGGCCGTCCCTAGACATTCTGATTTTATTGGTCTGGGATGCAGCCTAGGCTTTAGAATTTTTAAAAGATCCCCAGGGGATTCTAATGTGCAACGAAATTTAGGTCTAGAGTCTGGCACAGTGCTGTCTCATCAGAATATGAGAGAGCCCCATACATACTTGTATGTTTTCTAGTAGCCATGTTTTTTAAAAATAAAAGAAACAGGTGAAATTAATTCTAATTATGTATTTTATTTAGCCCAATATATCTAAAATATTATCATTTGACCATGTTATTTTAAAAATTAATGAGATATTTTAAATCATTTTGTTTTTGCTCATACTAAGTCCTTGAAATCCAGCATGTTTTTATAATTACAGCACATCTCAGCTTAGACCAGCCACTTTTCAAATACACAGTAATTGCATGTAGCTAGTGGCTACTGAGTTGGACATTGCAGACCGGGCATATAGTAAATGCTCAATGAAAATTTTTTGAACACTTGAACTAATAATGGAGGCAGTCATGTGCAATATCTGCAGTCGTGAGACTGGGTGACCGTTCCAAAGGTAGGAAGGTGTGGTTTCTTGACAGAGTCCTCTCTAGAGAACAGTTCTGGTTATGTCTTAGGATCCAGGCATCGGACAGCCCTCCTACCCATGAAGTCTTCATCAGTTTTGTCCTGCTCCTGCATTCTGCTCCGTGCATTGGTGATGTATGCCTCTTAGACTGTGATGCCTCGATGCCCTAGGCTCATTCTGTCATTGTCATCATCTGTATCACATTGTACTATCATTCTCTTTTTATGTGTCTGCTTCTCATGTATCCTATTAGCTCCTCAAGGCCCTAGCCATGTCCTCATTAATCTCTGTATCCCTATTGGCCAGCATTTAATAGATGTTTGTGGAATGAAGTAATAAACGAACAATCACATGGTGAGGAGATTTCACTGTCATCAAGCCCAGTTTCATGGGGCAAGACTGGCCAGGGCAGGTCTTAGGTGGAAGGCAGAGCTGGCTCAATGCATTTTTGTAGTCTGGTTATTAGAAATTGTAACCAATGTATCTTAGTTAGCAATTGCTGCATACTGCTAGGTAACAAACCACGCCCTCAACTCAGTCTCTTCTGACAAGCATTTATTTCTTGTGCCCAGGCCTGTGGGTTGGCTGGGTTTGGCTGATTCCTGATATGCTTGGCTGAGTTTGGCTCCAGGCAATCGGTAAGGTCCTGGTGTGCCCCATGTTTCTCATTCTGGGGTGCTGGCTGAAGGGGCAGAACATATTCTTCTCATGGCAGATGGTAGGCATGCAAGCTGATGAGCAGAAACAGTCTGTACCTCTTAAAACCTTGGCTTGGAACTGTCACTGTCACCTCCCTTGCATTTCATTGCCCAAAGCAAGTCACTGGGCCAAGCCTAAAGTCAGTGGAGCAGAGACAGGGAGGGGCATGAATATGAGTTGAACAATCATCCCATCTATTACTCTAAAATATGGTTTCCTGGCTAAGGGTGATGGTGTTCCTGCCTCTGAAAACCCATCCCTTATCTAAGTGGTGATTGACTTCAGCCTGTTTCTCAATGTAGGAAGAAAGGTGGATCAGGGATTTTATTAACCATAGTTGCTTGGCTGCACCCAGGCTGTTTCCATTTTATTTGGCATTGGCTATCTTGTTTTCTACTCTTTTGACACTGGGAATTGGTTAACCTAAGAATTCATGCTAAACTCTCTTCTTTCTCTTGAGGGACCAGTCAAATCAGTCCCTGACATATAGGTTATCCCAGCTGTGCAGCACGTGCAGATTGTGTGAACACCATGCGGGTGCGTGTACATGCTATGGCTCTATATGCCCCTTGTCAAAGGGAGGATGTGGCTGTCCACAGGCTGACCAGAGCTTACAGTGGCTCTCAGTGTGTCCTGCTCAGCTGTGCACCCATTGTAGAGTTGCCTGTATGAGAAGCCTTCCCTGAGGTTTAAGAAAATGGACCACTCATTTACTGTCCCCTTGGTAACCTTCAGCTCTACTGGGCTGGAGGGCAGGGGGACGTCTTTGTGCAGTGCAGCTGCAGAGGAGACTCACAAGGTGAGAGGGGTGGGGGAAAGGAGACGTGAGGCTGGAGCAGTGGTCGTTCTTCCAGCTCTCTGGCTTGGACCTTCCAAGTTCACTGCCATTCCAGAGACCTTGCCAGAGTCCACAATTGAGCTCAGACCAGGGACTTCCAGCCATTTCCAGAGGAACCTGCTTGCAGCATTCTGTTTTGAGTGAAGATGCTGCTTTCAGTGAAGCAGAATGGAACTCCTGGCTTGCCTCCTCTCCCTCCTGCAGCCTGCAGGCCTAAGTGGGCTCTGAGGAGCTCAGTCTTGGCTGTGAACAGGAGAATAATTTTACCCTGAACTAGCCTAACCCTGCTTCTTTCTCCAGTCTTCTCCTGGTCAGATTTGGCTGCTTTTAGCATCTCTGTCTCCCATTGGGGTGCAGGGGAGTGAGGGGGCAGTGGGACATCCTTTTAGTTGGTTGGGGTCTCTGGGCAAGCAAGAGCTTTGAACGCAGTTTGAACCCCTGAGCGCTCAAGTTCCTTTTCTCTTGGCACAGTGTGATTTCCTGTTTCGAAGAAAAAAACCCCACAGTTTTAAGACCTCAAAAAAAAAAAAAAAAAAAAAAAAAAGGCACTTGGACATGAAATGGCTCTTACAAAACAACATGTTGATGAGTTAAGTATAAATGAACCAGAGACATATGGATTAAATTTTCCTTGCAATCCACAGGGGCTTTAAAATTAGGAGAAGAGTGTTTGTCAAAACGTGTGTGTCTCTGCCAGGGTCTGGGACAGAATCGGAGGCTGTGGGGTTGCTGGAGAAGCCTTGCACCCCTCCCCTCCCCCACTTTCCCCACCCTGATAGTAGGGCTTAGAGCCAAGGAAGTTACTACAAGTCTTAGGTTCCTTCTTTTTCACTCCTCAAGCCTAAAGGCCTTTTAATTGCTTTTAATTGAATTGTTCCTCATATATCTCCCCTGTGCCTTCAAATGGGGGAACGGGCCAACATCTAACTCTTGCAGTGACTTTGAGCCAGTGGGGTGAAGGCAATTGATGTGAGCCACAATGACATGTGGGATATTACTGCCCACTCCTTCTTGACTATGAACTGTCCCATCTTGGCCCATCCTGTCTTAACCCTTCCAGGCAACACGAATATCTGGTGTGGTTCAGACACGCTATTAGAAAACTCCTGGCCGGGCGCGGTGGCTCATGCCTATAATCGCAGCACTTTGGGAGACCGAGGCAGGTGGATCACTTGAGGTCAGTAGTTCGAGAACAACCTGGCCAAATGGTAAAACCTTGTCCCTACTAAAAATAGAAAAATTAGCTGGGCATGGTGGTGGGTGCCTATAATCCCAGCTACTTGGGAGAGGCTGAGGCAGGAGAATTGCTTGAACCTGGGAGGCAGAGGTTGCAGTGAGCTGAGATCGGGACACTGCACTCCAGCCTGGGCGACAAGAGGGATACTCTGTCTCCCCCCCACCAAAAAAAAATACCACTCCCCTCTCTCCTGTGGCCAGGAACAGAGGACCATGCAGGGGTACAGAGGAGGGTTGGTAACTTCTGTTGTAGATCTCTCTGATACTATTCTTGAAATCAGGAGAAGGTGGGAGCTGGAAAGTCTTTTAGTCTCATGGTAGGAATAAGGACACTGAAGGGATGATTGGTTTTTCCCACCCGCAGTCTTCCAGACATTCCAAAGTATGTTGGCCTTGGAGTTTTTATCCTTTCTTCTTAATTTTTGACCAAGGAGCAGAGAAACACTATATATTTGGAGAAACCCTGAGTAAGCTTCTCTAACTGTGTTGTTGTTGGTTTGCCTGAGAGCCTTTTGGGCAAGAGAAGTCTTTGTGGAAGCCCCTGTGTAAAACAGATAAAGAGCTGAATCAGATAAATCAGGGGTAAACATCTCCTGGCCTCAGTTAGACCCCGTTTCTGCTTAGTGGGACCTCCCAGCTTAGTGGGACCTGTAGGTCTCTTTGGAACACACTCTGCAAGCCTATCAGTATTCTAGAGTAGGAATCACTACATTCTTTGGCTCTTAGCTTCAGCAGCAAAATTAATAAGTGTCTCATGGACATTATGTTGAGTGAAAGAAGCCAGACATAAGAGAGAACATGCAATGTGATTCCATTTATACGAAGTTCAGAAATAAGCAAAACTAATCAATGTGGATGGAAGTCAGATAGCAGTTGTTTCTGATAATGATTGGGTGGGAGCATGAGAGAACTTTCTTGGGACACCGGAAACGTTCTGCATTTTCATCTGGGTGGTGGTGATACAGGTGTACACACATGTAAAAACTTCCTGAGCTGTACACTTCAGATCAGTGCTCATTCCATGTATATGATCTGTTCATTAAAAAGTAAAATATTCATTCTCTCTTCTTCCCCGCTGCTGAAGTCTGGGGGCTCCATGGTCAGGTGAACCTCTTTTTTTTTTTTTTTTGAGACAGAGTCTCGCTTTGTCGCCCAGGCTGGAGTGCAGTGGCACGATCTCGGCTCACTGCAAGCTCCGCCTCCCGGGTTCACGCCATTCTCCTGCCTCAGCCTCCCAAATAGCTGGGACTACAGGTGTGTGCCACATGCCTGGCTACTTTTTTTTGTATTTTTAGTAGGGAACGGGGTTTCACCGTGTTAGTCAGGATGGTCTCCATCTCCTGGCCTCATGATCTGCCTGCCTCAGCCTCCCAAAGTGCTGGAGGTGAACCTCTTAGAGTCTGAGCTTGGAGATTGTTGTTGTAGGAATGAGGGCAGAGCCCAGGGGGAGCAAGGCATAAGAAGGGTTGCCCTTGGAAAGAAAAAGCAAAGCAGGGTTTTGGTGACACAGAGGGCCACAGCAGAGTTGAGCGCACCTGAATGGGCTCTGATCGAATGGCCTCAGCCTCATGAGAAATGCACAGTAAGGTGGTGGGGGAGGGTTTGGCAGGGCCCTGGAGGTTGGGGGCTGTTACCATATGGAGGAACAAGTGGGCATGAGAACCAGCCCTGCCCCAGCTACTTCAGCCCCATTTATGGAGAGACCACTTTTGCCCCTATCTGCGCCATTTTGACATGAAGAGGATTCTGGGGGCTCAGAAGGAAGGGGGCACTGCCCACACAGCCCTTGCCTCCTACCCTTTCCGATTCAGAGGGACTGGGCTTGTTGGAGGCACATAGAGGATGGAGTGTCCACGACCAGCCCACTAGGATTCCAGAAAGGGCCCATGCCTGTCATAGGCAGTTGGAAGTTTGCTTGAAGAGATAGAATGAGACTTGTCGGGCTAGCATGTCTGGGCTCTGGTTGGGAAACATGGTCGGTCAGTGGGATTGGGGAATGTGGCCTGGACAAAGTGTGACGGCAGTTTGCATAGTTCTGAGGCCTGGATGGGAGTGGTGGCCGGGGGGCACTTGGGGTGTCCTGGTTGTCCAGCAGGTGTGGGACACATCCCACCTGTCCCACTCCACCCCACCCTTCTGTCACCTTCTGAGCCTAGGTACTGGTCATTGGATCCAGGCCCTAAGGCTTTCTGTCTCATTTCTAGGGTCCATATATGGAGGCCTCAACCTCAGCCTGGCCAGGCACACTCATGTAGGAGGGAGATTTCAACAAGCTTTGGCAAACAGTTTTCTTTCCAACCTAAGCAGCTGCCCTTTGCCAATCTGTACTAGAAGTGAACTATACACAGCTCTGTTTAAGAATTCCCCTCCCAGCTAATTCATCCCAGCCTCTCTCCGCTTAGTGCAAGGACAGGAGAACTGAGCATGGTGACTCTCAGAGACTTAAGCTGCCATGTACTGGCACTTTCATTCTTGAGGCATAAGTCATTTTTTTTTGGACTTGACTGGTTGGATCAACACTGCCAGTTGCACCTGTGTGCCCACTTTCCTTCCTCCCAATGGAGATGGCAAACTGCTTCCATATGGGGGTCATGGCACCATGCTTGCTTCCCCCGCCTGCTGCTGTCCACCTCTGATGAAACCAGGCCAGGGACTAACCAGCCTCAGTTGTTTGGACTCTGGGTCTTTGCTCCTGCCTTCCAACCTGGGGCTCTTTGGCCATGAGATTGGAAGAGGCACGTCACTGTGGGGTTTAGCCAAACCTACTGGGACTTCCTGTAAGTGATGTTTGGTCCTCAAGCCCAGGGTGGCTTTTGGAGTAACTTTTCCTTGTAAATTGCCAATTGCCTTTGGGCTCTCAAAAATCAGCATGAAGAAGATAAACAAAAAGCAGGAACAGGCAATTCCCAGAATTAGAAAGTAAAATGGCTAATAAACATATGGAAATTTGTTCAGCTTAAGTAGGCATCAAAGAAACATTAATTAAATCAGTTACAAAATTCTGTTTTCCCCCATTAAATTGGCAAAAATAATACATGATGGTTTAGATATAGAGAAATGGGGGCTCTCATTCTGCTGCTATAGGGAATTAAATTGGTACAACTTTTCCAGAAGGCTTGTTTGACAGTATTTTTCAAAAACCTTAAAAAGGGATATTCTCTTTGACTGAGCAATTCCATGTTTTGGCGTGTTACTTACCTTAAGGAAATAATCAGAGATGTCCACAAAAGTTCATGTACAAGGTTGTGTATTGAATTGCTATTTGTAATGATGGAAAATTGGAAATGATTGAAATGTCCAACAATACAAAATCTGTTATATAAATCATGGTTCATTCAAATAATGAAACACCATGAAACCATTAAACTATGTTGTGAAACAATATTTAAAGGCATGAAAAATATTTATGGTATTTGTTACATAGAAAAAGTGAGATTGTATTTAATATAATCCTAATTTTATATTGACAACAAAAAATCCATATCGGCGCATAGAAAAAAAGAGTTGGAAAGATATATGGCAGCCATTTAATTGGAGTTATTTCTAGGTTTGGAGATGATGGGTGATTTTTACTTTTATTTTCTTTGTGCTTTTCTTTTGCCATCTTCAGGTTAGGGATTTAATGCAAACTTCTTTGAATTTTAAATTGTTTCCCATTTTTTATTCATAATGTATTGATGACTGTCCTTTACTTAAATTATTGCATAGACTTTTGTCAGTTCATGTAAGTGGAATTTTGGAGTCAAATGGCATGTCCACTAAATGTATGTTGCTTTTGTAATTAAAAACAAAATTAAATCCCTTTAGCGTTTCGTTCTAGAATTCCCTTGCCACTAATCAACCCTTATCAGCTGGCTGTATGCTCAAGTCTGCTCTCCCTTTAAGCTGAGAGCATGTGACTGCCAGTGCCCTGGAGACAGAATTTGTCAGGGAGATAGGCTCTGCCACCATTTTTCCCAATTCCTCTCTGTACTTGTCTGCCTCCTAAGCTTCTGGAAGCAGGAGGCATCCTGGTATATCCCTCCCCTTTCTTGACACCTGTGACTGATGGCAGGTGCGCTGGGGAAGGGAGAAAAGCTCTAATGTGTGTGACAACCTGTTCCGTGCTAGCTGCTGGCCTAGCTCTTGTCAAAACCCTGATTGTCTTTGATGACTCTTTCTTACATCACATCTAATCCCAGTCTCTTTGTTTTGCCTTCAAACTGTGTCATGAGTCTAACCATTTCCCAGCACCTCCACAAGTACCACCTAGTTCCTGCCACCATCCCCTCTTGCTCCACAGCTGTGAAGCCTGCCTGCCCCCCACATCCACCCACTGGGCTCCCCATGTTCACCTGTGCTCCCTGCACTCCCATCTCTACCCAGCAGCCAGAGGGGTCCTTTGAGAACACACTGTGGGGCTCCCTCCAGTCCTTCAGACCCACTGGGGTGCCCCATCTCATGCAGCAGAAAGCCAAAGGCCCCACACCTGCTGACCTAAGCCCCCGCCACTTTCCCCCGTGCTCGTCCACTCTGGCCACATCAGCCTTTTTGCTGTTCCCCAGACATAGAAGAACATCTTCCCTTAGGACCTTTGCCCTGAGTTTCCCTCTGCCTGGAGTATCGCTTCCCTGGGACTCCTTATGGTTCATCCCCTCCTGAGCTTAGGTCCCAGTTCTGAGGTCACAAGGTGGCAGAGGCCTTTACTCACCTCACTTTTCTTTTTTTGTTGTTGTTGTTTTTAACTTTGAGATGGAGTCTCACTCTGTTGCCCAGGCTGGAGCGCAATGGTGCGATCTTGGCTCACTGCAACCTCCACCGCCCGGGTTCAAGTGATTCTCCTGCCTCAGCCTCCTGAGTAGCTGAGATTACAGGCGTGCACCACCACATCCAGCTAATTTTTGTATTTTTAGTAGAGACAGGGTTTTGCCGTGTTGGCCTGGCTGGTCTTGAACTCCTGACTTCACGTGATCCACCTGCCTAGGCCTCCCAAAGTGCTGGGATTACAGGCGTGAGCCACTGCACCTGGTCTGACCTCACTTTTCTTTAACTCCACTTTACTGTTATCGCAGCACCTGTTGGGATGTGCCATATGAGGTATATGCTTCTTCCCCAATGAGGACAAAGCTACCTGAGAGCAGGGACTTTCTGTATTGTTGTACCTCTACCCGCAGAACATACAATAGGGTGTACATTGCAACAGACCCTGAGCCCGTGCTAAGAGGACAGAGCTGAGGAGGTGCTGAGATGTCAACAGACCCATCTGTTCGAGGTCATGATGTATGCACCTTATAGATTCAAGCTTCTGTCCAACTCTGAATGTGTTTGTCCTCTATTCTTAGAGGCATGGCCCCTGGGCAGGGGGTTGCTCTCTTTGCTGCCATTCCCAAACAATGGGAGCTGCTGGCTGGATCCCTGTAGCCCAGGAGGCCTGTGGGGCCTGTTAGGACATGATCCGAGATTTCCTGTGAGATTCTGTCTTTGCAGCCCACACTGCTCTGTCCTCAGTCGGCTGTGTCGTGTGGTTATTGGTGCCCGTGTTTCTAAGTTGTGTGTCTGGGAAGGAGACCCACCTGTTATTTTACAAACAGGGTAAATTTCCTTGCCTAGAGGCTCAGGCTGGAAACGGGGCCACATCCCAGCTCCGCGGCAGCTCCACATACAGGAGGGAGGTTTTTAGAGTGTTTCACTCAGTCTTCCCACTTGCTGCCTCATCCTTGTCGCTATTTATGATTTGTTGAGTGCCCCTACTGTGTTCAGCAGGCTAGGAGATATAACGTCGTTGTTCCCCTGCCTGAGGCCTTGGAGTCTAATGTAGCCAGACAAATGACTCAGGCATAAACCACCTTCCCAGAGAAGGTGCTTACTTCTCCAAAGTGTCGGGTTTCTCAAGGTTTTGATTTGCACGTGGCTTTCCATTTTTAAACTCCCATGGGGAGGCGTGGAGACAACTCTGGGGTGAGGGCGAGGGTGGGGGAGGCAGGGCTGGGAAGGCAGACTGGAAAATGTTGGCTACGTAAGGGTTTTTGAGAAGAAATGGCATTCCAGGCAGCATTTCTGAGCCATGCAGTTCGTGACTCAAGATACAACACTGGTTTGGGGTCAAGATGTTGCTGAGAACAGAGAAACTGAAGGCAAAAACCCAGTGAAGGGAGCAGGAACGGGAGGAAGGGACCAGAAGCCAGGGGCAAGTTTAGCAACTGAAAGTAGAACAGAAATATTTATATCCATCCAACTGTCCATTTCTTCATTTATCTGCTTGGAGAAATGCAGTTTCATCCTCAAAAATGTTTTATTTATTTATTTATTTGATAGAGTCTTACTCTGTCACCCTGGCTGGAGTGCAGTGGCACGATCTTGGCTCACTGCAACCTCTGCCTCCTAGGTTCAAGTGATTCTTAGGCCTCAGCCTCCTGAGTAGCTGGGACTACAGGCACATGCCACTGCGCCCAGCTAATTTTTTGTATTTTTGGTAGAGGTGGGGGTTTCATCATGTTCGCCAGGCTGGTCTCAAACTCCTGACCTCAGGTGATCCACCCACCTCAGCCTCCCAAAGTGTTAGGATTACAGGCAGGAGCCCCTGCACCCAGCCTCAGAAGTGTTTTAAAACCTGTGGTTCCCTGCTTGCTGGACAATGTCAGGCCCCCTTTGTGCTTTCTCTCATAGGACACTGTACTTTTCCTTCATTGCATTCGTCACAGCTTTAAGTGCTTTTTTTTTTTTTGCATATGTATGCTTATTTGATAAGTCATCAGCTCCCTCCTAATGCTCTGTGAAGACAAGGTCCCTGTCTATTTTCTTCTTGTATCCCCTGTCTGAGAGCAGTTTTTGGCATGTGGTAGGTGTTTACATTGAAACATTATTTGAATAAATGAAACCATCAATGAAGGCAGTGAAAGAAGCCTCATCTGGTGCACTAGAGGATTAGAGGAAGATGTAGTGAGGGGTCAGGAGAGGACTTGAAAGAGGAAATCCCACTTAATCTGCTCTGATATGGTTTGGCTGTGTCCCCACCAAATCTCCTCTTGAGTTGTAGCTCCTATAATTCCCATGTGTTGTGGGAGGGACTCCGTGGGAGGTAACTGAATCTTGGGGGTGGGTTTTCCAGTGCTGATCTTATGACAGTGAATAAGTCTCATGAGATCTGATGTTTTTATAAAGGGCAGTTCCCCTGCACACACCCTCTTGCCTGCCACCATGTAAAACGTGTCTTGCTTCCACCTTAGCCTTCTGCCATAATTGTGAGGCTTCCCCAGCAATGTGGAACTGTGAGTCCATTAAACCTCTTTTTCTTTATAAATTATGCAGTGTCAGGTATGTCTTTATTAGCAGCATGAGAACAGACTAATACATGCTCTGTGATGCTTCCTAAATCTACAATAGCACCACCACCATCAAAACCAGTGTCTAGCATAAGCTGAAAGCTGAGTGTGTGCCAGGCTCTGAGTTCAGTGCTTCACATACATGATCTCATAGAAAGTACGTATGACTATCCTTATTTCGCAGGTGAGGAAACTGAAGCCCAAGGAAGCTGAATAATTTGTCCCCAGGCACATGGTCAGCAAGTAGAAATGGGACTCTCATGTGACACCCCCTGCCCCCACCAAGTGGTGCTTAGGGTCCCTCTACTTTGTGGCCTACAAAACAGTGTCTACTGTTGTTGCAAATAACCGTCATGGAACCGAAGCAAGAGAAATTGCAGCTGGGTGGAGGGAATTTTGATGTACATCGATGCTCTTCGAGAGAGAGACTTTTAGAAATACAACAACAACAACAACAATAACAAACATAAAGAAAAAAGGGAGACTTTTCTCCTTTGGAGACTTATAAGAAGGTTAGGGTGAAGTGGCTCTGCTGGGGTCCTCTTTAGGGACACAGTGGGCTCAGGATTCTCCTGAGGTTCCTTTCAGGGCATTGTCTATTAGGACCATTAAGCTGCTAATGGAGGGTGACAGTGCTCGACATTTGGGTAATTAAAACATCTACTGACTGAATAATAACTTTTTATTGACAGTCATACTGGTGAAGGCAAAATTAATTTGATTTTTGACATCCTCGCTGAGTTCTCGGCTAGACAGGGGCCGACGTCATGCAAATAGAGTTGTTGACCCCGTGGATGGTGGCTCAGGCCCTCGGGTGGGCTTGGCTCAGGCCCAGCATGCAGGAGCCAAGGTGGTCAAGTTCATGGCAGGGAGACCCAGCTGATCCAGGTAGCTGAGGGGTGCACACTGCAGGGTCACTGTACAGTTTACATGTAGGTTCCAACACTAATTCTAGAAGGAGTTTGGGGAGATATTGTTTACGGTGGAAATGTGAGGTGCCTTATAGTCCATGAATAGTTAGAACAACCCCCTGGAGCTTACAGGTCAGACAGGAATCGTGGAGTGGAATTGAGTGTAAGGGGAAAAGGGTGCTAGAAGATGTAGAAAGTGCCTTACATCATACATCAGCTCACTTGATTCCAATAACTATCATAGGTGATTATTTTATTCCCATTTTACAGATAGGAAAATGTAGGCTCTGAGAGTTCTGGCACCATGCCTTAAAGATAGCACGATTTAAGGACCGGGGTTGCTTTCTGACTAGGTCTGTCAACTGGAATCCCAAGGAACCTGTATATCAAGATGAATTTCTCTAGTTTGATGGTAGAAATGGGATGGTCCAGGAAAAGAGAGATTTTCTTTGGCAGAGCCACAGGAAAACCACATCATATACGGCTGTTGATGTCATCATTTACTAGCAAGAGGATGCTGGGTGGGAGTGACCCAAGCCAAAGGGTGTTTGTTGCTCTTTCCATGATTAGGGCCTGGGTGAGAATCCTGTCTCCACTTCTCTCAGAGCCTGAGTCATCCAGGGGACAGGATCAGCCTGATGTCAGAGATAGGGACTCACCAGTGGTCTAGAGCTACACTCTGCAATACGATGGCTGCTAGCCATGTGTGGCCATTTAAATTAACTAAAATGAAATAAAACTTAAAAACCAGCTTCTCAGAAGTAGCCACATTTCAAGAGCTCAGTAACCACATGTGGCCAGTGGCTACCATATTGGGCAGTGCCATGCACTTCCTTCATCATTCTAATGGATGGAGCTGGACCAGAGGCCACTTGGCTCTTTCCAGCAGCAAGACAAGAGAGGACACTGCTTTTATTTCCAAGCTGTGTGACTTTGAGTATAATACTTAGTCCTCTGAGTACTCCGTCTCCTCTTCTGCGACATGGGAAATGGGGGCTGCAGTGAGAACTAAACCCAATGGTGTATGTTAAACTTGCTCCATGGTGCTTGGCACATGCTCGGTGTTCATCAGGAGCTGGTACCACCTGCATATTCGGGAGAGACAGAGACAAGCCCCCTTGGTCTGGTATATTTCTTCTACAGATCAGTTTCCATTTGGTGAGTTTACTTGAGGCCACACATCTTCCTGCCTGGTTGCTTCTGGAATACATAATACCAGAAACAAACAAATAAACAAAAAAATAAAAACAAAAAACAAGCAAACCATTGGAGACACATGCTTTTTTCTCAGTCTTCCCCCATGAACACCCCTGTCTTGCCATCCTACCAAGCCTCTCTATTTCCCCTTCCCTGGGGTGGGGAGGGGTTGCAGCGCTCTGGACCCTCCCCCAGGGCTTGCATCCTTAGATTTTCTCTCTTGCCTTCTTCTCTCTTTGTCCTTCAGACAAAGATAACAAGTTCAACTATTTAACTCTTGGAGCTTGTTAACGAGTGACAGAATCTCCATTATTTTGTACTTGGGCAGGCTGAGGGTGGCTGTTAATGGCCCACAGGAAAGCACTCTGGGTTTTCTCTGCTTATACTGCCCTCCCTTCCTGGAAGAAGGGGCGGCAGGATGTAAACTGGCCCATGGTTGTCCAGCTTGAGCATGCGTATGAGTCACCTGAAAGGCTTGTGACAACACCCGCCTCTGGGCCCCACCCCTGACTCTTGGATTCAGTAGGTCAGGAACAAGTTGGGAGCTTGACTTTCTCACCAGTTTCCAGGTGATGCTGCTGCTGCTGCTGACCTGGGGCTCACACTTTGGGAATCACTGTTTTAGACCATGCTTCCCAGTCAGCTGAATGCTCTTGAACAATCTACATTAGCATTACACAGAGGGCTTGTTAACAGGCAGATCGCTGGGCCCCTGCCCCAGAGTTTCTCTTCCAATTGTGGGAGATGGATGGAACCCAAGAATGTGCATTTTTAACAAGATCCCAGGTGAGGCTGATGCTGCTGGTCTGAGAACCAGGCTTTGAGAACTGCAGATGTCTTTACACCAATGTTATTAATAGCTCTGGGATCTGTCAGGCATGAGAGCAAAGCCTGTCTCACCACTCTGTGACCCTCAAGCTACCTGAGCCCCATTTTTCCCATCTGTCAAATGGGAACTATGGGCTTCTAAGATTGTTGCGAGGATTGAATAAACTAATGGAAATGGGCTTCTAAGATTGTTGTGAGGATTGAATAAACTAATGGTAGATGCTTAATAAATGCTTGGTTTTTCTCTCCTCTGAAGGTGAGCTGTCTTGACTGGGCTGATGCTGGGCTGCCAGGAAAAAGAACATGCATAGCTCCGTATTGGCCCATGATGGCTTCCTGCTGTGGCCCAGCCAGCACTGCCCGCTTGCCCTCTCTTGCTCCTCAGCCTGGCAGTCCTTATCAGCCTCTCCCCCAAAAGCCAGGTTGCCAAACCTCTCAGCCTTCAAGTGCCCACCATACCTCTGCCCTCTTGCTACCACTTCCCTGAATTCTTCAAACCAACGGTGTCTCATCAAATTGTGCATTAACTGTGTTACAATAAGAATAAACTGTGTTTATTTCTAGATGGCCTGGAGCTTTTGGCTGTCTTGCTTAAATGTGACTCAAAGCAGTTAAAAAATAAAGAAGGAAATAAAATGAAAAACAACAACGGAAAGAAGAAAAGGGCAACCTCAGCCTGATGAAATACTTGGGAGAGTGAGACCTGTCCCTCTCCGGAATAAATTGCTAGTTGTCTTTCAGTGTCTTGCACTGTAATTGATTCAGAGAAAACGAAAATCAGCCCTGAGCTGAGCTGGTCTGCGTCACTCTGCTCCGGTACTCCTGAGAGCCCCCGAGGGGAGTATGAAAAGGATGTTTGGGGCTGGGTGCGGTGGCTCACGCCTGTAATCCCAGCACTTTGGGAGGCTGAGGCAGTTGGATCATGAGGTCAGGAGTTCGAGACCAGTCTGACCAACATAGTAAAACCCCATCTCTACTAAAAATACAAAAAATTAGCCAGGCATGGTGGCGGTGCCTATAATCCCAGCTACTCAGGAGGCTGAGGCAGGAGAATCCCTTGAACCCAGGAGGCGGAGGTTACAGTGAGCCGAGATCACGCCACTGCACTCCAGCCAGGGCAACAATGCAAGACTCCGTCTCCAAAAAAAAAAAAAAAAAAAAAAAAAAAAGGGATGTTTGATTTTGCCTGGGGTTTGTGAGAACCCTGGAACCCTGGAAATCTTTCCAGGATTCTCCATGGACTGTGTTACTCTGCCAGGGCAGGAACTACAAAGAGCCAAGGCACCAAAAGAGGACTCAAAAGCTGGACAGAGGCTAGGAGTATGGGGCCTCAGAAGAGCAAACACAAAAACAAAAATTCTATGCCTGCTGATTCCTACTTCTGGCACAATTGTGGTGCTTTATAGCATAGGTAATCAATCCATTTTCTCCAATATTCTCCCAACAGGAGCATCAGCGCTTTCAAGCTATGTAACTTGGAGTATGTTATTAGTCTCCCTCAGTGATCCTAGCTATAAAATGGGAATAATAACATCTTACCTCATAGGCTCACTGCTCAGAATGAAATTATATTCATAAAATCAAGCAGCATGCTGCCTAACCATAATAGGTGCACGATAAATATCTGTTCCTTTTTCCTTATCTCAGCTGTATCAGAAGCACTGATGTAGCTGTTTAGAGATAAAGGTGCTGCTCTTGGATGCATTGACTTGCGCTAGCCCATATAACCTCCCTGGTGTTCTGGCCTTGGCCAAGCGAGACTGACACACTAGAAGAGAAACCCAAACAGAAGGGACAGGTTGAAATCTCGGCAGCAGGCACTGTGGCTCCCTCCACCTGCAGCTTGTGTTCAGGAAGGAAGCAGGCAAATTGGAGAGAGGCCTCCCAGCCAGGCTGCTCCCTGCAGAGTCAGTCAGGAGGAAAGTAGCACCCACTTCTGCCCTCATCGCTGGGATGCAGTGAGTCCTCGGGCTTCAGGTGCAAGGAGGTATGTGCAATCCTCAGCTCATCGGCCCTGGGACTTAATCGGAGCTGCCTTCTGCATGACTGCCATCCATCTTCCCCGGGCAGTTTAGACTCAGTGAAGATGAGTTAGGACATGAAGAATGCAGTAGGATTGAACCCTAATCAGATCATTACTGCAGCAAGAGAAAAAAATCATTCCAGGCCCAGGCTGATGTCTCTTTCTGTATCTTTTATTTATTTCCTAATAGCCTTTATTTATCTGTTTTTCTGCTAGAGGGCTAGGAATCTTCCTTCTCCTCTTCCTTATTATCTTGCCTTCCTTTTCTCTCTCCTTAGGTTTTGGTTATGGCTTTTCTTTTTGGGTGCTGGTTAAATGTGGTCCTGAGGCCCCTTGTTGCCAAGAACATCATTCACTGACTTCTAGTTCAAGACAAGAAGAAACATTTTGCTGTGGCACTGGCTCAGGCTTTTACTCCCAGGCAGCCCTGCAGACCTAGGTGGATGTTGAGTGGACGGGTGGATGAGCTTGAGTTTCACTGGGCTGGGGGAGTGGGTGGAGGGGAGTGAGGAGAGGCTACTGGAGATCAGGAAGGAAGGAGGGGAGTGAATCTGGGAATGGGAGTTTGGACTAGGGCTGATTTTTGGCCACCTGAATTTAAGGAGTCCGCCAGACATGACCTTCTCTAATTGAAGGGAGCAAAGCTGATTTCTGCCTCTATATCCCTTGTCATGTTTCTGTGCTCCTTTCACCACATCCAGACCTGTGATGACTGTATGTGAATGGCCAGAGCACCCACAGAGACCCCAGCACCCCTCTCTGTGGGTAGCCCACCCCTGCTTGCCTTCCTTCTGGCTCAGGTTGGGGGACAATCAAGGCAGGAGCTTGAAGGGAAAGAGGAGGGCTCTTGCTGTCTCTGGTAGACCTGGCAGAGGTAACTCTAAGGAAACTGCCCAGGGCATTTGGTACTTCCTAGATCTCCTTCTAGTCTTTACCTTTTCTCCTCTTCTCATTCGTTTTTAGAATAGGGTTGCCCATAGAAGCCAGTTTTCTGTTAAATTCACAGACGAGGTCTCATATTTCTCTATTGATAACCCTGAATCACATGGAAGCACTGAAGGATGCTGGCAGGAAGGAAGAAGGGAGCAAAAAGAAACAGCTGCGAGATGGATTTGGGGCAGCTGAGGTTGCAACATGTTCTGCAGTAACAAGTGTAGCCCTTGCTGTGGTGTCCTGGATCTTTCTGAGATCGCCCTAGACTCTCAACAGTGACCTGTGAGTTCTGACTTTCCAAGTGCCAGGGAGGAGGCACCTTGTATTTCTGGGCTGTTCGGGGCCTGAGATCCCTGGCCTTTTCACCAAGCCAGCTTCCCTCTGTGAGGTCAGCAAATGTATTTGGACGTGTACCACGTAAACAGTGAAACACTAAAGGAGAGAATGAGAAGAGGCAGATGGAAAGCTGGAGCTGGCATCTGGCAGTTTGGAAGCAAAATCCTACGTGTTCTGTGCCAATTTCCTTCATATTGTGGCCCCATCTGCCTCCAGCCCTGTTAACACAGGCCTGGGCATCTCTGGATCCTGAGTGATAGTGTTCTGCTTCTTGCTCCTTAGCATCTTCCATTGGCATTCCTCTCCAAGAAGCATGCTTCTTCACGGGAGGTTCCAGTGTAGCTCTGCCTACACCCAGACTCCACACTTCCCTTGCTCCCCCTGACACCACTGCGTCATCCTTGGAATCCCAGGTGTTAGCATGCCACCTCAGTTTTCTGTGTAGTGCTGGTAGTCTTGGTTAATACCTTTAATTCTTTCCCCACTCTGAAAAAACTTGTTGAATGTGACTCATCAAGATGGTAGCAAACCAGGACTTGAAATAATCATAGGTCTTTGGGTTGCTCTACCATGAGCTCATACAGCCTCCTTTCTGACAACCTTTTATATGGTGATGCCACTTTGGATTGAGAAGGCAAGTGGAACTTGCCCAGAGGTGGTTATGATTGATCTCTTTCTGCAAGGTTGTCCTAAAGTTTCATGCTTCCGCTGTAGGACTTGAGAGTGGGACTGAAGTTTCAAGATCTGAGGCTGCAATGTTGATAACTTTTGGCACTCTTCATCTCCCCATCATTAAGCCTTCCTTGCCGGTGACCTTCATGTACACTCCATTACAGCCCCATAATAGCCAGTTCTTGGCTTGCTTTATGGCTTGGAATTTCTCTTCAATCCAGACGTATCTACCTCTCTTTCTTCCTTCTTCCTGCTCTAATTTCCTTTTTGTACCCTACCTTGACCTTGAATCTCTAGGTCTCCTCTGATCCCTGGGTCCTCTTGGCTCCATTTGCTTCCCCATCCAGACAAACCCCATTGTTAGCCAGTAAATGGCATCTCCCTGGATCCCCAGATTCCCCCACCTCCTTGCCCTTCTTGCTCTGCCTGCTTTGACGACCCCTACGCTACTGTCCTGAGTTGATGAGCAGGATAGCCACGGGCCCATGCTAAGTGGGTTCAGTGCAGATCTGTCATGCAAACCCCAGCAAGACCCCTTGCTGCTTTTTGGCAGGCCTTTGATTCAGCTTTTGTTGACCTCACAGCAGCTACTTGCTTTGTCTATCCTTTTTGAGCCCTGTATCTTGGCTTTTAAAGTCTCAGTTAATATCTTGCATGCTTTGTTGAACATGAAGCTGCCCAATGCTGGTAGTCAAAGTATGCCTTTTTCTAAACCTTAATATAGTGTTTTGTGTGTGTGTGTGTGTGTGTGTGTGTGTGTGTTTTTTGAGGTGGAGTTTCACTCTCTTGCCCAGGCTGGAGTGCAATGGCACAATCTTGGCTCACTGCAGCCTCCATCTCCCAGGTTCAAGCAATTCTCTTAGCCTCCCGAGTAGCTGGGATTACAGGTGAGCACCCGGCTAATATTTATGTTTTTAGTAGAGATGTGGTTTCACCATGTTGTCCAGGCTGGTCTCGAACTCCTGGCCTCAAGTGATCCCCCCTCCTTGGCCTCCCAAAGTGCTGGGGTAATAGACGTGAGCCACTGCACTTGGCCATAAACCTTAATGGTGTTCTGTATCCTCACCTTTTCTTTCTTGTATCACTTAAAGAAAGAGTCTAGGTAGTTATGTTTAGTCATTAAACATTTGCCCAGTATCCACTCTATTCCTGAGCTAGGAATATACATGTACGTAATTCTCTTTCCTAAGACAATCACAGCCCATAAGATGTGGATCCTGTAAAAAAACTACTGTAAAAGATATAACAACATAATGAGGATAATAACAACATGTTAAGAGCAGTAGTCTTCATTAATGAGCACTTGCTCTCCATCAAGTCCTGTGTCAAGGACTTTTCATGTATATTACACTTAATCTTGACCTCAATCTTGTGACTTAGGGACTTACAGGATTCTCATTTTATAGAAAATTGAGACTGAGTGCTCAAATAAGAGGTAGAGCTGGGATTTGAACCCAGAATGTGCATTTAGATTCTACCAACTTTGGCCTCTTTTCTCCCCACCTTCCTTCTCATGGGTGGACTCATCCAGGGCAGGTCTAGAGAGCCTTCAGCCCCCTCCCACATCCTCTCTAACCTCTTGGTTTTCCCAAGTTCATATGTTTCTGCTGAACAAGCACTGCTGCTCTGACCCACCACAAATTTAGCTGCTGAGCACGTGTAGAATCACATCGTGCTTTTAACTGCAGGCAAAACCCATCCCCCTGGGAACTGTCCCAGTTTGAGGGTTAAAAAAAATAGGCAGTCATGTTAAAATAGAGATAAATACTATAGACAGAGAGAGACATGAAAATAGATCCAGGAGGGATGGTAGATATTCTATCTAAATAGATACCGGAGATAAATACATGAAAACCATAGATAATTATTGTAGGGAGTTTTGCTCAATAGGAGACTCTGTGGATAAATATATAGACTTCACAGATAGTCGAATAATATTGAGGAAGTGAAACAAAAATGGCATGTGGGAGTCTGTACAACTCTGAGGGGCTGTGCTGAATGGGACCGAGCCCTCAGCACCACGTGTTCCATGGAACTGATCCAAGGGAAGGTCTGAAATACACAGGCAGCTTGCATACTTCCAGAAGCCGTGCTGTACACTGGGTAGAAGGAGTGAGTGGGATTAATTGAGGACTGTCTCAGTAGGGCTGGAGTGGAATGGGGGATGATGAAGGCAGACCTGGGAGAATGTGGCAAGGTTGAGCCTTTTAAGTTGATGCAGGAATGTGGAAGGGCCAGTGGAGCCTGGGAGAAAGGGACTACTTGGAAAGAGGAGTAAGGATCAGGCCTTTCCAGCCACCCTACTAACTGACCTGTGTGGTGAATCATTATTTTGGCAGGCTGCCTGCACAAGAGTGGGGAATGGGGGCGTATGTCAGGAGGTTGCTGCCCAATGTAAGAACCACAGAGAAAGTCCATCCCAGTCTGGCACTGTTTCTGTCTTTGATGATCATGGCTCTACTGTGATTGGACATGGGATTGGCCAAGGTTCTGCCTACAGGTCCTCAGGGCGGGTGATGGACAGCTGGGGTAAGCTTGGGAGAGGCACTCACTCACATGTGCTTCTCCCCTCCTTTGTCTCTGTTCTTCTCTTCCCTGTCCATCCAGGAGGCTGCTGGGAGGACTTTGCAGTTCTGTTGGACAAATGTTCCTATACTGTTTGGCTGTGGAATTTTTCATTTAAGAGCCTACAAAATGGGCAGAAGAGGGCTGTGGGTGTGATTCAGAAAGGCAGGGCTGTGTGTCCATTTCTCTATGGGCTTTCAGCTCTTTATTGAAACAATTGAGTAGGAAGGGGATCTGCAATCATTAAGTGTGACCTTCACATCCAAATGGTGATCCCATCTCTGTATCTTACTCTCCTTTCCCAGATGAAAGGGGGAGATATCTACTGTCATAGAGGAGGAACTTACCTTTGATGGCCAACTACCCATTATTCTCCCTACACGTCTGAGGTGCCCTTTGAATATCTTCCCTTGTTCTGGGGTGAGTTAGGGACTATGGAGCATAGAAAAAGCAAGGTCTTTATCATCAGAGAATTGACATTAAAATAGCTTATGCTAAAAAGCCAAGCTACAGTTATCTCTTTATAGGGGAGAAAAAACCCAGATAGTTGCTGCTTTTGTATCAGGAGTTTTGCCTTCTACACATGATTTAGTTGCTATGGTGTTATCTAAAATGTCATAAGGCCCAGATGTGCTTTTCAGGGCTTAGCCCTGACAGTAGGCCATTTTGGCAAAGTCAACTTCCTCTGTAAATCAGGGTCTCTCTTTCTTTGTTTGACAAGGCTTATGATGATGTGATTCATGAGACATGAAGAGGATCAGACAAGGGGTACACTGGAGAAACTCAACAGGTACTAAAACTACCTTATTAGAGAGTTTCAGATCAGCCAGTTCAGCAGAGAACTTTAGGTACACATCTCCCGTGGAGTTAAAATTCCTGACCTGTTTGTACATAAGAGAGGTTCCCATAAATAAGATGGGAACAGTTCCAAAGAACTTTTCTAATAGGAACTTGGCTAATCAAGTTTCTAGCTGGACTTGTACCCAGAGGATTCATGAGAACAAAAATCATGGGGACAGGCATCCAGATGGCATCTGGTAGGGGTATAGGTTCTTCTCCAGCAATATTCTGGGGTATCTGCCCAGTTCCGGCTGTCTGGAACACCCCTCCCTCCACTCCAGGCAGGAGGGAGGGTGTTCCAGAGAATGGGTAGCCCTAAGCAACCATCTGGTCACCAAGCAGAGCCTCAAACCACCTGATTTGGGGACAGGGACCATATGGGCTTTTCAAGGTTCTACCTTGCTTACTTTTGACTTTAGTCTTAATGTCCTCTGAACTGGAAACAGGACTAAGAAGAACGTTTTCTGCTAGAGAGCTAGAAGCTATGATTATATGGATTTCTTCCCCCAGTGTTGGATGCTCCTGGTGGTGGGTAGGACCGTGATCCTGTGGACAGAGGATAGGGCCAGAACTTTCAGTGCTTGGTTGGCCTCCTGTCAGTGAGGTGCTAAGGTGACCTCTACCCTCTTTCTATAATGAGTAGAGGAAATACAATCCTGGAGCTTGAATTGGTGCCTGTAAAATTCAGGGAACACTACTGAGCCATATTGGGGTTAGTTATTGTCACGTAGTTGTCATAGATCTTGATTCAGTACAAAAACTTGTTATCAAGCATATGTTATGTGCCTGCAAATGAGCCAGGCTTTGGAGATACGAAGAAAAGCGAGATGAGATCTTTGTGCTTAGAAAGCCCTCAGTCTGAAAGTATTATTCTCACTTACAATTCCTTCCTCCCTCTCAACTGTCAGGAAACTATGTGTTGAGGTTCATTTAGCCCATTGCATGGGGGTAAGGGCGAAGGACGCAGGGAGCCCTAAAGTGAAGAACAGACACTGAGTCTAGAATGGGACTGGGACCTCAGCAGCAGAGACCCCATAACCTCTTTTGAGCTAAGTTTAGGCTCTTCCTGAAAGCTCCTTGGTTCTGTCATGTCCAGCCTTTCACTCTGGACTGCAGTGGAGGGGGCACTGGAAGCTACAATGTGGTAGCCATGAACATAGAAACCAGACAGACCTAGACAAGAGCCCTAGCCATGCATGATGGAGCAAATTCACCAACCTCCATGAGACTTAGTGTCATGATCTGTGAAAAGGGGTAATTGTAGAACCTACCTGATGAGGCTGTGGGAGTGTAAAATGGGACAGTGCATTAGAGAAAAAAAAAAAAAAGAAAAGAACCAACAGTAGAGAATGTGGAGGTTGTCAATGTGAAGTTTGCAGCTGGAGTAAGGAAGGGAGTGGCCTTGAAGGACCAGCTATAAAATCAGTTGGTCCATCTCTAGGTGATGGTATTAGTTTTTTAGGGCAGCCATAACAAATTACTGCAAACAGCATGGCTTAAAACAATGGAAATTTATTCTCTTACTGTTTTGAAGGCTAGGAGTTTAAGGTAAGGTATCAGCAGGGCCATGCTCCTGCCAAAGGCTTTTTAAGAGAAATCTGTCTTTGTCTCTTTCAGCTTCCAGTGGCCCAGACATTTCTTAGCTTATATCTGTATCACCCCACTTTCTGCCTCTGTCTCACCTGACCTTCTTCTCTGTGTCTCTGTGTCCTTTTCTGTCTTTTATAAGGACATCTGTTGTTGGCTTTAGGGCCCGATCTAACCCTGTACGATCTCATCCCAATCCTTATTTTAATTATATCTACAAAGACTCTATTTCCAGATAAGGTCACATTCTGAGGTTCGAGGTGGACATATGTCTTTTGGGAGCAGAAGACACTGTTCAACTCACTACAGTGACCAAGACAGAAGCAAAAGTAGTTCTTTCTATTTTCATCCAATTCATCTGTTTCTTCTGAGCTCCAGGTTATTTGGCCTTTCATGACAGGAGAAAAGAAGTTGTGGGGAGTGGTTCACTGATTCTTCCACCTATTCAACACTTATCCATTGAACACTGCCACATGCGAGGTGGAAATGGTGCCAGGCATTGGAGCCACAAGATAAAATAGATATGTGCCTGCTAGAGGCCTGGTTCAGTACTCAGTTCTAGGTACAGTTATGATGGACACACTCACTGTCCCAGGATAGCTCAGTCTCCAGGAGAAGGCAGGTGGGTCATGAGGTGAGGACCAGCTAGAGTGCTGAGAATTCTGACAGCCACCAGCCAGGGCTCTGTGATCACAGCAGAGAGACACCCAGTGGGGAACACGGGTTGTCCACAAAGGCCTCCTGAGAAAAGTGGCTTCTGGGCTGAGCATTCATGGACATACAGAATCCATTAGTGAGAGAAGCTGTCTTCAGACAGATTGGAAATTTGTAAAAATGGGAGACTTGAGAGAACAGGACAGTTAGAGAGCCACCAACAGCTCTGTCTGGCCTTGATGCTTGCAAGAGTTGGTGACTGGAAAGCAAGAAATGAGGTTGGGCAGGGCTTATCTTCATCCTCGTCATCGTCATTGTTGACATCACTGGCAGGTATGGAGCACTCACTATGTGCTCCTATGAAGCACCAAGCGCTCTTAACACTTCACCTGAATTAATCTTCACAGCAAACAAATAAGGGAGTTGCACCCCAGGTTTATAGATGAGCTGAGTTCAGTAATCTGTCCAAGGGATGGAGCCCAGTATTGAACCACAGCATAAGGAACTTGGCTGTTGCCCCCATCCCCAAAGCATTGAAAGTGTGTGTGTGGGTGAGGGGGATGGGGAAGCCCCCCTACTCACCACACATCTTTACATGAAGAAAACAAGATAATCAGAAGTTCAAATGCCTAGGATTCTAGAATGGGGGCCCTTTGGCCTTTGGCACAGGGGAAGCTGATAGAGTGGACATATGAAGAGAGAAACCCAGGGCTGACCCTCAGTAGCCCAAGGAAAGCAATGTTCTCACCCTTCTAACAAAAATAATAATGGAAGCAATGACAGAAATGGTAATAAAGATAGAATTCATTTGGCTGTGAGTAGCAGAGAAGCTCCAAATAACAATGGCTTTTTGAAAATGGACATTTACTTCTGTTTTGTGAAAAAGAGGTTTGGAGGTAGGCAGTCCAAGGTTTTTATTTTGGTTTGGTGATCATCGGGGTCCTTTTATCTAGGGGCTCTGCCATCTTTACCTTGTAGCTTCATTGGCTAAATTGGCAGCTAGGGCTCCAGCCATCGCATCAGC
This sequence comes from Pongo pygmaeus, assembly GCF_028885625.2. Taxonomy (NCBI): domain Eukaryota; kingdom Metazoa; phylum Chordata; class Mammalia; order Primates; family Hominidae; genus Pongo; species Pongo pygmaeus. The sequence goes on along the minus strand of NC_072389.2, from coordinate 93,706,759 downwards.
GTTTCAGGTGCAGGAGGGAAGGAGGGCAGAGATAGGCCTACTTCATCCTATTTAGGGAGGCTTCCTAGGAATTACTAGCCAAGACTTCTGTTTATATCCCATTGGCTGCAAGGGGAGGTGGGAAATGTAGTCTTTATGTTGGGAAGACATGTGCTCAGCTAATAATGGGAAAGGGGTAGGAGGCACCTACTAGTCAATGCCAGAAACTGTTATCATTTATGGCGTACTTCTTGCGCAAAACACTTTCATCCTTGTAACACACCTCTGTGGGAGGTACTACAGTTGTCCCTCAGTATTCATGAGGGAATGGTTCCAGAACCCACCTCCCCGTTCTGCGGATGATGGATGCTCAAGTCCCTGATGTAAAATGGTATAGTATTTGCATATAACCTACACACATCCTCCCGGAGACTTTAAATCATCTCTAGATTATGTATAAAACTTAATACAATGTAAGCACTATGTAAATAGTTGTTATCCCGTATTTTAAAAAAATTTGTATGATTTTTTATATTAATTTTTATTTTTTTCCAAATATTTTTGATCTGAGGTTGGCTGAATCTGCAGATGTGGAACCCACAGATACCGAGGGTCGATTGTCCTATTATTACCCCTGTTTGATGGATGAGGGGCCTGAGTCTCAGAAAGGAAACTGAGGCCACAGCATGAGGAAGAGGCAGAGCTGAGTCCCAAGCCCAGCTCTGAGTGCCTCCACAGACTGGCATTTTCTCCATGAAGCTCTCCTGCCTCACAGGGGACTCTAAGAAAGGGTTCCAGAACAGAGCCTCCAGGCCCTGGAACCAGCCCAGCCTCTCTGACGTCTGCTCTGGCCTGAGTTCGCCACCCTGCCGGGCACCAGATGAAGAAGCAGGAAGTGGGAAGGACTGGCTTACTGAGCCCTCGCCCTGCGGGGGTGTGAGTGTCCGTGGGCCCATCTTCTCCTGCCAGGCATGCCACATGGGTTCCGGCTGCCACTGCTCCTGCTCCTGCTCTGTGCCGCTTCTCTGTGTCATCAGCCTATTCTAACCTGTTGTGGGCCTGCATTCAAGATGCACTTAGCAGCCACAGGTTGACCCACCCCACACCTTGTGGAGGGCAGCACAAGCATTCTGTGTCCCTTTTGACCACTGGGGGTCAAGTAGACGATTCATTTAGTGGTAGGAGTGAGGCCGTGGCAGGGCTCCCTCCTCGGAGCTCCATTTGATGAAAAAGCGTTCAAACTTGACCGTACTCTTTTCCTATTGCAAGTCCAGATTTCATGGTCAGGTAAAAGTTAAATTTATTCATTTATTTTACCTTTATTAAAAGCATCTCTAATGAATTATTGGTTTTTTTATTAGTTGGTGGGGGGTAAGCTGACTTTCTTGGCAAGCAAGTTATTACCTGATGCCAGATTTGAAAGCCACTCAACAAGGTGGGGGGGTCTCTTTTTGAAATATTAAATATTTCAACATAAAAATCAATGAAGTACCTGAAAAAATGGAAGTAGATGAACAAATTTAAAACAACCTTTTTTTCTTAATGAAGATTATTTTAATAGTTAAAAAAAGGGACAGAGGAAAGAGGAGAGAAACATCAGACAACCCTTGTCTGATATCAAGGTGCAAAAATAACCCAGTTTGAAATTTGAGAATATATTGATAGTAAATTTAAGATGATACCAACGGCTAAAAGGAAATATTTTTGAGCAAAAATAACTTCCTACACTTGGATTATGCCTCTTTCTTTTCTTTCCTGGGTGATGAAAATAGCCTGTGATTGGGGCTTCTTGCTTCCGCTTCTCCCCCGACCCATGGTGTGTTCTGCACACAGCAGCCTGAGCCATGTGGTGTAAGGGACAATTAGCTCCTGCTGTTCCCCCGTGCTCAGTTCCAAGGGCTTCCCATCAAAGTGCCTGCTCTTCCGGATGGTCCCCATGGTCATGCACGGCCTGGCTTGGGGCTGCCTCTCTACCCTGTCTCCCCCTTATCTTGCCACTGGTCACTTCCCCTCAGCCACGCTAGCCCCCTCACTGTTCCTTGACCATGCAGCCTCCTGCTTCCCTGGGGACTTTACATGTGTGCTTCCCACCGTGGAGAACAAGCTTCCCTGAGATGGTCTCAGGGCCCCCTACTTTTTTTTTTTTTTTTTTGAGATGGAGTCTCATTCTGTCACCCAGGCTGGAGTGCAATAGTGCAATCTTGGATCACTGCGACCTCCACCTCCTGGGTTTAAGCGAGTTTCCTGCCTCAGCCTCCCAAGTAGCTGGGATTACAGGCAACTGCCACCATGCCCGGCTAATGTTTGTATTGTTTTTAGTAGAGATGGGGTTTCACCATGTTGGCCAGGCTGGTCTCAAACTCCTGACCTCAAGTAATCTTCCTGCCTTGGCCACCCAAATTACAGGCGTGAGACACCTCACCCAGCCACAGGGTGCCCTCCTTCACGGCAACCAGGCCGCTGCTCAGATGTCACCTCTGTGGGGAGGCTTCCATGACCACTCTATCCAAAGTTACTACCCCTCCGCCATCACACCCAGCCACTTACCCTACTCATGTCTTTCCATAGCACTTTTCAGCTCCTAATAGTGTTATATATTTAATTTCTGCTCTTTGCCATGGTCTGGAGTGCAAGCTCAGAGACAGCAGGGATTCTCTCTGGGTTGCTGTGTTCATGGTTTTGTTCCCAGTGCCGAGAGCCATGCCCGGCAGGTGCCTTGTGGGTATTTGTTAAGTGATCCAGCATATGCTTATCCTCATGTATTATCTAATTCAGGCTCTGAGTAAGCCTGGGAGGTGACCAGGGAAGATATTCTTGTCCCCACGTTTCCAGTGAGGAAACTGAGGGTGAAAGTATTCATGGTCACCAGCTGGACAGGCCTCGGACTGGATCTAGGGTCTCTGACTCCCAGGCCAGGTCTCGTGCTTCACTCCTTGCTTGGGAAATCATACCGGAGACCTGAAATTTCTACCATGCTTGCAGCACCATTTCAAGGAGGAGCTCTGCTTGTGAGGCCATACCTGTGAGTTTAAGGAGACGAAGCAGGCACTTGACTAAAAGAGCCAGACATTTTTCAGCACCTCCCCACATGGGTCTGTAAAGGAAAGTGAATTCAGTCAATATTTCTGCAACCAAATAGAACTTAAATTATTTCAGTGATTAAGTCAGGGGCTTGGGTCCCAGCTCCTCACTTACACGATTCCCTTAAATCTCTCTGAGCTTCTATTTCCTTACTGCTAAAATCAGGATAATAGTTGTACTTATCTTACCTAGATAGGACAGTTGAGAGTATTAACTGGGCTAGTGGGTTGGAAGTACTTAACATGGTCCTGGCACATTTAATATTTCAAAAGTGGTAGTCATATTATTGCTGTAATTATTAGTATTCATCTGTGGTGTTTGGACACTCTGGGAATGCTCATGTCTTGATGCTGAGTTGGACTCACATGTGCCATAGTGGTTGTAGCAGCAATAGCAGCAGTGGCAACAGCAGGAAACCTTTGATAGTACAATCTAGTTTGCAAACCTTTTAAACATGCATTGTAGCCTTTGGATGTTACACCATCTAAGACCAGAAGGGGCCTGTAGAAGGTGTCCTTGTGCAGAAGTTGATGAGCATTTACTGATAGAGGCTGAGCCCACCTGATGGTGGCTGTATGACATCCGGAGCACTGACTACCTTCTGCTTTAGTGTATTTGTTTTTCAGGGCTCCCATGACAAACGACCACAGACTCGGTGGCTTTAACAACAGAAATCGATTCTGGAGTCCAAGCTCAAGGTAGTGGTAGGGTTGGTTTCTTCAAATGCCTCTCTGCTGAGCTGTTCTCATTGTATCTTCACGTGGCCTTCTCTTTGTGTCTGTCTGATCCTAAACTCCTTTTCTTCTAAGAAGGACACCAGTGATGTTGCATTAGGGCTTGCCCTAATGACCTCATTTTAACCTAGTTACCCCCTTAAAGACCTTTTCTCCAAATCCAGTTACATTTTGAGGCCCTGGGTGTTATAACGTTAACATATAAATTTTAGGGGGGTCACAATTTAGCTTGTAACACCTAGTGTCCTCTTCATCCCCTGACCATAGTTCTGGGTAGAAGCAGGTCTCACTGCACACATGATGGGTGTTCTGGAAAATGGTGCAAACTTCCCGGTGGCATGTTCCTTGTCCTGTGTTGATTGAGGTGCTTGGGGGTGCTTGCCAGGGAGTTTGGAGCTGTGCGCAGAGTGGAATATGGGTGGAGCATGTGCAGAGGTGAAGCATGCATGGAGGATATTTATATGGGCCTGGAATAATGTGCATTTTGTTTCAGGTGTGTGCCTATAACTAGGGGTTTATAGGTGATAGAGGAGCAACAATGAAATGAACATGTAGGATGTGTGTACTGCTTACCAAGTGAACTCCTGGCTTGGGGTACAAAATCATTGTATATTCTGGACTCTTGTCTCCCAGCAGAGCCATCGCTGATCTATCTGAATTACAGATTAACTGGCACCGAAGGGACTGCAGAATCCATTTAAATGAATAGCTCTCTAATTTATTAAAGGGCTTATTTATGCTGTTGATATCGGGTGCTCATCAAATTCTTGGAGTGGCACAAGCCCCTCTCGTGCCCTCTGCTTGCCATTGCTGCTGGAAGGTTTTCTCTTTTCCAGGAGAGCTCTAAATGGCTGTAGCCAGAGGGCTCTGTGTGTGTGTGTGTGTGTGTATGTGTGTGTGTGTGTGTGTGTGAAATAAAGGGGCCATGCACCTTCTGTGGGCTTGCTATGTTTCCTGCAACTTTGCAATTAGCTTGCTGCTGATGGTGAACGTCTAAATCTTTGGAAGAAACTAGAGTACCACATTTTTCTCTGCTGGCTCAGAGGAGAATGAAGGTGGACACTTTACTGACAAGTAGGTCCTCCCTTTACTGCCTCCATCATCATGATAATTATCATCATCATCATCCCATGTGCAATGACATTGAGATTTCTGGAATCTGACATGCAGCTCTTAAATTGCTTTCCTGAACATGACCCTGCTTCAGACTCTTCCAGCCATATGGCTTGTGGGCAGGTTAGGGAAGGATGCAGCAGATGGGGATGGATGTATCCGTGCATTCAAAAGCCCTTCTGCTGGGTTAGCTGGATAGTTCTGTTCTCAGGAATGGGCATTGGGGCATGGTGGAGGGTAGTGGTGCTAGGTGTGCTTTGGGCCAGAGTTTTGGGAAAAGAAGTCAAAAAATGGCAATACTAGGGGTCTTTCTGGAAAGGAGAGAGACCCACAGATAGAACTTCCCCTGTTTGACCTAAGACTTGCACTAACCTTTGACCTTTGGAGGAAAGATGTTCAGTCCCACTTATGATAATAACCTAATAAATACCAAACACTTTTCACATATTAATTCATTTAACCCTCAAAACAATCCTATGAGGTCGGCTATCATATCATTACCATTTAATTGGTGAAAAAACTGAGAGACGTTAAGTAACCTCGCCAAGGCCTCTCATCTAGTCAATGGAGAAACTGGGATTTGAACTCAAGAACTGTCTGACGTTGTAGTCCTGGTGCTTACCTGCCACTCTGGACTCTTTCCCCTTTGGCCAAAGCAATCCAAGTTCCTACACACTTGCTCCTGAACCTGTCAAAGTCCAAGGCCCCAAGCTGTGCTTCCTGCCATCTGCTCTTGCCTTCCCCTTGCCAGGCAGAATGATAGGCTTGGAGAGCCAGTGAGATCTCACCCAGAGAGAGGGAACTTTGTCACCCCGTGGCTTCTGGGGTCTGAGCATCTGCTCGGCTCTCCGTCCCTGGCCCTTCCTTTTCCTTTGCAAGTGATTCACTATGTCAGTGGTGTGTCAGCCCCACACTGGCAGCAGGCATCTCCCAGCGTATCATCAGAGGCAGAGGAAGAGAAAGACAGAGGAGAGCAATGAGGGCAATCCGCCTCCCTCAGAAAGATATTGGGAGTCATTTTGAATGGGCTTGACAAAGGACTAGCAACAGCTCAAAAGGTGTTCTACAAGAGGCTATGGGTGCAGCCCTGGCTGGCTGGAAGTGGCAGTCACGGTTGTCCCGGCAGCTCACAGCCCCCAGGGGCAGAGCAGGGCACTGGAAGGCACTGATCATATTTCCCTGATGCACCCCTGAGGTTGTAGTCGATAGCAATGTAGAAGGACCTTTGCTCTCCTTGAAGGTCACCAGGAGCTTCCCATTGCTCCACCTTCTGGGATTGGCCAAGACGCTCAAAGAACAGCACTTGCTCAGGACACATTTCTTTCTTTTTTGAGGGAGTCTCGCTCTGTCTCCCAGGCTGGAGTGCAGTGGCGCAATCTCAGCTCACTGCAACCTCCACCTCCCAGATGCCAGTGGTTCTCCCACCTCAGCCTCCTGAGTAGCTAGGATTACAGGCACCTGCCACCATGCCCGGCTAATTTTTGTATTTTTAGTTGAAACGGGGTTTCGCCATGTTGGCCAGGCTGGTCTCAAACTCCTGACCTCAAGTGATCCACACATCTCGGCCTCCCAAAGCGCCACGATTACAGGTGTGAGCCACTGCACCCGGCCATCAGGACACATTTCTTTGTGTTCTTGATACCACATGAATGAGATTATTGCTTAAGTGAGGGTGATCATCAGAAGGACTTTGTCACAACCCTAAGCCAACCAGGAAGAACATGTTCTCGACTCTCTGTGGAGTCACACCAATGGGGAGATACTGAGAGAGTGCCAAAGGGTTTTCCCAACAGGCTCTCTTGCCTCAGAGACTCTCAGACCATGCGGAACCATGCTAAGGCTTTGTGGAAGGAGGGAACGAGTGAGCAGCACATTTCTGTGGAAATGCAGTCTTTTTGTCATATTTGAAATTCATGTGAGATTATTTTAATTCTTGAAACAGGTTTCTTCCCAGCTCTAAATTATGATCTCAGCATCAAATTGAAGCAGTGTCTTTGTTCCCAAGTGAAACGAAGGCCCTGAGGCAGATAATAAACTACATAAGTACTGTTAACCATAGGTAGAATATTTACTGTACTTAATTTTCTACATTTGGACCATGCACAAGAAAATAGAGAAATTTTATCATCTCCCTTCATCTCCAACCTATGCCCTAAAAATTTTCTTAATATTTAAAGCCCATCACTCTGCATGAATCATTGGCTATCAAAAGACATAAATTTTGCTCTATTTCCATTTTATACACATATTTCTTCAACTCTTCCATATGATCAAGGTTCTACATTAAAAAAAATATATATATATATGAAAACAGTCTGTGCTTGTAATGCTTCACCCACGTTGTCCTAACTGATTTGTTCAGTTGAGAGCTCCAGGAGGCTTAACCAGCAGAACCCAGGGGCCTGCCATGCTCCTTTGTTTCTTTCTTCTGCCTGCTTTCTCTCCAGTTTGCCCGCAAGTCATGCCTTAACCTACATGCAGTGCCATCCTGCTGCCGGGGCACTTTTCTTTGCCAGTGGCTTCGGTTGGCTCATCTTAGTGACAATGGGAAAGATAAGATATAAGTCCCTTTCAGTCCGATTCTCCTTTCTTTATCAAGGCAACAACCTGAACTCTAAGTCTGTTCCAGCTGCTAGGAGAGGAAAACGTTGACTTTGGATTTTAAAAACCTTGTGGCTGCCCCGTTTAAATGCCTTCTTTCCCAGTCTAGGTATTTTGCAGCATGGAACCAGAGAGGGCTGGTGCCTCAGTATTGGGTGAATACACTGGAAATCCTGGGTTCTCATGTTGTTTGGTTGATTGAGTGAACTTGGACAATTCACTGGGTCTTAGTTTCATCATCGATTGAAAGGGCAGCTTGTCACCTACCTTATTTATGTCAGAGAGTGATTGGGAGAGGGAAGCAATGAGCCAGTGAATGTGAAAGTGCTTGGCTCCATGAAGCGCTATGCAAATCTAAGGAGATACTGTGATGATGAAGATTATAATGATGATGATGTTTTCAAGGGTCATTGAATGAATATATTTCATATTTCCAGGAAATATGTTATTTGGTTGTTCATATGAAATTGCATTATTAGAATCTGAGTTTGAGTCCAGTCCAAAAATTGGGAAGTGCTTTTTCTCCTAGAACTGCCAATGATTCACCAGTGGCACTGTTTGGATGTGGTCACTAAGACGCCACATGTCCCCATCTGTCTACTCCTCCCAGTTTAATTTTTTAAGTGGCACAGATCTTCTTTAATCTCTTTCCTATAGAGAGGTGGGGAGGGTGAAGGGAGACTGTTGGCACAGAGCTTCGAGTTCCTCTGCAGAAGGCTGAGGCCATGGGGCTCTACCGCAGGGCCTGGAATTGGCATTCATTACCAGAATCTAAGCTCACTGGATGCACCACACCCTCACACAAAACACCTCCCCCTTCCCTCTGCCAATTCATGGCTTTGTAAAGCACAGGGAAGTGTTTGGGCTCAAGGTTAGCCACATAGGAGTTGAAATCCCAGCTCTGTTAATTTCTACTTGCTTGGTGTGGGCAAAGATCTACCTCTCTCTGAGCCTCAGTTTTCTCATCTGCAAAATGGTGATATTAAGAGTACCTTTCTCATGGAAGTGCAAGAATCACTTGCACTTTGGAAAAAAAAAATACATGCAAAGAGCACAATGACTGAAACATAGTAAGCACTTGTTGAATGTTTGCTGTTATTATTATTATTGTTATCATCATCATCATCATCATCATCAATATTTTCAGAAGCTAGGAGCATTTCTATATAATCCACTGACCCAGGGGGAAATTGAGCTCCAGGAGCGTTTTGGCCTCATCTCTGGGGTTGCCCTCATAATGTTAGCTACCAAGTGCTTTGCAGAAACTCCAGAACTGAAATAGGAGGTGCCATACTATCATATTTTGCTATTTCTGTTCTTTAATTAATTCTAACTGTCTAACTGTATGGGATGCCTGTTGAGTTGCTCATTTTGCAAGACATGAACTCTAGGATGTCTCTACTATAAAGGAGCCTGCATCTCATCTGTTAGAGCACCCAAGACCTTATAACCAGCTGCAGGTCAAGGTGGATTGCGCATGTGTGGGGTTGAATGCCAGGGATGAGGAGTTCTGGCTGGGACGGGGGTGGGCAAAAGCAGAGGACACTTAGATCAGAATTTGTAGAGGAAGTGGCTGTGAACTGGGTCAGTAGATATATAGAACACTATGTCTACATCATATTAAGTTTCCAACAAATGGTAGTTACTAATGTTATTATTTAATGGTTTGCTCGCAATAGGCATTCAATATATTTTTTGGATTGACTGATTGCCTAAAACTGGCAGTACAAACAAATGAGGCAGGTTTTATTATTCCCATTTCTTTTTGCCCAGAGTGGCCTCTGGTTTATATTGAACTGGGCTCAATGCTCATGGTGATGGAGCCAGTCATAACACCACATGTTGAATTATCGGCTTTATTTTCCCCTTAGATTTGCAGCCCAGCACATTCTATCTACCTTGGCACAGAAGAGAGCAAATCTTCTTTCCATCAACTTCCTGTAGTGTCAAATTAATCAGTACCTTTTTTCAGAGCCTGGTCTCAGGGAAGAGAACTTGAGGCAAATTGCCAAAGGACATGAAATTCTGATTTTTACCAGTTCCATTAAGTATAGCCTTTCATTTTGATAAGGTATTTGTACCCATGTCTGAACTTAACAACTCTATTAATTACTAATATTTATCTAGCCCCGGCTATGTGCCAGGCACTGTGCTAAGTATTTTACACATATTTCTTCATTTAAATCTCATAACAACCTTAGAATCTTTGTCAGGTAGGTGCTATTATTTTCCCTATTATTGATATGGGAATACTGAGGCAGAGCGAGGGCAAATAACTTGCCCAGCTGAGGTCCCAAAGAACTTGAGAGGTCTCCCACTATAGCTCATACCCCTAACCAACGTACCTATGGCCTCACTGTATGTTGGGCATCAGATCCATGGTCAGCTTGCTCTTGTCAAATTCAGAGTGAAGTACAGGCATGTTGGGTTGCTGGCTTCAAGGACTGTTCTTGACGATTACCCTTTGCATGGTCCAGGTGTCAGTCCCAGGAGCCCTCTTAAGTCCACTGTAGCCAAACTCTTCTATTTAGTGGGTATGAGGTCTCCAGCCTTGGCTATTAAGTAGAGCCTCCATGCACTGCCTGTGGGACAGGCCCTTTGAATCTCTGAGCTCCTATAACCCTTATGACCTATATAAAATTAGCCTCATTACTCTCTGCTCCCTTACCCTGCTGCACCTTCCTTTGTGGCTGCCAGTACCACTAGACAAATGACATATATTTATTGGTTTAGTTATCCACATTCTGTTGCCCTCCCCTTAGAATGTTATTGCCATCAAACAAGGGCTTTGTTTTGTTCCTGTTGTATCCCCAGTTCCTGCAACAGTGTCTGGCACATAGTAGGTTCCTAATAAATGTTTTGAGAATCTGACAAATGGACATTCTTGTGGGGAGGCTCATTTTCCCAGTTTTCCAGATAAGAAACCAAGGCTCAAAGAAGTTAAGCCGCTCATTTAAAGTTACACAGCTAATAAGGCTTCCATACTGATCAGCTGATAGATAACCCCTTGGGCCCAAAGTCTTTTAATATTTTCAGCTCCTTGTTCCTAAAATACCTGGAATGTGACAACCTGTTCGATGGGTGAGTGCTTCCGTTGCTGCACCTCCTTGGCCTGTCATATGTACTAGCAAACTTCTGCACCTATACTCCCCTCCCTGACACTCTCCACCTCCATTACCCAAAGATTTTTCACTTTCCATCTCATTTCTCATTGATTTATTAGCATAAGCCATTTTTAGCTCACTATTATAATAAATCTATTAACTCCCAGTGATTACAATCAGCATTAATTACATCTAACTTTAAAGTATCATACAATGCATGGCTGTAGGGAAGACTCCACTCTTGGATGTGGCAGCCCCTGACACCTCTGACAGCAGATGTCTGGATGCTTCTTTGAAAGACGCCCATGGGCTTTATCATGTTGGAGTTAGAGTCATAGCATGCTTACTCCAAACTAGAGAATTGGCTTTTCCATCTGACTGACAAGGGTTCCAACTAATTTTTCCCCTTTCTAGCCATGTGTGCTCAGGCAAGTCACCTCATCTCTTGGAGCCATAGCTTCCTATTTTCACCATGTTATTGGGAAATTAAGAAATGGCAGCCATGCTGATGTCTCACCCAGCCTCTCTCCAGGACGTGATAGGGGGTGGGGTGATGGATCCCTGTGTTGAGTGTGGGCTACCTCCTGTCCTATTCTTGAAGCTATTTTAGATGAAAACCTGGAAATATTTGTGACATCACTTATTCTATAATACATTTCCCCTTTATGTATGGAAATTAGGGAACTATGTCCATCCAGCATAGTTAACAGTGCTGTCCTTTAACATTTATTGGGTCCTTACTAAATGCCTGGATAGGTGAAGAATCAGGATAAAGTCCATGGTAACCAAGAAGAGTTAGCCAGTCTTTCAATTATGGTGCTCTTCTCTACATCTAATAAAGCTCATTTCTTATTTGCATTATTAAGTCCTCTTGCTTTGATGAGAAGTGGGAAGCATTGGCTGTGATCCTCTAGCATGGAATGGAAAACTTTAGGGCATATAGATGCTGTCATTAGTGGCTATATTAAAAGAAGAACCTGTCAGTTAAATCAGTAATTATCATGGGGGTTAAAAGTATTAACAGCAAAATTCTTGAGTTAGCTAACCGCTGTTTTTCTTTTTCTTTTTCTTTTTTTTTTTTACTTTACTAGAATTATTTTTAGTTAACATTTACTGAGAACTTATACCATGCCAAGGGCTTTACCTAAATATTTTATTTAACCCTAACAATAGTCTGATGAGGGAGTTACTGTTATTAACCCTATTTATAGATAAGGAAACAAATACTTAGGTTAAGAGGCATGACCAAGATGGCATTAGTTAACAGAGCAGCAGAAATGATGCTTTTGACTGAGACATGCTCCTCATTGTGATAAACACTGTTGCCTTTTCTTAGTCAAGAGGAATAAAAGCATAGAGTCAGAACAACTTCCTTCCCTGTTAAGCCTTATTCTTGGGTTGCAGAGAATCACTAGCAAGAGACAGAGAGGCAATAGGCAAACCTTGATCTTCAGAAGAGCTGCACGAATCTAGAGGAAGAAATAACTGTGTGAGTGGGTGGAGTGGGGAGAAAGAGGAGGGAGAGTTAGGTTCAAGAAATGATTCAAGGGAGTGGTGGAGATTGAGCTGGTTCCTGGGAGGTGTAGGGTTGGGCAGGTGGGTTGTAGGCATCAGAGCAAATGTCTTGGGCTGGAGCACAGCTGTGGCAGAGGTGGAAATGTAGATTGTGTATTTGGGGAACAGCAGACGTATACTTTTACTCGATTGCTGGTAGGAGATGTGGTTGGTGAAATAATTAGATGACCATGGTCTTTGAATGTCAAACCCAAATTGTACATGTTTATGAATGAAGACACACCTAAATGGTATTAGAGAGTAAATTTGATGAAAATTCTGCAACAGACCCATGGAAAATATTATATATGCTCTCTTATCATATTGTTTCATAAGTTTTCTTAAAATTATAGTTTGTGGCAGGCAGTATATTGTAGGATGAGTACAGGCCTTGGGATGGATTACATGGTCTTGGATTGGAATTCCAATTTCACCATTTATTAGCTGAGGGACAGTTGGCAGGTTAATAAAATAGTTTTGAGCCTCAATTTCTTTGTCTGTAAAATGGAAGTGATCGTTGCAAGTTTGCAAAGATTAAATGAGCTAATTATTTATAAATTGCTTGGGGGCAATTTTGGCTATGGTATATACTCATCAAATAGTAATTCTATTAAATTAGAAAGCACAGGAAAGCATAGCCTGATCCCTGAGTGGATTTTCCATAAATACTATCTGATTTATTTGTGTGTGTGAGTGTGTGTATACTACTCAGCTATGCTTTCCATACAAACACACACACACACACGGTATATATTGGTTACTCAATCTACCTAGCTAAACTTTAAAAAGATACATGTCTAATATCTGAAGTAGAAAACATTCCATATATAAATATACTGTGAGCCCAGGCCAAGATGGGAATGGTACCCAGGCCCATTAGAAGTCATCCATTTTTAAAATAAATGCCATTTATTAGCTTAAGGATTGTAATGTGGTGACTTTGAGAAGCATCTTTTTGGAATCCCACCTGTAAAAGTCTAGTTTTCCCCTATAGCCTGGGACACATGTGCCTTTGAATTCATGCCAACAATAGGGAAGGGCAGTGAAGAAAATCTTGATATTATATTGACACTTTCTTTACTTCTCTTTGGAAGTTCTCCTGTTTATATTCTTGGTGCTTAACTGCATTAAAAAAAATTCAGGGGCAAATTGTTGGTTTAATGAATGCCTGTGCCTTCAACAAAGATACTATTATGTGAAAATAGTCAATAGCCCATTCAGAGTTTCCCAACAGATATGTTTCTAAAATTGTTGAGTGTGAAGTTTTGCATCTATGAGCGTCAGGAGCACAATGCCAAGTGTGTGCCTAGCAAAACTTCTTCACTGTCTAATGCTTTCCTATAGCTTTCTCTGGCAGTTGCAGAGATGCATAATCATTGATTCTGAACCATCTTCAGTTAGCAGAAACTTCTAACACTTCAAGTTTCTCTGCTCCCAACCTCTCTTTCAATTGGTTAATGATCTTAAAATACCCTCAGCTGCACCACAGTGTCTTTAAAGGGCCTGCTATTTAAAGGCACCTTGGGAGGAATCCCCTGATTCACACATTTGCATATTAGGCCAATGTTCTGAGTGTGTTTGGGAACTCAGCAGTTTCAGATAATATTGACAACAGCCTCTTGGCCAGGGTTGACATTATTCAGATAAGGCTTGCTACATACTGACCTTTTACATATAACATTTTGCTTAGCTTAAATGCTTAGGTCAGTGTCAGGATCGGCTAATTAATATGAATGTTAGCGAACCCCATAAACACACACACCATTCTGAAGTGGACACTTTAAAATTACATGAATTTTAAATTCCATTATAAAACACTGTGGGGTTTTTAATAGAACACCAACGAACAATATTGTTAAGCAATTAAAAAATAATAAAGCAAACCTGCTTAAATAGCTGTAACCTCACAGGCTCAAAATTATGCCTGCTGCCCTGGGAACATAAACTCTTGAAAACTAGGGGAAGTAAACTGTTAAGGGCTTAAAATAGACTAGGCACACTATGTAAGTATTCGAAGCATCACTGCCATGCCTTTTGCATGCGGTCCATTTGAGCAGGAGACAAGACTTGCTTTTCTCGCTCTTCAGCACCACCTTGCACTGCATTCTCAGCTCCAGGGTTGCTTCTGTGCATCTTCTATCAAGCACAGAGGAAAAGCAATTTCTACACACCTCACCAGGTCTTAAAATGTATTCTTCTCTGATTCCTCGTTTGCCCTTGACACTGCTGGCATTTCATTTCCTCAGTGTTGTAGGGTAGCGGGAGGTTATGGTTGACCTTACAGGAGGAACTTGAAGCCTCACAGAGATAAGGTGACACCTTCCCGATTGCACACAGTTGTATTTACAGCAGTGCTGGGGTAAGAGCTTGGATTAGAACTCAGGACCCTTGTGGCATCCATCTGTTGCTCTTGCCTTCCAGGATAAATCTCCTTTCCTGCTAAAATGGTTTGACTTTTACAAGATCTTGATTTTCATTTTAATAATCCCAAGTCTTCCCCTGACTCTGCAAAGGAGTTAAATTTAAATACATAGCCTACGTCTTATCTTGACATTTTCTTTAGAAGACAGGAAAAGGAAGGAAAGGAAAAGGAGGGGCCAGATATTCAGTCTTCCCATCATGAGAGCAAAATCCTACTATTGTGTTGGAACCCTTTGTTCAGAGAGGTGTAGGGCCAAAGGCTGCTTTGCAAGCCTCCAGGCTCTCCAGTTACCCCTGCAGACACTAGGAAAAACCTGCATCCCACATTCTACATCTCTGTGGGGAATGTACCCGTGTCAGCATTAAGTGATGGGGCTCAAAGATAGTCTTGTCAGTCTAATTGCTCTTGAGTCATTGCCTCTCCTGTCAGAGCTGTCTGTCTCCTTACCCATAATCCTCATCACTTTGATAGCCCGTCAGGAATATGGGACTTTGCCCAGCCTTGCCTTCATCCAATAACATTATGAAATTGATACTGACACTTCCATTGGCACTAATTTCTCTAAGAGATTGGAGCCAGAGGACAAGTGGTTTAGCTTCATGGCAGTTAAGCTTTCCAAGTAGATCAAGATGGCCTAAGATTGATTGACCTATACCCTGAGGAAGGGGGCAGGGAGAAGTGAACAGAGGGAGAGGAGGGAGTGGAAAATCAATGACTGCATCATTGTCATCAAATGATATTTATTGACTCCCTAAAAAGGACAGTGTCCTATATGGATAATCTGAGGATACATACTAGACCCCTCTATAGACTGCCTCAAAGGGAGTTTAGGAGATTAGGATGGAGACATGTTGGCTAGGGTGGTTCACTGCTTTACTTGTGATATTGCATCACTAGTGTCTGGAGTTCAAAACAGCAGTTGATTCCCCCCATGACTATCTTTTCTCCACCTTCCACTCCCACACACAGGAGGCCTAAATTACTTTTTATTAGGCTTACTACATCATTTTTCATCCAGACCAAAGGGGGCTCTGTTAATGATGATGCTGGAACAACAGGTAAACAGACTGTCCTGGGCAAATCAGGATGTGTGGTCACCCTCCTTTTAATAGAACCAGACATCTCTGAACTGAATGACAAGATACTCCCTTTTTGGCAGGCTTCAATTTCTTACCGGAACCATTTTTAGGTTAATGGATGCATGAAGAAACAGACTTTTGATGAGGAGGTACTGTGAAGGTGAGGAGTTTTAATGAATTGGCCAGTTTAATAGTATAACCTGATCTAGACATCAGTACAAGAATAATACTATAAACTGACTGAGAAGTCACAAAATTTCAAAAGAATATGCATTTATGCATTTTCAGACGAGATCTTTGGATTTTTTTTTCCCTTGGTACCAGGGCTAACTCACTACTATAGAATCTCCCCACCATGTATCTACCTCACCACACATTTTTGGGGTATTCTGTTTGGGTGTTCAGTATTCCTGGGTATATTACACATAAGTATATTATATACATCACTCATGGAAATATTTTATCTGGTGAGATGGAAGAAGGCATAAAATTGTGAAGAAATGCAGACCACTAAGTCTCCTTACACACGTGTTCAATGAGCAGCCACGTGGTACTAATTCATGTGTGAGTTCATACACATTCTTGTTCAGGGAGTGCACATGGGATTTCAGGTATGTTTATGAGGATCTGCTGGTGGGCATGCATGGAACCTCATTGCCTTTCCCTGTGTGACTGAAGGGGCTTAGAGAACATGGCCCTGTGGGTGTCAGCTGTCAGCCTTGCCCACGGAGCCGCTGCAGGGCGGTCAGGGCAGGCATGTAGACAGGAGCAGGTACTACAGTATATAAAGCGTGCCGTATGAGGGAAGAGATCACAGAACTGATGCGGTGTTATTTCAATTGATTTTGGTGTTGCGTTTATACCTGCACATGCTGGAAATCAATCGACCCCCTGTACCCTCGCCATTCCTGCTGCAGCGCTGTTCGAATGAAATGCTTATATCATTTTTATGGCATGTCTGTGAAAGGGATGAGTGAGCCAAGAGATTAATAGAGGCTGCTGGGGCCCTTGCCCGGCTGCTGTCCAGGTGTGCGGGGAGAAGAGACAGCAGCCAAGGTTCAAGGTGCCATGAAGGTGACCCCCCCCACCGAGAAAACAGAGAGGATCTGTGGAACAGGAGGCTAGACAAGTCCTCTGGGGTGGGACAAGGATGAAGGGTGTGGGCAGGTAGAGCTACAGGCTAATGTGTTTGCTAGGTGAGATGTCCTTCCCTGCACTGCCTGCCTCTGTCCTCCCCTGGATAACTGTCTCAGGTGCTGCCTCATGTCCTGAGTGCACCTGTAACATGGTGCTCTTCCTACATGTCATCTCTGTTGGTTTATTTGTGTGTCCCACCTGTAGACCTGGAGACCTGTTCAGGCTGGGGTTGTGTCTTTTTTCTCCCCTTTTCTAGTCCCTAGCTCAGGGCCCAGCACAGGAGGAGGTATTTGGTGAGCACATGGGCAGGAACGGCCAGTCTGGAAGGTGTGGCATGAATCATGAACTATAGTCTGTAGGTCACTTTCAGGGATTCTAGAGGGTACATATTGCTACAGTTCCTGGGGAGCTGCTCTTGGGAGATTAAATGCCCGTAGATTGAACTCCCAATTCACCCAGAGCCTGAGATTCCTCCACATCTATCACCATCCTTATAATGCTGTTTCATCCCCTGTGCCTGCTGCTTATGCTCCAGCCTGGGTGCTGAAGATTAGGCATATGGGACACATGGTGCTGTGGGTTGAATTGTGTCCTGCAAAAAGATATGTTGAAGTCTTAATCACTAGTACCTGTTAATGTGACCTTATTTGGAAATAGCTTCTTTGCAGATGGAATTAAGATTTAAGTTAAGATGAAGTGATACAGGAATAGAGTGAGCCCTTGATCTAATTTGACTGAGGGCCTTGTAAAAAGAGGAGAAGAAACACAGAAACGGACACACACAAAGAGGAAGATGCCATGCGATGAGAGGAGAAGGCCACATGATGGCAGAGGTCAGAGTGATGTATTAACAAGCCAAGGAATGACAAAGATTTGCAGCCACCAACAGAAGCTTGGTGGAGGCAAGGAGGGATTCTATCCAGAGTCGCATGGCCCGGCTGGTACCTTGATTTCCAACTGCTAGCCTCCAGAACTGTAGAGAATAACTCTGTTCTTTTAAGTCACCTAGTTTGTGTTTTGTTGTGGTTGTTATGGCATCTCTAGGAAGGCTCATATCTTTGGAGAGGCAATGCTTACCAATGTCTGGGGTAGCACTTGGGGCAACATATATTTTGTAATTGCCTGCTGTCTTAAAGGGACTTTACTAGGGACTCAACAAAATTCAGAGATATCCAGGATAGAGTCCTTGCCTTGTAGGGATTTATGATCTAGAGAATTTTAGGATCAGCTGAGAAACTTGAATTGAGATAAGTAAGGAGATGGGCCAGTGTTGACCCCAGGACAATTAACAGCAGGATGGGTTCAAATGCAGATGGGTTACTTATTCCTTTTTATGGGTGTACATTTCTGATGAAAATTATAACACTGGATAATGGCACAACTTCCAGAAGTAAAATGTCAAAGGACTGCTCTGTGGCTTGTCCACAAGATATCCTTGCCACAGACACAGGGTGGCAGGCTCCTAT
Organism: Pongo pygmaeus; assembly: GCF_028885625.2. NCBI lineage: Eukaryota > Metazoa > Chordata > Mammalia > Primates > Hominidae > Pongo > Pongo pygmaeus. The sequence continues at coordinate 93,688,489 of NC_072389.2, read as the reverse complement.
TATAGGTCCTGAGACTTGGATGTACTATTCTAGTTGGAGGCAACACTGTGCCTCAACAGAGAGCTGGGCCTGGGAGATGTGCCAACTAAGATGGGCAGGTGCCAACACCTGGTCCAGTGAGCACTAGGCAAGAGGCTACAGGAGGCCAGAAGCACCTGCAATAGTCCATCCCCTGTGCAAAGGCAGGGCCTGTGGTCCCGCAGGGCATGCACAGCCCCCAGCAGAAGTACCTTCAGGGCTTGTGGAACTCAGCATGGTGCTGCAGCGAATATTTTCTAATAAAGGGGAAAATACCTTTTTGTCTGATATAAGATGATAGGGTCTGTGTCAAGCCCAGGGTGAGCTGAGTGTGAGCACACAGGATTCTCAGGGTGTGGGATTGAGTTCACAATCTCAGAATGGCCTGGAAGAAGACGTTGGACTTTCGTGGTTTCTCGCTAACTGTAAATTCAGGCCTCATTTCAGCATCTTTGATTTAGGTGCATTATAGTTCAGAAGTGTGTTCATTCTAGACCTAGTGCTTTTGGCCGTATGATTATGTAGGTTGAGGCGGTGGTGGTGCAGGGGCAGGTGGGATTAAGAACATAGACTTGGGCCAGGCCTGGTGGCTCACTCCTGTAATCCCAGCAGTTTGGGAGGCTGAGGCGGGCAGATCACAAGGTCAGGAGATTGAGACCATCCTGGCCAACACGGTGAAACCCCGTGTCTACTAAAAATACAAAAAAATTAGCCGGGCATGGTGGCAGGCACCTGTATTCCCAGCTACTCAGGAAGCTGAGGCAGGAGAATGGTGTGAACCCAGGAGGTGGAGCTTGCAGTGAGCTGAGGTCGCATCACTGCACTCCAGACTGGGCAACAGAGCGAGACTCCATCTCAAAAAAAAAAAAAAAAAAGAAAGAAAAGAACATAGATTTGGGAATCCCACAGCTCCAGTTAGAATCATGACACTGCTACCTACTAGCTGTGTGACCTTAGGCAGACTGCTTAACTGCTCTGACTCTAATTATAGGACCCACTTCACTGAGCCACTGTGAGCATTGGACAGGATCACACAGAGCCCAGCACAGTGCCAACAAGTGACCAGTGTTGGTCAACAGGTGACAGTAAACCTCAGCTATTATTATCGTGTTTTACTGCACAGGTATTTCAGATCATCACTCTGACTTTTCTGGTGGTGACGATATGCCATGGTATCACTCCATGTGTACTTAGAAATACTGGGAAAAGAGTTTTCTTCAGACGTACCCTGGATACCCTATTGCAGTGTATGAGACCCATACAACTGTGGGTAACATATCTAGTTAGGAAGTCTTATATCAGCCAGTGCCTATAAGACCCCAAGTTCCTCCAGAAAAGGATTTTCTTCTTCTCTGCATCAGTTCTTTCTCTCTCTCTCTCTCTTCTAACTCATTGTGCCTCACTTTAATTTGAAAGAACGTCATATTGAAGCCATCCAGGATCACCTAGTGGGGTTTTAGATATTAGATTTCCCTCTTGTGACCTCCGTAAAGTCAGAGGCATTTGGGCTTAGCCCTCAGGAATTTGGGTTCTCATTCTCTTGGTCTTGGTGCCAAGAGAATGCAAGTGCCAAAAGGGACATGATGTGAGTGGGTGAAGGCATGAGGACTATAGCGATTCAACGTGGCAGCCCCTGGCACTGCATGACCTCAAGTGATGTTTTCTCCCAGTCTTCAAAAGTCCCTAGGAAGTTGGGGGAAAGTTACAGATAAATCTTTAGGGAAAATAAATGTCTCTATTTTGAGGTAACACTAGCTAGCCATAGTGGCTAGAACTGAATTTAGACATGTTGAAATTTGAACTATGATCTCTTTATGGGGCCTCGGACCAAAAACCCAACATTTTGTATTCCAGTCACCTTATATGTGCAATCAGAAGGTAACTACTCACTTCCTGTTGATGCCTGGGATGGTCTGAAATACTGTCTGTACAAAGAGTCTTTGGAGAAGTCTGATGGCATGTGCCTTCCCTCCAGGATGCTTGTTTTGACATTCTCAGACCCCTTGCTGCCGGCCATTCCTGTGCTATGAATTTCTGGTTGCCCCTGACAGCTACATCCTTGTGCCACAGTTGTGGGTTTGAAGTTTACTGGAAATGTCATGGGCTTCTCTCCTAAACAAAGCCAGTTCTCTTACAAATGAATTTCAAGAGAGTAAAGGTTGGGAGTGGGAAGGAGAATGTGGCTGTCTTGTCCTATTGTTAGAAAAACAATACTGGAGGGTGGGGCAGCATGGTGCTGCAGTGAAATGAGCCCAGACTTTGAAGTCAGATAGACATGGATCTGTTTACCATTTATGAACTGTGTGACCTTGGGCAAATTATGAAGCCTTGAGCTTGAATTTCCTCAACTACATCACTGGGGATAAGAGGATCTACCCCCAGGGTTGTGGTGATGATTAAGGGAGGTAAGGGAAGCCGAGTCCAAATACCCATCCTGCCTTCCCCTTGCTTAAGTGCGTGTTCTTGGGCTGGTTGATGAGCAACATCATTTTCTGTTGCCAAGTGATACCTCCAAGCTATGAATGCTGCGAGGCATGAAGAACGCCGTTGGTTCCTGTAAGAGGCTGGGAGGGAATTCGAGCCAGAGAATAAAGCTTATCTTTTGGGAAATGATTCAGGGAGAGGAGCGGAGAAGTGTGAAGGGCATATCTTGCTGTGCTGCCTGCAGGACCCCATGTGCCCCGGAGACCACAGAGGGCAGAGTCTGTCTGGAAGCTGGAGGAGGCAGAGAGGGGAGGGCCCAGGGGAACAGGTCTAGGAACAGAAGGCCATGACTAGTCCTCAGGTCTGCTCTTGAGCACAGCCCGTGTTCACTTGGCCTCTGTCCCACATCTGACAATAAAAATTAAGAAATTGATTTTCTTTTGTTTGCCTCTGAGGACCAGGCTCTTTTTATGAGACAGTAAATGGAATCCCTCTCTGAGCATGGCTGGATTTTTAATTGTGTTTGTTGTGCTTCCACTTATTCCGTTTTATGAGTTCCTGCTCCCAGATTTGTTGATGCGAAGCTCTCACCCACCAGGGACATGTCAGTGTTTGATTTCTATCAGTAGGAAAAGGTTGAGGTTTTAAAAAAATCATTTTCTTAATCCAAAGGTTGGCTTGTTTGCTTCATTCTGACACATTAAAAAAGCATGAGACCCATGCAGGCTTATTTGCTTCTGCTACACAAGTCAGATCTAGGTGGTCATGATCTGACTCTGTGGAACGGAAGATTGAAGATTTGAGCTCAACTTTGGGACAGAGAGTGGGGAGGAGACAATTTAAAATGGATTATATCATTAAGGACGACAAGCCCAGCCCTTTTTTTTTTTTTTTGCTTGAGGGACTTCTGTGGAGACTTGCTGAAGATGGTGTGAAGCACACAAAGTGTCTGAATGAAGAAATTAAAGTACCATTGGTAAATGTGGAGATGTGATAGACAGCACCCCCACCAATCACAACTGCTTAAAACAATGGTGCGGCATTTCGCACGTCACCATGGCTGCGCCAGGTGTTGGCGGGAGCCCTTGCGTCTAAGTTGGCTTCACTGAGTGACTGGGGCTGAGTGGGGTTCTGTTTCATGCTTCCACAAATGCCAACCCAGGAAAAAGGGAATGTGACAAGTCACACTGGATCTTCAAGCTTCCATGTGGGAGTGATGCATCCTCACTTCTGCTCACTTTTCATTCCAAAGAAAGTAATGGGGGTACTGTTTAACTTCAAGGTGGTCCACAAAACTGCAGTCCTAGTGAGTGCCTGGATATACTCAGTAAATAGCAGTCATGCTTACCACAGCTCCCAAGAGGGCTTTCTGAGTTGGGAAGTGAGATTGCTACCCCCCAACCCTACTTTGGAAGGAAGTACAAGTGTAAAGGAAGGAGTACAGAAATCGATTCTGGTGTTGGAATTGTACAATTTAAGTCTATCTGTTGGACTTGTCAGCCCAGAACTATTTTATGTGGGCTGGTCCAACCCTGAAAATATTTGGCAGTCCATCCCTAGATGCACTGATTTAGCCCCAGTCACAGGGGAGCTGGCATCTCGCCTTCTGTATATAGGCTCATGTATTCACACCAAGCACTCTCTGTTTGTGAAAAATACTTGGTGTCAGCTATACTGTTGAGAAAATCGGTAGTTTGGTGGGAAGAGGCAGAACTTTGGAGTCAAACAAAATGGCTTGAAATACAGGTTCCACCACTTCCTGACTAGGTGATTTTTGAAAATGACTTAAACTCATTTGAGGATCGGTTTTGTTGTTGATTAAATGAGAATGATGGTAGTTGTTGAGGATCAAATGAGATGAGAACAAAGTGCCCAGCAACATATCTGGCATGTAGTTGGTATTTAATTAATGTCAGTTTTATTTTCCCTCCATCTTCCCTTTTCTTGTAAACCACAGGGATCCCAGCATCCTTGGGGTTCTTTCACTCCTTCAGAATTTGGAGAAGAACCACTTCTACACGTTGGCTGGGCAAATGCCCTAGGGTTGGGCCAGTGGCTGGATTTTCTTGGTGCCACATTTCTGAGAATTGTCAATGCTCTGTAAGTCATAGAGTTGCTGGAAGAGAAAGGAGTTTTAGAGCCAACAGTAGGGCATTTGAGAAAATGATTCCCAGGCAGTCTTTCCCCTGATCTGAAAGAGGGAGTGAGTATTGATGTGTCAGTGTATTCCCTGGGAGGCCGCTCCTTTTTCCTCCTTCATTTTTTGTGACCCACCTCTTTCCCCCGCTCTTTCTGCATTATGAACCTTGAGAAAAACTTTCCCTGGAGTCACCAAAGGCTTCTGCAGAATGGTGGTGTACCCACAGGTCCTCATGGTGACTTGTTGTCCCAGGCTCCTCTCTTGGGACTGGGGCTCAGCCCACCTGGGTGAAAGTTCATGCTACTGCAGTGAAGTTCTCTCTCCACTGTTGCTATCAGAAAGTTTTGCTTTCTCTGTGTAAAAAGTAAAGTAGAGGTTCTTCTTCAAAGACTTTCTTCCCCATCTAATTAGGAATAAATAGTAACTTCTCTTAGAAGCAAAATTTATTCAAAGTCCTGTGCTAACATTCTTAAATATCTGCTAGCCATAATAAAGAAATCAATGTACTTTATGTTCTTAGCTCCCACAATTTAGCCTAAATATTTGCCCTGGCATGCTTATACTGGTCCAAGCAAGCATTAGGTCATAGCCTATTCATCTTCCTTATTTGAAGGTGTTTTAACCTTTCTCAGCATTTCACAATTTACTTCCTCCTTCCTTTGTTCTCCTCTGCTTTTGCCTCTTTTCAAAAGTTCTAAGTTGCTAGCCAATCAGGACAAATATAGAATGTGAGGTCCCATTCCAGCCAATGGAAACCGGACACAGCAGTAGGGTGGACATGTCAGGTTATAAATGACCCTGTCTCCTTTGTTCGGTGTACTCTCATGGCAAAACTGCTGGTGTATCCTTTCTGCAGAAAGTATAAAAATGGCCTTGCTGAGGAAATTAAATTTATATTCAAGTGATATTTCTTTACGGACTGGGGAGCAAGCATTTCAAACATCTGGGAACCTGAATCCCAACTTGGAATAAACCGTTTATGGAATTGGAGCCATTCCTTGCTCTACACCCTCATTTCTCCCCTGTGGAAAACAGGGAGGGGAGGAAAAGCCTCTGGACAGACAGTATGGACCATTCAGTGGGGAAAGACACCTGTCAGGGCCATCGAGTTTCTCCAATTATCCAATGGTTCTGTTATGGTATGGTTGGAAGAATAAAACCCACTGTGGATCTGAAGAAAAAAACAAGGCACCAATTTTAGAAGAGAATAATATGATATTGAGAGTCTGTGCAGACCTCTGTTCCCTTGAGGGTCTCTCTCCAAAGCTTGCATTTACTAGAAAGTCTATGAGAATGTTTCTCTTCTTTTTGATTATTAGTGTTGCATAACAAAGTAATTATGTAATTTGGAATGGATTAGTGACAGCAGAGAGGCCGATAACAGGTAGTAGGCGGGCTGTGTGTGTGTGTATGTGTTGAGGGCTCAGTAGACATCAAAGCTTGACTCCTCTTGACCTGCCATCCACCTCAGCAGCTTCAAGAAAATAGAAGAAAGCTGCCCAGACAGTTGAGGTATTTTTCCCCCTATTACTTTTCCCTCCTTCAGTATCTTAACAAATTCTTCACTGTGGTTATTAAGGTGAGAACAATCTCAGTGAGAACAAATTCTTCCTCCCCTAGAAGGGCTACAGGTCTGTGAGTTTTCCCCTGAGGCAAGTGGTGTGAGAACTGGCCAGAGTTTCATGGAGTAACATGTTGGTGTCTCTATCAGTGGTTCTCAATCTGGCACAGCTCCGTCACCACAAGGGATGTTTGGAAATGTGTGTGTGTGTGTTTTGTGGGGAGACTGACCTTTTTTTTTATATTTTAAAATTTTTGTCTTTTAGACCTTATTTTTAGAGTGATTTTAGGTTCACAGCAAAATCAAGTAAAAGGTACAGAGATTTTCCATCTACCCCATGCCCCTACTCATGCACAGCTCCCTCATGATCAGCATCCTCCACAGAGTGGTGCATTTGTTATGGCTGATGAAGCTGAGACTGGCTTTTCATGCCCAGGTCTAGGGCTGCTACATACCTAGAACAGCCCTGTCTAAGGAAGACTCGTCTTGACCCAGTGCCAGCCATAGCCCTATAAGGAGCCCTGCTGGACTCAGACACAAGCAGGCAGGGGCAAGTTGCAGAGGCTTCGTCTTACATCCTTTGAAGTGATGGGCCTATGTGCTTTTTATTGGGTTTTCTTTTAAGGAATGTAGTTTATGGAAGAGCAAAGGTGAGTAAGAGGGCCTTGGGAATAGGGCAAATGTCTGATGGTGTGATGCTCTCTTCTGCTGTGGATATAGCTTAATAGGAACATTCAGCAGTGCTGGGAAGAAGACATGATGAATTATCTGTAATCTATCTGGGTGAGTCTAATGAGGTAACTCACTCCCGTCCCAATTCTCAAGGCTCAAGAGGAACATCTTTAAAAAGGGTCTTGGGGAGCTGCAATTGAAGGCAGCTGCTTATGAGGAGGATAATGTAGCAGAATTGATCAAGTATCCCTTTGCATAAATTCTTTTCCCCACAGTCTGCACTTTCAGGGAGGCAGTGCTGGCAGAGGGTTATGAGCACAGGCTCCGGGGCCAGACTGTGAGTTTGAATTCCAGCATCACCACTTCTTTGCTAGGCATCTGTCCTTGGGCAGGTCACTGCTCTGTGCTGTAATGCCCCCGTCTTTAAAATGGGGAAAATAATGGTACCAATGTCACAGAGGCATTATAAGATTAACTACCTTTACAGAGCCTGATGTGTAGGAAGTATTCAATAATAAAAATTATTACAATCATCAGGATTTCCCCAACTAACTCCTCAACTCACTATAATTTGACTTTTCCTTAACATTCCATGGAAACTTCTCTCATTAAGGTCGCCTACACATTTTCCAACACAGTGGCTCATTTTCAAGCTTAATCCTATTTGTCCTCAGTGTATGTGTCTCTTGAACTTCTAGACACTCTCCTTCTTTGAATGCTTTCTTTCTTTCTTTCTTTCTTTTTGAGAGGGAGTCTTGCTCTGTTGGCCAGGCTAGAGTGCAGTGGGTGCCATCTCAGCTCACTACAATCTCTGACTACCAGATTCAAGCGATTCTCCTGCCTCAGCCTCTCTAGTAGCTGGGATCACAGGCATGCACCAACACACCCAGCTAATTTTTGTATTTTTAGTATTGACTGGGTTTCACCTTGTTGGCCAGGCTGGTCTCGAATGCCTGACCTCACATGATCTGCTCACCTTGGCCTCCCAGGGTGCTGGGATTACAGGCATAAACCACTGCGCCTGGCCTCCTCCTTTGAATTCTAAGACAGTATCCTTTTCTGGTTTCCTTCCATATCTCTGGCAGTTCTCTTTCTCCTTGCTCCCCTTCTAATGCCCACATTTTAAGTATTGGGGTCCCCAGGGCTCTGATGTCTGGCTTTATTATTTTATCTCTATCAGATCTTCCTGGGTGATCTTATTCCTTCCCATGGCTTGGGAGTCTGTGGCAGAACACTTCCATCTGTGGATCTTACCCCAGCTTTTTCAAATCCTCAAATAAGGTAGAGAAGGTGGAGACTGTTTTATATCCCAGGCTCTTGGAACATTTCGTTGGCTACTTGCTATCTATGGACTTTATGTGAGCAGATTCAAAGAAACAGCCTTCACAAAAGGTCTAAGTCTCAATGTAGTATCTTCTCAAACTTCTCCCTCTTCTGTGTCCTTCCTCCATGTCACTATAACCATCCACATCCTATAATGCTGAGAACAGAAAGGGGCAGGGTTGGAGGCGTAACTTCTGTTGCGTGTGGTCTTTGTGTCTTCCTGCATTCCGTGGTCTACAATTCTAATAAAGCAAGTAGTCTGTAGTTGCAGTGAAGGCTCTGAGCTTTGGAGTAAACAAGACAGCCTGGGCATGGATCCTGTCTTCATCATTGTATTCTGTAATCTCTCGCTCCAGACACCTCCTTCCCGCAGCCCTGTGGCTTGAGACTGCCTCTCTTTGATACTAAATCCCTAGCTTCCTCTTTTCCTTGCTTGCCCCCTTGTTTTGCTGACATCCCTCTTCCTGATGCATCCTAAGACGGGGACAAGCAAGGCAAATTTTAACACATTTGCAAATACTTTTATTTTGCTCTTACAGTAGATTGATTTTTTTTTTTAGGTGTAGATTTCCAGGTTAAAAAGTTGCCCATCCAAATGTTGAAGGAATTGCTTTGTACAATAACAATAGTGGTATTATTATAGAGAATGTTTCCATTGTCTTTCTGATTGCTGTTCCTTTATAAATGTATCCCTCTTGCCTGGAGGCTCTTAGCATCTTCTCTTTATCTCCAGGGCTCTGGCATTTTGTAATTGTGTGCCTTGATATATGTGTGTGTGTGTATGTGCGTGTATATGCACATACATTCATATTTGTGCACTTGTGTTAATTGTGCTGGAAACTGGGTAATTTGGGTGAAATTTCCATAAGTTTTTTAGTTTTCCATTCATCTCTTCTATCCATATTCATTTTCACTGTCTTTCTCTCTCTCTGGGATTTCTTTTAATTAGATGTTGGATCTCTTTATCAAACCTTTGATTTTTTTATCTTTCCTTTTTTATTTACCACCTCTTTCCTCTTTGTTTAATTTTCTGGAAGATTTCTTGACTTTATCTTCCACTCTCCTTTAACTTTAAAATTTTGATGATCGTAATTTCCAAGGACTCTTCACTACCCACGAATTGTTCGCGTTTTAAATATTGCTTTGCTTGTATAGATGCAGTGTTTTCACTGACATCTCTGAGGATATTAGTAGTTTTTTTTTTTAGAAAGTCTTCTGCTTCCTGCATTGCCTCTGTTTCCTGCAGGTCGCTGATTGTCTACTTGTCTTGTGCTCTCCCATGCCGGAGCTTTGCTGAAGTGCCTGGTGATCTTGACTACTTCTTCTTATTTAAGAATTGAGCCCTAGAAAGCTAGTGCGATTCTGCCTTGTGTGCGTGGGTAGGGCTTGCCAACTGGCAGGTTTCACTGTGGCATGATCACAGAATGAACTTGACTCTCCACTGGTAGATCTCCAAATGTCCATACCGAGAGGTATTTTTTGAGAGAATTCATCCAGAGATGCATTCTCTAATCTCTTGCAGTGTGCTGGTATGAGATGAGATTGGGGTGATGGGGAGGCAGGGTTGCAGGAAGAAGGGGCTCAGCTTCATGCTTCATCCCAGCCCTCCCCTGAGCCTTCTGGGTTCAATGTCTCTGGGGAAACCACTAGAGTCCTGTGGGAAGGGAGCAAGGTGATGGTGGGGGCACCTTGTTCCCGCCTGGAGCCTCACTCCACCTCAGCCTTCCTGGCTCTCTTGTCCTTTCACGTAGTGATCCTTTCCAGCAGAATTGGATGCCTGCAAATATTCCCCTTGCAGTCCTGTTGGTCATCTCTTCTTCAACTCTTTCCTCTTTCCTCCTCTTGCCTCTTTCCTCTTTTGACTTTTTAAATTCCCAAATATTATTAAACTATCTTATTTTCTCTTATCACCTCTCTTCTTCTTTCTCTTTGTGCACACATATTTTTTGAGTTTTTTTTTTTTTTGTATTTTAGTAGAGGGAATGTTTAGTATATGTTTGAGGAGGGAAAGAGGATAAAAACCAGTGCTTAGTTTTCCCTGTTTAACTGGAATTCGCTGTAAAGTTTTTCAGAAAGTTTACAAGGTGTTTTCAGGAACTGGCTTCTTTTTTGCAAGGCAAGTGATTATTGTGAGTATTTGGGCAACCACTTACAGCTACTTTTCCACACGGTCTCCAAACACAGTTGGATATTTGTCATGGATTGGAATAAGCCTGTCTGTGCTGATGGAGTGGAATTCAGGGTCCTCCGTTTGCATTTACCAGTCTCCCATTTAGTTCTGCCTCATTGGTGCTTCACCTCGCTATTTGATGGGAAATATTCTCTCCATAACCTTCAGTAAGATGTAATGGATTTCTGCAGTGGAAATATTGTTCAAGCTGCAAAACCAAATCACAGCAGGCACTTTGTCTGGGGACTGTGTGTCTAGCAAAGCAGCCATTTAAAACGCCAGTTGTATGAAGCCACAAACAGTCACAGCTAATTCACTTTACAGGAGTTTTATTTGTATGTATGGGAGAACCACAGCACCAAACAGAACCATTCTTCTACCAAGACTGCAGCGTTAATTATCTTTGCCATCTTGGGCTTTTTGAGTAACTGTATGTCCTTACTGGATTTCTTCTTTGGGTTAGAAAGAAGCGGGAGTGAAACTGGGGTTGGTGAAGACACAAATGATGTTCTTTGAAGCCATTGGGTCAATGTGGATATTTCAAGAGTGGGACAGCTGGCCCAGCTGCTGGTATGGAGATCATGATGCAGCTTCGTTACTGTCATTTGTGAAACTTGGCTCAGCTTAGGTCCAGGCCCACAACGGGCTTATCTCCCTGTGAACTAGGGAGGGTTGATGGCTGAGTGCAGTAAAAGATACAGGATACTCCCCTGGGAGTCTGGTGGCCAGCTGGAGAGGCTCTGGGTCTTTGAGACACTCATCAGAGGTTCTTGATCCTGATTGTAAATGGGACTCACCTGGGGAGCTCTCACAATCTGATGTCCAGCTCGCACCCCCAGACCAATGGAATCAGAACCTCTGGGGATGAAATCCAGCATCAGCCATTGTTAAAGCTCTCTAGAAGAGGAGGTGCAGGGTGCACACTACTGCTAGGTCATTTTTAAAATCCTATTGTTGCTACATAAGAAAATAAATGTATTTAAAACTCTTATTTTGAACTAATTTGGACTTGGGAGAAAGTGAAAATAATTTATGCCAGGGCCATTTAAATTTACTTTGATTTTGCAGCTGTTTCCATGGTTTGATAGGTGAGTGATTCTCAAGAGAGAGAATTTAGGGTGGTTCTCTGAATTCAGAATACAGAGCATTCGAGGAATATGCTTCCAGTGGATTTTGCTAATAAAGAAAATGTGGGCCGGACATGGTGACTCACACCTATAATCCTAGCACTTTTGGGAGTCTGAGGTGGGTGGATCACTTGAGGTCAGGAGTTTGAGAACAGCCTGGCCAACATGGTAAAATCCTGTCTCTATGAAAAATACAAAAATTAGCCAGGCATGGTGGCAGGTGCCTGTAATCCCAGCTACTCGAGAGGCTGAGGCATGAGAATCGCTTGAGTCCAGGAGGCAGAGGTTGCAGTGAGCCAAGAGTGCACCACTGCCCTCCAGCCTGGGTGATGGAGCGAGACTCTATCTCATTTAAAAGAAAAAAAAAAAAGGCAACCTATAGAATGGAAAAAAAATTGTAAGCCATGTATATCTGATAAGGGGTTAATATCTAAAATATACCAGAAACCCAAACAACTGAAAAAATATATATATATCAATCACACCCCCCAAAAGAAAAAAAAAGAAAATGTTTGTGATGGGAACAGTAGTTGGGGGTTGTCTGTGGACAGGGCTGGGAACTGACCGGATGTGATGTCACCAGGTCCTGCATCTCTCTTGGTGTGTGCAGGTCCCGTGGCTGTCATCAGTGGTGAGGAAGACTCAGCTAGCCCACTGCACCACATCAACCACGGCATCACCACGCCCTCGTCGCTGGACGCCGGGCCCGACACTGTGGTCATCGGCATGACCCGCATCCCTGTTATTGAGAACCCCCAGTACTTCCGTCAGGGACACAACTGCCACAAGCCGGACACGTGTAAGTACTGGGATGGAATGCTCTCCCTCCTGGGGAGGGGAGGGTGGTTGGTGATAGACCATGTACCTGGGGTTCTGGAACCTTCTAGGGTGACCTGCTACCTGCCAACCTCCCACTTTCTAAGAGACCCTCCCTGTTTGTCTCAAAACTTGAAGAATAGCCTGAGCCAGGAGTCCCCGGGACCAGATTCCTCTGGGAAGGGGGGCCTGTGGGTCTGAATCTGCTTCCTTTTTTTCTTCACCTGGGCTCAGCAGGACCCTGGGTGCTGAGAGGTGCTCCCAATAAGGCAGGAGACACAGTGAGGCTGTTCTTCTCTCTAGACCTGGCCTGTGTAACTAGGAAACATAACCTGACTCTGTTTAGACAGCAGCCCCTGAGCTCACCAGAACCTCCACCCAAGCCTCCATGAGGGGGAAGGGAATAAAGGGCGGTGAGTACCTTTGAATGGAAACATCTCTCTAGCTGCCCCTTCAGTGCCCCGAAGTGTGCACTTTCTGAGAATCAGATCACAGCCCCAGTGCTAGGAACTCTCACCTCCCCACTGCAGATGTCTCACTCAGACCAGATGGCTCAGGGCACCTGTTTCCCTCTCATCTCCCCACTCCTGTTGGTTCCAACCCCTCTCCTTGTCCTTCTGCTGAGCCCTGCTAGGCCCCCTCTCAGCTCCTGGAGCCTCAGTGACTTGGCTGTCCATCCAGCAGGGTTCCTCCTGCTGTGTGCCCAGGTTCAATCTGGGCCCAGCAACACTCAGGCACACCGCTCCTCCTACTCTTCCTGCCCTCAGGAAATGATCCACTGCATCAAGAGAGAGCACAGCAGCTCCTGGAGAATAGGGACACCCATGTCTGCCTGAGAGCTGAAAGGACAGAAGTGATCGGCTAGGTTGAGGCCTCACCTTACAGACAGGAATACCAAGGCTCTGGGTGGCTGCCCCAGGCTTCCTGCCAGTGGGTTCTCTTCATGTCTCAGTGGGTTGCAGGGTGGGCCTAGGAACAGGCGCTTTTTGGTCTTGCTCAGCCCCTGGGCGGAGCTCTCTGTACTTGGGGCACAGTCTTTGTAGTTCACAGAACTCTTGCTGCTCCTGCTGGTTCATCCTACAGCAGAGTGGGCACTGGGCTACCCCCATCAGCCTTTGCTTCATTTCCCTGGCTCTGAGTTTTAGGAGAGCATTGTCACAGTGGGAGGGACTGGGCTTGAGTCAGCATAAGGTCATCATTTGCCTACTAACCTTGGGTGTTCTCCAGAATCTGTCTCAGTATGTATCAGATGCTCCCTGTCAGTATCAGAAAAAGGACACCTGGGTTCTGAACCAGGGCTGGGCAAGGAAGAGAGATACCTGTCTTTCAGATAAACCATGGGAAGCACAGAACAAAGATTAGTTCACCTCTGGCCAAATTTCCTGTCTCAGATCAGGCTCACCCCAGGACTGGCCTGGGTAAGGCTGGGAGGAAGTACCTTCTATGGTGATAGCTGGGTCCAAGCTCAGTCTAGGGTTGATACTGAGTTTTCTAGGGTGCTGTTGGTATTTGAGCAGAGACCTAGACATTGCCATGTTCAATATACAGTTGGTTCTCATTATCTGTAGCAGTTGTGTTCTGTGAAATCGCCGTGAACACTGAATTAGTGAACACTGAATTAGTGAACACTGAACCATTGCTCCTAGGGAAGACACGAGGTTAGGTTCCTGTGGGCCTCGGGTCACATGTTATCAACCAGTCAGTATATAATCTTGTCATATGTTTCTGTTTAAAGACACCTTATTTAATACATATTGTTGATTCATTAAGATTGAACTCATGGCCATGTCCACCGTCAGTCTTCCTGAGCAAACCTTATCTAACACATGTGTTTTTTCTGTGAGGCGCATCACAGCTCTCCTGAGCTAAGGAACACTAGCCAATACTTCAGAACGATGCTTGGGGGCCCTACCAAACTGCACAGTCACTAGCAACAAGCACAAAAGTGTAAAATAATGTGGTCTGGAATATACCACAAAAAGGGTAGTTGTTTACAGTATGAGAGCTGAAACAAGAATTTTGAAACAATGTATGTGATAAATATGACAGATGACAGGGTTTTTTTTCCAATTAAAATAAATGATTTTTTTTAAAAAAGGAAGAAGGCAGATATCTCCTTGTTGAGCCTCAGCTGGAAACGTGCCCCTAGAGTCACATTTTTGTCACTCTACACATGGCTCTAAATGACCATGAAAGTGCCTTGAATCTTGGTTTTGGTGTTGCACATAAATTTTAGAAAGTAGATGAATTCCCAAATACAGAATCTGTGAATAATGAGGATCCCTCTGTCCTCTTTAGTGGAAGCTCTGGATTCCTGGTGCAGAATATGATCTCATGATCATATCTGTTCACAGAAGCTCCTGATACCAGGTTATTGGCACAATTGCCAGATGGGATGACTCTCTGGTGTGTTGGAGGCAAGTTTCCTCTGGGCCATCAGAATAAGTGTCCCCATGAAAGCCTGGGAGCCATGGAGAGAGCTATGGGGCCTGGTGAGCATCGTTTGGTGTCAAAACAAAGCATAGCCAAGGATTCATCACACTAGGCCAACAGTGTGGAGGAAGTCCTCCTTCTAGAGCCCTCTAGATTTGTGATTCAAAGTGGCTATTCTCAGGATCCAGACAGTTCTTCAGTGTAAACAAGAAAAGGTTGGTGAAAATGGGAAGGCAGCAGGTTTATTGATGAGACTTGAAGGAGCAGGGGAAAACAATGCCTTATCAGAGGAAAATCATGGGATGACTCCAGATCATCAGAACCCCCTGATGCTGGGGAAAGTAGCCCTTTTAGAGAAGTAGGACATTCTATTCTATCCATAGACAGTGAATGGCTCCTAATTGTTTTCAGAAAACATGAGTGGCATGACAGACAATGAGCAGGAGCATTGTAGCTGCATTTGTCTAATCCTCCCTCTGCTAATCCTTTGGTGACTCACACAGACAGGGTGAAAGGGGGCCCAGGCCAGTCCTCAGCAGAGATTTACTGGCTGAGCTGGCAGCAGGTCTCTGATTAACCAAGACTTCATCAGTCGAGGGAACAGACTCCAAGACACATCCCTGTGTGCGATGAGACACTATCATAAATAATTAAAGCCACATGCATCTTGGCATATAAATAAGTGGAGAGTATTTATGGTGCGGCAGATAAGGCCAGGGTCACTCCTTTGGGGGGATGGCAAGAACCACAAGATTAAGAGAATAAAAATGCTCACATTGTGAATCCCCCAGGAGGTCTCCTCGTTCTGATTCCCTTCTTTGTCCCATTTAAAAATGTGTAATGTGGGGTGGAATTGCACGAACATAATGCTACCTGACTTCAGGCCTTATTTCCCCATCCCCCCAGTGATGGATTAAGCACAAATGTGCTTTTCTTTCTGTACTTATGTATTTATTATAAATGGTGGAATCTTTCCGATGGAAATGATTAGGATGCTGGTCCTCTCCTTGCTTCTCACTTTCTATCTGCTTTCAATCTTGTCCATAGCATTTTTCCTAGCATGTCAGGCTGCAAGGATATTTAGAGATCACCTGGTACAATCCCTTATCAGATGCTTGCATCCCCACACCTATGTTCCCAACAAGGGCTCTGAATTTGACATTGTCTTTATTCTGCATTTATTTAGCCTTTCCAGGGATTCCGAAAGAGCTGAATAAAGATGCTCCTAGTTGGCAATGTATACAGAACCCAAAGCCTAATAAAGCCCCCCTCACTATTTTTGTATAGCCCTCTGGTTCTTGAGAGCATCAGGAAATGGATACAGCCCTCTGGTCACACAGCTGAGGACCCTAGACTTTGGGCCAGGTCTGACAGAATAAGATGTCAAGGGACCAGTCCAGGTGGGTCACTTGGGAGAAGCTAAAAGTTATTTGTAGCAACATTGGACCCTCAGTTACCTTTGTCACCCGTGTGGCAGCTCTGGACTGCAGTAAGTTGTTCATGGATGAGGGCTGGACCGCTTGCTGCTGTCTCAGGGGTCACACATTGGCCCTTTCCCATAAGCCAGTTGAAAGGCTTCTCAGTTCATCTTAAGGATGAACGGGGTTCTCTGTTCATCCTTTTCTCCCCAAACCCATACTCTTGGTTGAGAAAACAGAGACCATCTGGGGAGAGGCAACTAGTTTCCTCCCTCTGCCTCCGCCCCGTCCTTCTGTCCTTGGGTGTCCATGTCAGCCTTTGCTCCCATGTTGTCCCTGTCTCAGAGGAAGCAGCATCTCCATCTTCCCGGAGTCATCCCCTCCCAGCCTTCCCAGTCTGGGTCTGCAAAGACAGCCTGTCTCCATCCTGGTCAGCCCGCCCTTTACTCTCTTCTCCCCCTTGAGGTAGTGTCTGTCTGCTCCTCTGCCCATCGCCACACCTCTTGTAGGTCTCTGTCCTGAAGGTCCATCTGTTTCTTTTTCCCCAGGAGCCCCTCCACTCTCCATCCACGATCACTTTGCGAAACCTGACCATGTTCCTTTGAGCTTCCTTTCCTCCTTAGCCTCCGAGTCACTTTCCACTGTGCTGATTTTTCCCCTTTCATCTATTTAATCCATGTTTATTGAGGGTTTGTGTCAGCCTTTCTTTTAGGCACTGGAAACATTGGGGAACAAGAGACACATGGTCTCCACCCTCATGGGCTCACGGCCAACCATAGCTGAACCCCAAGACGTGGGATGGCGCCCCCTGCTGCAGGACCACTCAGAGCACCTTGTGCCCTCCCTCCCTCCCTTCCTGTCTTTCTCTCTCCTTCAGCTTTCTGCTGATGACTCACCCGCCTTTATTCCTTCTTTCCAGATCATCAATCCCACACCTCCAGCCGCTACCTTGAAATGCCCATTTTCCTTCCCCACCCTCACTCCCTCTCATTTCCTTCCACTCCCTGTTCATCTTTTAACACCTCTTTCATTTCTCACTTCTTGTGAATTCTTCCTAGCCCCATGCTATCCCAATGGGACCTTTCCTTCCTTCCTTCTAACCCATAGCTTAGTCAGTGCCATGCCCCAGTCTTGAATGACTTTGAGCCAAATCATAGGTCAGCTTGTCGTTTCTCAAATATACATGTCCTGTTTCCCAAACCCGACTTTGAGTTTATTCCTAGTGTCATAATTATTTATTTTCTACAGAAACCACAGCATGGAACTAGGGTCAAATAAGGTGCTAACTAAGATGTGTCGGATGACTCCTTGCCCAGGCTCTCTAGAAACTCAGAGAGGGGCCAGGCACGGTGGCTCATGCCTATAATCCCAGCACTTTGGGAGGCCGAGGCGGGTGGATCACGAGGTCCAGAGATCGAGACCATCCTGGCTAACACGGTGAAACCCCGTCTCTACTAAAAATACAAAAAAATTAGCCAGGCGTGGTGGCAGGTGCCTGTAGTACCAGCTACTTGGGAGGCTGAGGCAGGAGAATGTCATGAACCCAGGAGGCGGAGCTTGCAGTGAGCCGAGGTTGCGCCACTGCACTCCAGCCTGGGCGACAAAGCGAGACTCTGTCTCAAAAAAAAAAAAAAAAAAAAAAGAAAAGAAAAGAAACTCACAGAGAGGAAAAGGAAAATGTTATTGATTTGTATCAACAGGCTCTTTAGAGCAAGCACTGGGCTGGTGTTTTGTTTTTTTTCTTATGTGATCTTTAACTAGCTCTCTGAGGGGGAGCTGCTACTCCCATTTTATAGCTAAAGAAACTGAGACTCAGAGAGCTTAAGTGACTTGTTCCAGATCATACAAGAGAGAGCCTGAGATTTAAACTCAGACCCGCTAACTCCAGCATCCATCCCTCCCCTATCAAATCTCGTTGCCTAGACTTCTAGTGATTGAGATAACTCAGCATGGCTGGAGGTAAGGGAAGCAACCTATTAAGGACAGTTCTTTTGTTTTCTTTTGTTTTGTAGAGGCTCATTCTTCTGTTTCTAGGATAAGGACAGCCCTGTATAGGGTGTTCAGGGTTGGCTGAAGACCTCTGAAGTCATGAGGCTGGGCCAACCTCGGTCTGGCTGTTGGCACTTATTACCCCTCTCTGAATTCTCCATAGAATCAAGTTCTTGAGGGGCCATGACTGCCTTCAGATAAGGTGATACCCGGCCCTGGGGTTAATTTTTATTTATTTTAAAGAACAGTTTTAGAATAGGTTTAGATGTACAGAACAATTTCAGAAAGTACGGAGAGCACCCACATATTCCCTTTAAGTTCCCACCTGTCACCACAGTTTTCTCTGTTATTAACATTTTGCATAATTATGTTACATTAGTTGCAATTGGTGAACCACTATTGATACATTTTTATTAACTAAAGCCACAATTTAAGAAGGGTTCACTGCTTGTGTTGGACAAGTTCTGTGGGTTTTGACAAAAGCATAGTGTCATGTATCCACCATGACAAAGTCAGACAGAATAATTTCACTGTCCAGAATGTCCACTGTCCTCCATCTATTTATCCCCTCACACCCTTCAATCCCTGGCGACCACTGATCTTTCATGGCCAAGTGTCTCCATAGTGTTGTCTTTTCCACATGTCATATTGTTGGAATCATACAGTGTGTAGCCTTTTCAGATTGGCTTCTTTCACTTAGCAATATATGTTTAAGGTCGTCCATGTCTTTTCTTGGTTTGATCACTCATTTATTTTTTTATTTTTTATTTTATTTACTTGTTTATTTTGAGATGGAGTTTCGCTCTGTTGCCCAGGCTGGAGTGCAGTGGTGCATTCTAGGCTCACTGCAAGCTCCGCCTCCTGGGTTCACACCGTTCTCCTGCCTCAGCCTGCTGAGTAGCTGGGACTACAGGCACCTGCCACCACGCCTGGCTAATTTTTTATATTTTCAGTAGAGAAGGGGTTTCACTATGTTAGCCAGGATGGTCTCGATCTCTGGACCTCATGATCTGCCTGCCCTGGCCTTCCAAAGTGTTGGGATTACAGGCGTGAGCCAGATAGCTCATTTATTTTTATCACTGAGCAATACTTCATTGTATGGCTATATTACAGTTTTTATTTCCTCACTTACTGAAAAGCGTTGTGTTAGTTTCTTAGGGATGCCGGAATACAATACCACAAGTTGGGTGGCCCCAAACAACAGAAATTTTTTATCTCATAGCTCTGGAGGCCCAAAGTCTGAAATCAAGGTGTTGACAGGGCCATCCTCCCTCTGAAACCTATAGGGGAATCAATCCTTCCTTACCTCTTCCTAGTTTCTAGTGGTGTTGCTGGGAATCCTTGGCATCCCTTGGCTTGCAGCTGCATCACTCCAACCCTCTGTCTTCATAAGACTGCCTTTTTATAAGAACACCAGACATATAGTTTTAGGGGCCCATCCTTATCCTCACTTAACTAATCACATCCACGGTGACTCCATTTCTAAATAAAGTTTACATTGTAAGGCACTGGGAGTTAGGGCTTTGACCTAGCTTTTTTGAGGGGGACATAACCTGTAACAGACAACTTCAATGCTTCCTCTTTTGGGCAATTATAAATAAAGCTGCATAAACATTCATGTGCAGGTTTTGTGTGGAAATAAGTTTTTAACTCATTTGCGTAAATACCTAGACACATGATTGCCTGGTCATATGGTAAGAATATGTTTAGCTTCATAAGAAATAGCAAAACTGAATGGTTATACCAAGTGAGGTTCATTGCATTTTACATTAGACTGGCTTTCACCAATCGGCTCCTGCCTGAGGGTCTCCTGGCACTTATGGAGGCACACTGTCCTTCTTGGTGTGCCTGGTGAAGTGTATGTGTTGTGCGTGTGTGTGTGTGTGGCCACACACATGTGTGATTGTACCAACCTTTCTCTCTTCTGCTCTAAAGCATACTGGTAACTGATGACTGTGTAATTCTTATTGGATATTCACATTGACTAATAGTGAGCATACTTCACTTCTAAGCTGTCATTGGTCAAAGACCAATTGCCATGTTTACTAAAAGACTGGCACCTCTTGGTACCAACCAATGTGTCCATGCCTTCACAGCATTTCAAAGGCAGCTTGTCAGGGTGATTCTCCATGATTTCAGCCCTGAACCCTACCTTTCCAGGCATCCTAATTCTTTTCACTTTCCCAGAAGTCTTGTTAACACTTTCTCTTTCCCTACATGTCACTTTCAAGCTGGTTTCCATGCTGAATCCATTTTTCCACATGAGTTTCTAGATTTTAAACTATAGGTGTGCATTCAGCTGCTCCTGGCTGGTCACCCCTTCCTGTTTCTTTCCTAGATCTGTCCTACATCCTCCCTGGCTGATCTGGTAGCTCTGTCTTGGGGTCGTCTTGGCCCCTCACTCTCATGACATTGCCAAAACTCCATCTCTGTTGCTTCCCTTCAACTTCCTTTCCTCTTTCACTCCTTCAGTCAGTCAACAAACATGCACTGATCCCTTCTTAAGTACCAGGCACTCTCTGTTAGGCCCTGGGGATAGAGCAGAGAACCTACCCTTTCTTATCCCTCTTTAGCTACAGAGCAGTAGTGTGGAGTTCCTGGCCTCACTCTCTTTCCCTAGGAAAACTGCTTGATGCATTCCCCTCTAACATACCAGCCCACAAGGCAAGAACATCTGCACAGATAACCAAAGCTGGAACGGCTAGATCTGTGCACTGTCTCTTTAGCTGGGACCAGTGGTTCCTTCATCAGAGTGTGCAAGCGGCTTATCTCCTCCTTTTCTTCTGGGCCAATTAACCATGAAGCTTGCCTTTTCTGGAAGAGGAATTGCTCAGGCCAGTTGCCAACTGTGGTGGGGAGCACAGAGCCCGTGTGCGTAATGCAGTATTAATAGTGCATCGGCGTGATATAGATTTCTGTCACCTATACTAACAAACATCGCTTAGCATAGGGTAATGATGGGTGTTTATTCCCAGCCACTTAACTCAGCATAATGGATTTGCAGATGAAATATGGAAAATGGGCTCCTTTGTCTGGGAGGCTGGGGCCCTTCCTGGAACCAGTAGCAGAGGCAACAGCAGCAGCTGCTACTCCTGCAGAATAAGTCTTTCTAGTTCTTTCTCTAGAAGAAGTCCTGGATGGACTTGCCTGATGCAAAGAAGGAGATCTGGTTACAGGGCTGGGCTGGCAGCATGGGGTGTGCAGCTGAAGAGAGTAGGTTGGCATACCAGGGGCTGCTGTTTGCTTCCTGCGGTTGTTTTAGGAGGCAGGCTCTGCTAGATGTGACATGGGAGAGAAATAGGACCAACGTGGGTGGGGGATTCTGATGGGTCCCCTCTTTTATTCTGCTGGTTGGATCTTGACAGTCCACTCTAGGGGAACCATAAGATGAATCTTGGTGACTCTTGGTTAATAATGGAAACATTTAGCTTTAACCTTTTTCACCAGTTCAGTATCTCCAGGCCCTGCTTGGTAGGTGGTGTTTCATAGAACATTTTAAATGGACATAAATTAGTATTGTCTCCCTCTGATTTTTCTTCAATCTTATCTTCAGATTCAATTAGAATAACTAGAAGACCCCCAGGAATTCTGTGATGCTAGGTTTGGTAAGCCCAAGGTCTCTGGAGGGAGGGATGGGTCTGAACACATTACTAGTATTCTTTCTTTCTAGAAAGAGCTGGATGTTGCCAGAATGAGATATCTTGGGAGCCAAGCAAATCAGTCCTGGGCCCATGGGCTTGAACTTTAGTATACATACAAGCTTGTCCGCAGAGTCTCAGCCTCAAGATATTAATCTCTGCTGGGTGCTGATGTCTGAGTTCCCTAAATGTTGGTACAATCCAAGCATAGTACTTTGACATTTTTCCCCCATCCCAGGAAGAAAAAAATCATATGAGGCCATTTCCCTGAAATTAATTGAAAACACTAGACTTTCCTAGCATGCACTTTGGAGCTAAAACCAACTAGTTCAAAGTGACAGATTAGCATTCATCTCCCTAGGCCAAGACCACCTGCCATCCTTGTGGTTATCATGACCTCATCTGCTCTGTGCCTCACTGCCATAATCACATACTCAAAGTTAGTAGCTGCATGCAGTCATGCTAATTAAGTAATTAGGTCTAATTATGCTCACTGTAAATACAAGGTAATTGGCTTTAAAAAAAGTACATGAGGGATAAGCATTCACTTCATGGTCGAGGAGGGGAAGAATGATGAGACCCCCAGCCAGCTTGGAGTAATGTCATTTTATGGTGGGAGGGGAGCCCAGGGGAACCTACACCCAAAAGCTGAAGGTGAGCAGAACATAGAGTGGGTCCTTTCTGTTTTGCTCAGAGGCCTAGAAACAGAAGGACTACTTGTCTTCCTGGCATGTTTTGGCTTCAGTCTTGTCTTCAAG
Organism: Pongo pygmaeus; assembly: GCF_028885625.2. Taxonomy (NCBI): domain Eukaryota; kingdom Metazoa; phylum Chordata; class Mammalia; order Primates; family Hominidae; genus Pongo; species Pongo pygmaeus. The sequence continues at coordinate 93,666,002 of NC_072389.2, read as the reverse complement.
GAGTAAGAGGATTAGCTTTACTCCAGAGATCCTTTCTAGCTCAAGATTTCCCAGAGATAAGTAATTTATATTTTTTCTTCTTCAACTGGATTCAGGCATCCAGTCTGTATTGGAGTTTTAAAGGGTCATAATTCTGAACCAGCTGAAACATACACATAGGGGTCAGATAGGAATCAAAAGATGAGCATTATTGTTGCGCCCAAGAAGGCAGTTTGGGCGTAAAGCCAAAATGAGCTTTTTGGTGCTTCTCCTCAGTCTTGAACTTGGATGCACAGATAGAACTTGGGTTTGCTGAGCAGATATTATTCATTCAGTTGCATGAAGGGTCGTGGTTTACCTTACCTTTTGGAAGCCAGAGAGCTTAGGAACACCCCAGGAAGCTCATATGCGCAGGGAGAGACTCCCTTTTCTTCATGAACTTTGCCCAGAAGAGAAATGTGGTGGCGGATGATGGACTCTGCCCTCGTCACCCATCAAATAAGTCACTTGCTTTTCACAGGGAGAAGCCAGGAATGCAGGGTGAGGGAAGGGCTTAGGGTTACTTCCCATGTCTCCAAGGAGACAGACATTCTTATTTTAAGGGCAGAAGTTAAAAATCAGGGAAAGGGAAAAAGATCTTCTCCCACCTACCAGCAGGAATCTCGGTAGTTGATGATGGTCTCTATTAGTGTTCTTTTTCCAGAAGCCCTTTTCCAGGAGAAAGCAGTCATCATCTCCATCTTGCTATGAGTGAACACGTGAATCATTCCTTATGACAGATGTGCCAAAGAATTTGTCGGTTCTCATTCCCCTTGCACTATATTCTTGATGGTCAATAACTAAAACCAAGCTCTACCCACACCTTAGCCAAGAAGCCAAGAGTACAACTGCCCTTCCGTCTTCTCTCCAGCTGCCTTTAATTCATCGTTTTGCAAATTGTTCTCTGAAGGATATGAATAGGCATTGCTTAAAAAAAAAGTTTCGTGGTAAAATAATTTTGGGAAAACCCGGATTAAGTAACTTTCGTACTGTAGGATTCTGAGAGCCTTTAATGCTAGAGATCCCTGAGACTTACCAAGAAGGACCTTTGGTCTGCAGCACTTCTCAAATTTCTTGATCTACTGAACCTGATTTTGAGGTATACCTGTTAGTATGTCTGTAGACACAGATGTTTCAATGGATCCCATTCAGGGCTGTTCTGGGGTTTGGGGGCTCCATTGTTGCCTCCCCAGCAGGTGTGGTCACTCACTGTGACAGTGCCCAGATGGGCCTGAACCCATTTGGCACAGGCACTGTCACATTTCCTCTCAAGCCCCTGGGAGGGAGAGGACGTAGCTGCATTCCGTGGGAATAACCCGAATTGGGGTGGTAACATTCTTCAGGATTTCTGGCAGAGCACTAAGTGCCCTCCACTTAAATGGATCAGGGGATCTTTGCCTGTTGTTCTCTTCCTAGAAGCTCTTGCAGGTGCTTCTAACACTTCCTAAACCCCAGATCCGGAGATGCTGGTCATGGCCAAATTTTCACTGCATTCCTCATTTCCAGGCAGATCTGCTGCCTCTTAGGAATGGACTCTTAGGGAGCTGCTCCAAGGAGAAATGCTCAAACCAAGATGGAGGCAGCCTTCTCAAAGTCACTGTTTCCAAACTATTGTTTGGAAGGTCAAAACATTTTCTTATTTAAAGAAGAGAATATAATGGTCTTGGCATGGAGTAGGCAGGGTCTAGCGGCTGAGAGAGTGAACTGAACTAGGGGATTACAGAGGATCCTTTTTCATTAGAAACAAAAGTGACAAGAGCATGGGTGGCCTTAGACCCAGGTCCCAGCCTATCATCTCAGCCACTGCATGACTGTGGGCAAGACACCTGCCTTCTCTAAATTTGAGATAAGAAAAGGTGACCACCTTAGCAGGTATCTTTTGAGATAAAGGGGTACAAGAATTTGAAAATACTCTGTAAACTTGTGTAAGTGACAATATGTGATCATCCTCACCTTGACAGCAATATTTTTACAACTATCATTACAATTTCTGATATAAATATGCTGTTGGGGGAAACCAGCTTGATGGTACCAAAAAATATATTTTCCAAGCTTGGATTTATTTCTGAAAAAAGAATCCCCTCCAGCGACTTCTTTCCCCCAACTCTAAGAAGCAGCATTTTATCACCCGGCTCCACAGCTACGAAGATGCTCTTAGGAGTCGGAATTGTAATATGTTGGTTGTCAGGAAATGATGGATGTAGATGAGCAGAGGGCTCAGGCCAATTTCCTTTTGGGTTAATGAGACCGAAACGCTGTGGGCTCAACTAGAAGGTGGCAGAGAGATTCATGGCGAGATTCTTTGGTTTGTGTTTTTGTTTGATTGATTCTTTGTTTCACCCTTCCCTTTGTCAGCAGACTTAATTTTGTTGAAACAAAGCTCCCCTTCTCCCCTGTATGCCTGCCCGTGTGCATTACGCTGAGTTCTCATATGTTTGTGCCTGCACGGTCCCCTCCGAAGTTAGGGCTTCAATGTCTGTCTGCTTATTTGACTTCCTTTTTGCTTGTCCTTAGACATGAGTGCACAGCCCTTTTGTCTTTTTCTTAGGAAACTTACACATAGGATCGTCAGACACAAATGTACATATGTCTGAGTCTTGTTCATATTCTCATGTTTTAGACACTGATTTTATCAGTTGAGATCCTTTTGACTGAAAGTACAAGATAGTCCTGACTCACTTGGCTTAAACAAGAAAGACGTCGATCATCACATAACTCAGCTAAACAGCTAGGGAAGGCTCCTGGTGAAGTGTATTAGGACTCTAGCTCTGCTTTTTGTGATTCTCCTGCCTCTGCCTTTCTGTGTTTTGCTTTATCACCAGGTTGACTTCTCTCATGGCTACAAAATGGTTGCAGCAGCTCCAGGCATCACAACCAAACACATGGACTAGGGGCCCCACAGGGTTGTCTCTTCTTGTGGGTGGGTTGAAACTGAGAAAGCTTTTCCCAAAGCCCCTAAGTAGTCTTTCCTTCCTGTTTCATTGGCCAGAATTATGTCATATGTTTATTCCCAAGCCAGTCACTCTTAAGGGGAATGGAATTACCCCCAAGCACTTTAAGCTCCTCTAGATTCTCCCCTGGGGCTGGGAATGGAACTCATTTTCCCTGAGGCATATGGTTGCCTGGAGGGCATATGTCTCCACAGAATCACAGGGCTCTGTTAGCAAGAAACGGGAAGTGGCTGTTAGAAATGACAGTACCTGCCACCCAGGTCTCCTCCAGGAGTAAAGCAAATGCTCACCTAGGCTTTCAGCCTTGCAAATACTGTCATATTGCTCTTCTAGGAGTAAGCAGGTGCCTCTTGGGGTACAAGGGGTAGAATGAAGATGAGAACATTGATACCATGTACATTTTACTCCTTGTATCTCTCCTCTTTGGGAGAGCAACCTAGTAATTTGTTGTTGTCATCATCACTGTTCTGGTCTGGTAAACTGTCCTGCTAATTTTCAAGGCTAGACTTGTATGCCTGGGTGATGAAACATTTCTGCTTGTGGTTTTAGCTGGATCCAACTATCTTGGTTGAGCAAGCTGTGTGAATTCCTCAGAGCTGCTATGTGATCCTTTGGGAGCATAGCTTTTGGAGAGTAGGTGGGAGCAGGTAGGTGGTGAAGAGGGGAAAAGGGGGAGTAGTGAAAAATAAAGAAATACATTAACATTTACTGAATACTTACCAAGGGCCAGGCTCTGAACTTGAAGTACATTCAAATAATAATAAAATCATACACTGCATAGTGCTTATTATATCTTAGGCACCAAAACCAGTTTAAATATAATAATAAATTGTCTAATCCTCACAAAAATCATATGAGGTAGTTTCTATTACTTTCCCCATTTTGTAGGTGAGGAAACTGAGGCACAGGGAATGGTTAAAATGTTTGCTAAAGTCTTGCAGCTAGAAAATGACAACACTGTGATATGACAGAGCCCACCACCCCCTCTTTTTTTCATGAAGTCATTCTTTCTACATTAAATCAGGCTTTAATGTAAGTGTAGTGTTCTCCACTTTACAGATTAGGCATTTCCTAGGGAAGCAAGGAAGTTAAGGGACTTGCCCAAGGTCATTTACTGGTCAAAGGTAGAGCCAGGATTAAAACTCTAGAGTTTAGGAGCATGCCACTTCTACTAACCTGGGATGCCCCCTCCCACCGTCAGCTGACTTCCAATTCACCCACACCCCCAACTTTTGGGAGATCTTGGAGACTTTCAGACAGATACTAGTTTGGGTGACCCATGGTGCTCACCAGTGAGACAGCAGAAGGCAATTCCTCTCTAGCACTTTAGCTCCTATGTAGTCATCCCCCTCCCTGTGTCCACCCCAGGAGGCTCTTTGGAGCTTCGGATCCCCATGAGGCAGGCCTCCCAGAAGCAGGGTGCAGCTAGAGATGGGCATTGGAGGTGATGCAAGAGCTACCCTTGAAGGAGAAGAGCAGAAGTCCTTGGATCCAAGTTGACCTATTTTTGGCCAAGTCTCCTTTTATCCTGTCGCTGGTGGTTCTGTAGCTTAATTTGTCACCCAGATTGTGGCTGGGCCTCTCAGCAGGCAATGTATAAGCTTCTGTCCCCAGACCTAGAATTGCTGGTGATACAGCAACTCTTCACATTGGATTCTGCTGAGTCGAGCAGCCCTCATGCCACTGGTAATGAAGAAATGTTGGGACTAAACTCCTAATGGCTCATTGATTGGTTGAATTATGCTCAGTGCAATTCTGAAAATAGATTTTAAATATGTGCTTGGGGATTTGTGGGGATTTGTTACTTAGGAGCTTTAACTAAATCATGGCTGGTTTGACAGAGACATCAACACAGGGAGCCTGTGCCTGGGGTGTGATGTTCATCTCTGGGTGACCCCTCTCCCCCTATTCCCCAAATCAGGAAAGTGTGCTGGGTGGGGTGGCTAGGGGTGGGATGGTCCCCCCTCCCTTCACATATATTCCTTTGTTCAGGTCTTGAGAAGGTCAGCTTGGTTGAACCAACCACTGCAAACCCCTCAATATTGCTGAGATGGAGACATTGCAGGTTCTGGATTCTCCGTTTTATTTCCTCTGAAGTTAAGAGCAGAAGTTGTCTTCTTTCTAATTCCAAGCTTTCACTTTTCCTGGAGCTGCCACTCTGGGGAAGAACCAAAGGGGAAGCCTTCATGGATGCTTAGCTAATCAGCCTTTTGGCATATTCTGGTGCCATCTTTTCCTTCTGCATCCTTGGATCCTAGGTCTAAAGGGGGAGCTGTATGAAGGGTTCCTGGTCTTGGGCTGAGCTTCTAACATCCATGCTTCTTTTGGTGAATGCCAAGTTAACTTGGAGACAATAGAAAAGCTAATGAAGGCCCCTCTGTGAGGGAGCAATCATTAGAAAATAATATTCAGAGAACTCCCAGCACACCCCAAATCACTCACCTTATATTTCTTTTCCTCTGGTCTATCAGAAACCTAAAATGCCTCCCATTTTTGGTGCAAGGTAGATCAGAAACAAACAAGGGATGTTGTAAATGAGCCTTAATGAGGCAAATTTGAAAGATGCAGTGAGACCATATTTCCATGGGAATTTGGTCAGGGGCTTTTTTTTTTTTTTTTTTTTTTTTTTTTAGCTTCGTCTCTTCCATTTTAACCTCTGTCTGAAAGGGTATATTCCCCTTCCCTGGGGTAATTTATACTCAGCCAGTCTTTATGAAAGAAGAAAAAAAATATCCCCAAAGAAGGGAGGAAGTAAAAACAAAACCTGGAAGAAAAGAAAAAAAATGACACTCTCCTCTAATAAAGAAATTACTGACGTTCTACATTATGAACTGTATTAATTCTTAATGGCTGAGAAAGGAGTTGATTTATAATGCATCCTTCCCGGCTGCAAAGCCTGTCCCCAGCTAATAAATAAATGACAGGTCTCTTGTATTAAAAGTATCCGTCATCTTACAGTGTTGGAATGTAAATGGTGAGAGGCATTGAATGAGAGGCCCCTGGGAGGGGGCATGCCCTGCCGTGCCCAGCTGGAGAAGAGCCTGCCATAGCATTCTGCCTAGTTTTGACACAGCTTAGCCCATTCCTTCCTCTTGTTTTCGGCAAAGTGATCCAAATAGCTGCAACTCTTGCGGTCCAGGAGAAAGTTCATAAGAAAAGGTGATGGGCCATTTAGGAACAATTCATGATGTAAATTTAAATTCCTGGTGTTTAAGCAAAACTGTCCATGGCTTCTCCTTACATATCCTCAGGGGTTCCTCATTGGCTTCCCATGCATCTCTGGGATTATGTGTTCAGTAGTTCATCCTTTGATGGTGGTCACAGCTCTGGTTAGCCTCTCTATGTCTCTTTAGAAAACAAACAGGAACACCTAACATTTGTTTCTGGTTTCAAAGTAATATACAATCACTGAAAATATTTTGAGGAAAATTCAGAAAAGTGAAAAGAAGAAAATAAGAATCATCCCTAATGCCACCCCAAGTGATGAATGCATGACATTTTGCCTTATATGCACAGGCTAATAACATACACAGACATGTACACATCAACATGGACATGTATAGCACACACAAATGAGATCATATTCTGCATATGGTTTCATAATCTGAATTTGTCATCTAGCAGCATATCATAGACCTTTATTTCACAATGCCGCTATTTTTAATGGCTACATAATACGTGGCCAGGCTATATTCACATTGGAGCCACTGTACAGCTGGCGATCAGTCAGTCAAGATGCATTCCTTCATTCTTCATTACAATGCCAACTGCAGAAAAAACATAGTGCAGGAGAAAAGCTGAGTACAAAGGATGATTTTTGCACAGAGCTCCTAATCTTGGAGCAACTACTATGCTGCAGAGTCAATGCAGTGAGGCTGAGAGATGAACAGAGTGGCATCATCCCCGCATGAGGGAGTCCACACTCCAGCTGGGGAGACAGGCCAGGAAACAGTTCTGGAGATATGAGCATAATGAGATGCCTGCCACAGAGACCCTGCAACTAAAGGGCTGGGTGTGCTTAGAGAGCAGTGGCTTGTTTAAATTAGGGGAGCAGAGGCTGGGTAAAGGCTCCACAGAGGGGAGAGTGTTTGACCTAGGAAGCTGCGGGGAAACTTGGACTGGCAGAGATGGACAGGAAGGGCCTTCCAGGCCACCGTAGCAGTAGCAGGAGGCAGACGGGGGCAGGGTTTGGTGGAGGCAGGGCTGGAGGTGAGTGACCAGAGAAGGACTCCCTCCGGGGGTGGAGGGAGCAGGTCTTGTTGACTTATTAAATAGCATAGCTTATTGACATAATAATTATGAATTTATTCATAGAATTTGCACTTACACAGTCCAGGCCTTTATCACGCTTGTCACTGTTTCTCAGAAGTAGGTGATGACTAGAGAAGTAGAGAAACTATCAATGTTCTAATAAAAAAGGTAAAACAAAGTAGCAAGTTATTCTCTCTGAATTTAGGGACAGTTCCAGGCAGACATAGAGAGACCCCTGTTCCAGAAAGAAGAGAAATGAAACACTCACTGAATATACCTTTCAGCCCAGGGAACGTTATTTAGAAAATGAGAGAGATCTAGCGGTTGCTGCCAGCAGGCTCCACTCCATCTGATTTATTTATATTGTCTTCATAGGCTTATAAAAATGGAAGTTTGCCTAGATTTTGAGACTAACATTTCTATCCTTTCACATATGAATTTGTTTCTTGATTTGTTGTGCATATTTCTAAACATAGATCGACCAATGACTTTTACTTTTGGAAAAATAAAAAAGAAAATCTCAGAGCTGGTGAGAAGAGGAATCAGAGACCGTGTTCCTGCGAAGAACCTGCTCCGGTATTGCCGGAGAGGTAGGCAGGAACGCATCCAAAAAGCATTTATTCCTTGAGCACCTGAGAGAGCCTGTTTTTTTGGCAGGTGGAAAAGTGGCAGCCCAAGATCAAGTCCTAGCTGGTCTTGGTTTTATAACCAGTTAGTTGCAGTTGCAATATGATCCTCGCTTATATTTTTGCCTTCAAATCTTGGACCCAAAATTATTCCAGCAATAGGAGTTGGCTGAAAGCTAAGTTTTTCCTTTCCTGCTCTTTAATTCTCTTTCACTTAACTTCCTTGTAGAACATAGAAGTTTTTTTAATCTGAAAAGTATCTCAGAGATCCAGTGAGACTTATCTTTTCATTTAGTAGATGAGGAAACTGAGGGCCAAACACATAGTTCAATCACATTAAACCGCATAAGGATTTGGAAGAAGGAACAGGTCTAGGACCAATGGCTCTTGTCTCATGTTTCTCACTCCTGAACCTGTAAGTGGAAATGCAATCTTTTCATTTTCCCCAAAGTTGATTTTTTTTTTTGTCTGGCCATTTAATAAGGAATGTCTGACAAAAGTGAACTGTCTGACTCAGGTGCAGTAATTGCCACAGAAATTGGTTTTGGTGTCTTTGGGGAATTCTGCAGTTGAAACCAGAAGGTATCCTTATCAAGTAGTTTGTTCCAACACTTCTACAAATTTTAAGAACCTCAGATATCACTGTTTTCCTCTGGAGTGATATTTTGTTATTTTAGTAAACTTTCAAGGGGCACTGCCACTTTGCTGCACTGGCTTCCTGGTGAGATACAGTGTTACTATCTTAAGTCTTTTTTTAAAAAATTGAGACAGGGTCTCACTGTACCGCCTAAGCTGGATGGAGTGCAGTGGTGTGATATTGGCTCACTGCAGCCTCAACCTCCTGGGCTCAGTCTGTCCTCCCACCTCAGCCTCCCAACTAGCTGAGACTACAGGCGCACCACCACGCCCGCTACCTGGGCTCAGTCAATCCACCTCCCTCAGCTCCCCCAAAGTGCTAGATTTATAGACATGAGCCACCATGCCTGTCCAAGTCAGGCCCTGCTGCAGGATTTTTTGTACATGATCTGAAATGTTGTCTGCACTTGAAGGATCTCTTAGAAGGGTGTCTGAGTTCCTAATGGCGTTAAAAAGGAAGGAAACTTGTAGCTAGGCATCTATTTGATTCTCAGGCTGCTTTCATGTTACTTAATGCCATCAGATCATAAAGGGAATTCATTTCTACTCCTCAACTTCTAAATAACTTCACATGATTTATAGTTGACAAACAGCACACTGGGACTCTTCTTGCATTTCATTGTTTCTGTGGCAAATTGGTTGATAGAGCATCGCCAAGTGTATGGCTTCTTATCCTCAGGCATTTCTTCCACCAGCACTGGTGATGGTCCAGTGTGCACAGAGCTCTGGGTTAGTGAAGGAACCCTGTTTCTTTTTTCCACAGTGCTGTTATCTGGTTACCCTCTGACCTAGAGGAAGATGCCGATATGATTTTAAACAGTCTTACCAGTGCAGAGTTTCAGCTGTTGGTAGTGGAATTTCAGAAGACCGTTGTTCTTTGAAGTCAGGGGTTATCCAAGTGTGGTGTGCAGACCAGCAGCATCAGCATCAACTGGAAACTTGTTAGAAATGCAAATTCTCAGGATTCACTCCAGGCCCACTGAATCCGAAACTCTGGGCATGGGATTCAGCAGTCTGCATTTTAACAAGCCCTCTGGGTGATTCCGATGCACATCAAAGTATGAGAAGCATAGTGTAAGATACTGGTGTAGTTTCCTATTTCCCCCGATCAAAAATATCTGAAGAAGCTGAGAAGTGCTTCAATATAATTACTAATAGTGCATTATAAAACATTTATTTATTTAGTAAACATTTATTGAGCATCCATTAAGTTCTAAGTTCTGTATTGGGTGTTAGGAGCACAAATAAACCAGCAAATGGCTCATTCCACTGTGGTTGTTTTGGTATGAACATATAGAAACACTTTTTTGTGACAGTGATATAAACAAGAGGTTCTCAGCCTCATTCTCACCCTGCCTGTGATTTCCGTGCTATTTCTGGGCCTCTCCAAATGGGCAAGTTTGCCAAAGCTTGGGGTCAGAGTGTCCTGAGTGAGAAGGAGGATGTAAGCAAGGCACAAGAATGAGCCATGGATGGGGGAATGTTACCAGCTCTGCATTTTATTGTGAATAATAAGGAAGGAAGTGAAAAGGTTTGTGTTTTAAGTTGTGTTAATACGTTTCATTTATGTCAAAACCACCAACTCCTAGCACCCTGTCAAAATGGCTGCACTGAAATATCACAGTTCATCGAGGATCTCATTGTCTTATAGGTTCGTGGATGATGTAGAGATGGCAGGATGGGAGCCAAAGAGCTGAAGGTGGGATTCTGTGAAGAGCAATGCGTGCTCTCTCCTTCAAGCTGCACGAGGCCATAGGGTACAGGGTGGGTGAGCTCTGTTGGCTTGAACATTGGAGCCTAGACTTGCTGCTGTGCTCTCTCCCCATGTCTCTGTGTGTCTGTCATAAGCTGGGACTAATGGGAGGATCTGCCTCACTGGGTCTTCGTGTGTGTTAAATGAGGTAATGTATGTAAGGGATTTGGAACAGCTGCCTGTGTTTAGGAAGAAATGGCTAACTTCTGGCTGTCAGCACTATTACCATAGTCTGCCTTAGTTACACTACAGAAGAAATTCACTTCTGCCCTACTGGGTCATCCCACTGGCAGGCGAGGGGAGGGGCAGTATCTGGTTGTGCAGACCTTCCCTGACATTACTGATAAATCACACTTTCCCATAGAGTAATGTGCGGTGGGAAGTGTCTCCCCATGTAGAAGCTGGTGTCCTATTGTGCTGATGTAGTTCAGTGGCCTGCTCGTGCATACACTGCCAGGATGTGTATATCTTCAGCTGTGGCTTCTTTTCAGGGGTAGCCCCAACTCACCATGACCCAACCCCAAACTTCACCTCATTGCCAAAGTCAAGGAGGAGATTTTACCAGAAAACATCAGATTACTGAGAATTTAATTATGATTTCCAAATGTTCTGAAATTGTAGGAATGTAGCAAATGCCCCATAGTGCATTGAGTTGAGACATCTAACCTCTTCCTGTTTAATATGGAAATGTGCATATTTTGTAAGTCCTTACAGACTTACTAGTAGAGTCACATTCTCATTCATTCCCAGATAAACTTTCTCAAATCCTCTCTATTTTGATTTCTTAAAGCAAGCTGGAGACTGAGCTTTCTGTTGGTGATGAATAGGAATTCTAGACAGCAAGAAGAGAGAGGCTGACCTGGTGGAGGGAACAACAGATACAAAGGTGTGGAGGTGTTTTCTGGGGACACTCAGGAGCTCTGGATGAGCGGGGTGGAAGGTGTGTGGATGGAATCCAGTCATGATGGCCTGTTTGGCATGCTTGTACATTCCAAGCCATTTGAAGATAATACTGGATAATAAAATATCCCTCAACAACCCATGGACCAGGAAGGAACAAAAAGGAAAACATGTCCAAAAGGATGGATTTTTTTTTATCCCTTCATGGGTAGTGTGGTGTGATGGCAAAACCCTGAACTGAAAATCTGCATTTTGGGAAATCATTCATGTAGGGAATGAATTAGAATGCAAGCCAGATCCAGGTAACTGCTGTTAATGCATGATGTGGTAGCAGGTGAATGGGTTAGGCATACTGAGATGTGTCTGTGAGTGGTACAATTAGCCCGGCTGTTTCCCAGGTTGTTTCTAGTGTGATAATACTTTGATTTTGTGTGTGTGTGTGTGTGTGGGTGTGTGTGTAAATTCCAGCAGTGCTAGAGGTAAAAATACATTTAGCAAGTTCTGTTATTGGCTCTTAAGTGGACTAAAATATAATGCATGTTTTAAAAATAAAATTCCCCTTATTCAATAGGTTTATTACATTGCTTTTAGGAATAAAATCTGCTAGTAATATATAAATATCTTCACCATATTATTCATCATTTGCCAAAAAAAAAAGCATAGTTTCATTCTTCCCATCCTTTTCCTTTTCTTCAGGAAACATTACTAAAAAGCTTGGAGAAAGGACTACCAATTTATTTTACATAAATTGTTCTCCTTTCCCCAGGATACTCATATCTTAAATCATTATAGAGATGGTGGTTGGAGCCTTGAGAATGAATTCACCTGGAATGAGAAATTGTAGAGAAGAGCCAAAGTTCCAAGCCAGGACCCTGGGCTGGAGCCGTGTTTTAGAGAAAGAAAAGAAAAGCAGATGGCAGGGCTATTAGAACGGGCAAAGGTGGAAAGAGTTTTCACAAGAGAGGTGGTGTTGGAGGCTGAAGGAGTAGACAGAGACTGGACTCCCAAGTTGGGTTAGGAGCTGAGGCCTGGAAGCCTGGACTACAGGGGTGAGGGAGATCCCTAGATTGCTGGAATCTAGAGGGGGCTGGTCATGCCAAAACAGGCCAGAGAACAGAAGAAATGGACAACATGGCCACTGAGCTTTTGCCTTGTAGATTTGAAAGAGATTTGGGGGCAAGCTCGACATCTCATCATTTGGAAGAAGATTTATTCTACTTTACTTTCTCCATAATGTCTTTTGGCTTGGATAAGTTTGGTGAATCTGAGGACAAAGGAATCCACTATATTGTTTGGAAGGAAAAGCAGTCTGTAGTGTGCTTTTTTCTCACTGGATCTGAGGAGATTCTGAGAACAGGAGCAGAGGTGCCTCCTATAACATTGCAGTGGAGAGAGGGGTAGAGGCTACCTGTCCTAGTAGAAAAGTCTGGATTTGAGTTTCAACTCCAGCTCCAGTGCTTACAAGCTGCAAATCCTTTCACAGGTCATTTAACATCGTATCTGCAAAGCAGCATCTTGTAGGGCTCCTGGAAGATAGACGGGTTGCAAAACAGCAGCTGGAGGGTCATGTGCACCCTATAGGGGTGTGTTCTGTGGCCTATGCAGAGCATATCATTCTTTTTGAATTGATTGCTAACAAGTAAAACTTGACAAGGTTCACACACAAAAATCTCTGCATTTCCAGTTTCTCTTGAAAAATAGAAGGATCTGTCAAAATTGGCTTGCATGTCTGCATGGCAACCATTAGCTAGAACGTAGAAGCAGTGGACCTTTTTCCAGAGCTTGTGTTCCCCTTTTTGCCAGAGTCTCCTTCTCTCCTTATTGTCTTACACCCAACTCTTTCTGCTCATCTACACTGCTCACCTGGCTTTTGTGGCCATTTTAGTTTGTGATTCTCTCTCTCCATTTTTTAAAAATAAGGAATAAAGGAAATAAATGCAAATGTTCTGCATATAGTAATAGCTTCATACATTGAATGTTAGCTAATATCATCATCATCAAAATTATCTTCATATTTTTAAGCAATATGAAATTAATGTCCCTGATATGTCACTGAGGTAGGGGTTTCTCCATTGCCTCTTTAGCTATAAGCCTCAAAAACATGCAGACAATGACAAGTCTCTTCCCTCTCAACTGGGGATCTCTTCCTTCTCAACTAGAGGTCCCCTGGAGGCAGAAAGAAAACAAAATCAGGAGTCTGTGCTTCTTTAGCCTGAGAGTAGAAATCCCTCTTCTTCAGTCCTAATTTCTTTCTTCTCTAGGCCCGAGGGGGGCTGGTCTGTGAAGTCTGGGACATCTGAGCTACTGCTAATGGAAAGGGAATCTTCCAGCAGGGAGAGTGAAGGGAGGTGCTAAACACGGAGGTGGATCTTATATATTCCATTTCCTGGTAGTGGTCAAGATAATATTTCAGTAATTGATATGACTTTATGAATAATGGAGTGTGGATCAAAAGAATTGTAGCGTCTGTTTAATATGAAGAATCGCTGGGGGCCGAGCCCTGGTTGCTCCTCATCAGAACTGCACTGCCACCAAGAGCCTTGAGTGTCAGGAGACTGGGACTCAGAACTGGGAACTTAATAGAATTTAAAATGTGAAGCACTTAAAGGTCATCTAGTTCCATGGATAGTAAATATGTGTCCTCAGGAATCTGCATTGGAATCAACCGGGAGCTTTTAGAAACCACTGTGTCCTAGGGCCTAGGGTTCTTGGACCACTGTGTCCAAGAACCTCAGAGATCCTGGTTCTTGGTCTGTGAGTGGGGACTGCCAGCTTCTCATGGGGCTCAGATGTACAAGTGAGTTTGGCACTTGCATCTACTCTTGTTGCTTTACAGATGAGGAAACTGAAGCCCTGAGTGATTAAGACACTTGCCCCGAGAGACCTAGTGAGTTGGTGGCATTGGTAGAAATAGAACCAGGTGTGCCCCACCTTCCTTTTTCACCTTAAATTTACCAGCTAACATTGAACACATGGAACTTCTCCAAGAGCCAACCCTGATATGCTCTAAGGTTCTGGGAGTGTATTTGCTCTCTGTTAGTTTTAAGATTCTGCTCTGTTTCTTCTTCTGGATAGATCCAACCCAAATTAATTTTAGTTACTTTGTTTCAGGGGACACTTCTCTTCTGAATAGGACCTCTCTCTAGTGTACGGGAATAGTTTGGTTCCCTTAGATCTCTGTATCTCTAGAGATATGTGGCCAAGTCATCCCAGTATATAATTCCTTGGCAAATCTTCTGTGCCTATGATTCTAGGAAGCTACAGTCATAAAGGAGCATTTTCTTGGTAACAAAGGTCTCCTAGAAATGCAGCATCATAGGGTATAAGGCACTTTAGGGGTCCTATTCATCCACCCATTTTACAGACGAGATTACCGAGGCATAGAGAGATCAAGTGGATTGCCCAAGAAACACAGCTGGTTTGTGTGCAGAAGACAGGAAGAATTAGAACTCAGGTCTTCAGATTCCTCTGCCCAATGATTGCCTTGATTTCAATGAGCACATCTCTGGTGGTAGAATTTCACATGCCTGGAAACAGGCATAAGACAAAAGATAAAATAGGCTTCCCAGGCGCAAGCCTTCTCTTGTTTCTCGACAAGTCTAAGTTAGAAAATCTTAGAACTGAAAAAGATAGAACAGATCCTTCTGGTTGTGAGTCTCCTGTCCATCCCTTATAGGTGGCCATCCAATTTCAGATCGTTTTTCTAGTGACCAAAAGTCACTCTTTCCAGAGTGTCCAGTCTTTCAGGCAGTTCTAATTGGGAAAAAGGCTGTCCTATCCTGGCCCAAGAATCATCTTCTTGGGGACCCATTCCCTGGTCCTGATTGTTCTGCCTGAAATCACTTAGCAAACAGTATGGTATTGTGAGCAGGATTTGATGTTGGGCACAACTGGGTTTTGGTTCCACCCTGCCGACTACTAGTTATGTGTCTTGGACTAGTCACTTCAGTTTTTTAAGCCTTGCTTCCTTGTCTGTAAATAAGGATAATAGAATGCCCATATAGGATAGTTATTATGAATATAACTCAAGCTATCATTGTATCATACCTAGAGCACATCCCAGCACATCAGGCCCTTGGTTCAGGCTTGTCCACATTTTGGAGGCCTGGGGTCATGTCTGTCCTCACCCTAGGTTTTTTCATTTTTGTACTAAATCTTGCCATGGCCTCCAGTTGTCCTCATGTGGTGTCAGTTGACACAGGTGGGCACAAGTGCTCCCTGTGCCTCTCGCAGCTGAGCAGACTCTCCTGAGTTGGGTCTCAGTTGCTTTTTCACGCATGAGGAAGGCAATGTTAAAATTACCCGTGGGGTTGTCTTACTGGCTGTCTGATGGTGCTGTGTTCTGAAATCCACAGTTTGGAAACTAGCTGTCATGGGCTGTGCATGTGTGAGTCTGTATGTCATATGTGCATTTGGAAGCCCAGCTGTGTGCCTCTGCGTGCTTCTCTCCCTGTGTGCATGTGTTGTGCTCCTGTGCGCTTTCCCACAAACCTCAGTGTTCAAGTTACGGATGTACTAGCCCTTTTTTTTTTTTGTTTACATCAAGGAGATGCTCACTGCTTCTTCAAATCCAAGAATCATGCCATCCCATGGGGCAGGGCTTTTTGGTTCATCTCTTATTTCCACCTGAAGCCACATGTGTCATGTGCCTGTGGAGGGCTGCTGCCCCCAGATAGAGCTGCCTCTCTGCTGAGGCTGCCACCAGCCACCAGCAATCCCTCTTCATGTGACCTGCAGTTGTGCATGGTGATCTCTATCAATCCTCTTTCCCCAGGCTCCTGGTAGTGCATAGCATTGCATCAGGTGCTTCAGGAGAAAAGCTGCCTCCACTGCTAATCTGAAAAGCACTTTGCCTGGAAAGACACCTGAGACGTGTAAGATATTAATAGCTGCAGAAGTTTCATCCCTGTGTAATTTAAATCCCTTTCCCGAGGAACACTCTTATGGTGGGGGTGGAAGAGAAGCAGAGAAAAGCCTAGAATAATTATGAGAGGTTGTGGGAAAAATTTTTTTGGGGATGACTGAAATATTCTAGTTTAATCATCCACCCTGGTGCTTGCTGGATTTGGTAATGAACATTTTTACTTTCTCCTTAAAGTCAGAGGCTATTTTGACAGCTACAGATGCTGCAAATTACAAGTGTTCTGATATGGTCCTGTGAGAAGCTCTTGAAAAAGTGTTCCACTGTAAATAAGTTTGAGAAGGGCTGTAAATACCATCTGCCTCCTAGTGAGCCCCAGTGCACATCGGCATATGAGGGGATGAGAGATCCTTCCTACAGAAACCTGTTAGGCTCTGGTTATCCTTGGATTTACCATATCGATGTGAAGATAGATTTCCTCAAATGTATTGCCCTATCTCTGATAGGTTGCTAATAATGTTCAAGGGTAAAAACTTTGTTGAAGGGGAATGGAATGTTATGGAAATTGAAGTGTACACTGTGTAGTTGTTGGGGTAGATGGGAGGGTCTCAGGCTTATTTTGGTAAGAGAGGGAGACTGCCTCCTAGCACCTTTTTCTGTGCTCTGGCCCTTAGGCAGTGGGATATACAGATGTCAGGTATTCCAGGATTTATTGAAATCTCTCCTTTGGAGAGATTTGAGGTGGTCTGTTCCATGCATGGAGTCTAAAGGGGAGACAAGTCAAGGCAGTTATCACACAGAGTGCGGTGGGACAGCCATGCAGAGGGTAAGATCAGGGGGATTTGTAAAGGAATCCATGCAGACCAGTGTGATTTAGGGCAGACAGACTTTAGGCTTTAAGGGCAGGCCATTTGCTGGACTCATTGACAAAGTCACTGACAGCTGTATGGAACAATTGCCTAGGAAAGCCTGTCCCCACAAGACTCTGGTCTTGACACAGGCTTCCTTGGTGGTGATATTGTTACTCCATGGGCTTCTCTGGGGCCATCAGAAGTCCTGAATGAACTGGGGGTCAAGCTCTTGAAGCATCTGGTTCCTGCTCAGGGAAGCATAGCAGCCTATACTTAGGTTTCTCTGGCAGAACCAGGGTGTGTCCAGAAAGCATCAGTCAGGGAAGAACAGTGTGAGTGCCTAATGCGGATGGATCCCAGTGAGCAAAGAGACCCAAATCAATAGAGAGAAAACAAATGCAGGTGAAAACCTTTGGAGTAACACGAATGTAGGGTTAAATCCCAGCTCTACTATCATACTTTTGCACAAATTACTTAAGTTCTCTAGGCCTCATTTTTCTCATCTGTAAGATGAGAATAATAAATACCACTTTGCTAGGCATTGGGAGGATGAAATGATTTCACACATGGAATACTCCAGCGCTGTGATAAATTCCATCCATTCATTCTGCTGCCACAGATCAAGAGGAGTTGAATGATAGTGAGACCATCATTCACTTAAGCCAATCCTTCCCCTAGTCCTACAATTCTGATCCTGTTCACTTTTACCCCTGTTTTTCAAGGGTGAGTCTCACAGAGCTTTTAAATTTGGCCTCTCACACTTTCCCACACCTGCTAAATCCTTATAAATGTTTCTTCTCTTCCCTCAAACTTCCCTCACTGTCTTATTTGTTTCTTGCCCTGTGGAAGGCAGTAGTGTACACATTCTTCTTAGTGTAAATATGCCTTAATTTGCACAAGGGCAGGGCAATGTGTTCTTTTTTCCAACAGCTGTTTTGATAATGCTTGGCAACATGTTGGTATTTTTGGCCCAAGTAGCACATATTGAGACCACATCCTCAAGGAATACTTTTCAATCTCTCTCAAGTCTGTTTTCTAGACTGAATGGTTTGGATTTTCCATTGATGAAAAACATTCCCCTTTTCTTGCCCACATGAGAGTTTATCTGCCCATTTTTCTGATCATCTCTCTCCTCTTGTTTACAGCACATGCAAAAGTCTCTTGGGCTCTTCCTATAGTTTATAACTTTTGTTTTAGTTTTATATTACCTGGAATAGCTTAGGATCATCTCAGGGGGCCTCTGGCGTAGTCCCTCTTGGAGATCAGGGATGCCAGGAGCGGCATTAAGGATGGAGAGATCAGGTGAATAGTGAAGGAGTGATACTGGACAAAGTGTAAAGCTCTAAAGCTCCACCAGGTGGAGGAGGGCACAGATTCTGAAAGACAAGAGAGATAAGGGAAAGCCTAGAATCAAGTCAGAGGCACAGCAAACAAAGGTACTCCAAGCTAGCCAGTTAGACTGAGAGAGGCTCATTGTCCTGTCTTTTCTTTCTTATGGGTGTGTGGCCCTGAAGCAGGAGATTCTGCTCTTGATTGGGAAAGGGTTTTCAAGAGACTCTTTGACCAGTTCTCCATCCATGAGGATACATCTCAATTACCATGGAGACTTCCATCTTAAAAATAGCCATTGAGTGGAATCTTAGTGCAAAAAAAAAAAAAAAAAAAATCCAAATATATCATAACAGTTGGTTCCTTACACCCTTGTGCCTATTTACTCTTTTGAAGATTTTCATGAGGTTTGACTTTTCCTTATGGAGAAAGTGTTTGTTCCTCCATATGTTATACTGGCTTAGCAATGAGTGATTCCCTGGTTGAAACTTTGTTCCACAGTCCTTTTTCTTCTCAGTGGAGCAGTGCATTGTAGTAGTTAGCTGTGTGATTGTTGGAGGCATCCTTCCTGGGCTCAAATCTCAGCTCTGCATCCTGGTAACCATGTAACATTGGCAAGTTACTTAACCTCTATGCCATAGTTCTTTCACCAGTAAAATTAGACCAATATGTTACCTACTTCATGGGATTCTAAGGTTTAAAGGAAATAAAACCTGCCAAGGACTCAAAACAGTGCCTGGTGCAAAGTTAGCTCTCAGATCATGCCAGTCAAGAATTTTCTCTAGGGAGCTCTGACGCACACTGGCATACAGTTTACCTGTGAGACCTTGGCTCTGCTGGAAAGGACCTTAACATTTTGGTCAACAGGTCTACAGGCTCATAGTATTGTTCAAAGCTCGTAGTTGGCTGCTTCTACACCTCCCAATTTATCTCCTATCTAATTGTCAGTTAGATCCAGACCATTCTGTGTGTGTGCCACACCTGTGTGCTTCAAAAGACAAGTGAGTGGCTAGCATTTGATTGCCTTGTAAAGAATTAGTCAAATAACTTAATGATTTTTTTTTAAAACCTTCCTTGCTTCTTCTCAACCCTAAGCATGACCTTTGCTCTGTGATTATTGGGTGGAACCAAAGATTCATGTGCTGGCACACTGCCTTTGATAGATTTAAAGTCTTCTTCTCTCTGACCTTGGAGGATTTTTGAAAAGTGCTACTTGAGGTCTGGGACTCATTGAATATCTGATTTGAGCTTGCTGGCCAAGGTCCCCACTCCCCCAGGCTTCCTTCCTCTTTCTCTGGCTTGGGGAGTCTGCTTTTTGTTTTTTTCCTTTTAATAGGCCCTAGTTGTGATAGGCTGAGATTCACCTGGTTAGTCATGCTTGTTTTAATTTTCTGTTGGTTTAAAGGATGGATATTTTGATTCATAAGAATCTTGTTTTCTCTGGGCTTCTAGCAAGGTTTTTTTTTTGTTTGTTTGTTTGTTTTTTAGGATAGCTTCTCAGGTTTTCTGTTGAGTCTTAGTTTTTAAAAAACTGTCTCTTTTTATTTCATGGTGAGAGTTACAGTGAAATTGTGTACCTTTGTTTGTCGCTTTGTTTGCCATTCCAGGATCAAAAATCTATCCTAAGAATTAAAGCAGAGATCTCAGATTCTCTGAATGTCAGCTTCTAGTTTGGTGTTAGATAGAGATATTAATTGGGGAAGGGCTTCCCTACCCTCTTTGTAGTTCCTAGCAATCTTAATCATCAGGGATGAGGGCTGGGGCACATAAACACTATCACAGATTCACCATTTCCTTGAGGGCAGGGTCACTTTGCTGGTGGAAATTTTTTGAACAAGGCCTTCCATTATCCATCCTTGGCTGAACTTATGTCTTTCCTTTGAGATTTTATGATGGTGCAGTTCTCCTGTGTGAGCCTGAATGCTTTATAGCTTGAGGAGTTGAGAAAACTCGAAATAGTCCAACTGT
The DNA here is from genome assembly GCF_028885625.2 of Pongo pygmaeus. Taxonomy (NCBI): domain Eukaryota; kingdom Metazoa; phylum Chordata; class Mammalia; order Primates; family Hominidae; genus Pongo; species Pongo pygmaeus. Next base: position 93,645,858 of record NC_072389.2, on the reverse strand, counting down.
TAGATTTTCAGTTTGAAAAAAAAAAAAAAAAAAAAACCACGCTATCCTTCAGAGAGAGAAAATCCCTTTACAATACACCTGGCCAACATTATCATCCTTCTCTGGGAATAATTCCAATGATGAAGAGTTCGCAATCTCCCGTGGACTTTATTATATCAATGCATAGATATCTATACTCAGTTTTACTTTATTTTTAAATCAAATATCATTTTCATTCAACAACTGGCATGTATGTATGTATATTGATTGGAAGAATTAATATTATTAATATACCAGGACTCCTTAAATTGATCTGCAGATTTAACCACAGTCTATCAAAATTCAGGCCTTTTTTTTGCGGAAATTGACATGCTGATCCTAAAACCTGTATGAAAATCCAGAAGATTCAAAATAGCCTAACAAACCTGAAAAAGAAGAACAAAGTTGGAGGTTCTAACTCCTCAATCCCAAAACTTATTACAAAGCTTCAGTAATAGAGACAATATGGTACTGCCATGAGGATAGACATAGATCAATGGAGTAGAATTGAGAGTCCAGAAATAGACTTGTACTTTTGCAGTCAACTGATTTTTCAACAACGTTGCCAAAACAATTCAAAAAGGATATAAGTCTTTTAAACAAATAGTCCTGGGACAACGAGCTATTCACATGCTCCTTGTGAAGTTGGAACCCCTACCACATACCATATACAAAAATTAACTCAAAGTGGATCTAAGACCTAAATGTAAGCATTGAAACAATAAAACTCTTAGAAGAAAACTTAGGTGCAAGTTTCTGTAGACTTGGATTAGACAATGATTTCTTAGATATGACACCAAAAACACAAGCAATAAAAGAAAAAATACATACATCAGACTTCATCAAAATCGAAAATTGTTTTGCTTCAGTGGACACCATCAAGAAAGTGAAGAGGCAACCCACTGAATGGTAGAAAATATTTGTAAATCATATCTGATAAGGGAGTAGTATCCAGAACATATAAAGAACACTTACAACTCAATAAAAAGACAACCCGATAAAACATGGGCAAATGGTTTGAATAGACATTTCTCAAAGAAGATATACAAATACCCAATAAGCACAGGAAAAGTTGCTCATTATAATTAGTCATTAGGAAAATGCAAATCCACATTGTAATATCATTTTATACCCACTGGAATTGTTACAATAAAAAATGTTGGACAGTAAAAAGTATTGGTGAGGATGTGGAGAAAGTAGAACCTTTACACCTTAATGTTGGTAATATAAAATGACGCAGCTACTTTGGGAAATAGTTTGGCATATATTCAAAAAGTTAAACATTGAATTACCATATGACCTACCAATTCCACTTCTAGGTGCATAATAGAGAATTGAAAACATGTTCACGCAAAAACTTGTGCATGAATATTCATAGCAAGATTATTCATAATAGCTAAAAAGCAGAAACAGTGTAAATGTTCGCCAACTTAAAAATGGACTAAAAATATATCCATGGAATATTATTGAACCATAAAAAGGAATAGAGTATTGGTACTTGCTACAACATGGATAAACCTTGCAAACAGTATGTCAAGTGAAAGAAGCTAGATTCAAAATAACCACATATTTAATGATTCAATTTCTATGATTTGTCCAGAATAAGCAAATCCATAATACCAGCAAGTAGATTAGTGGTTGTTTCCAGGGGTCAAAGGCACACAGGGTGATGAATAACTGCTAGTGGATATGGTTTATTTGTGTGTATGTGTGTGTGTGTGGTATAGTTTTAAAGGGTGAATTTTATGTTGTGTGAATTATACTTCCATAAATGATTCTAAGAGAAAAAAACCCTGCCTGGTATACACTGCCCTATTGGAAGAGATGCTGGCACCTGACCTTGCATGATCTCCTTGTTCGATTGTGAGAATTCTCAGAGGAGGGGGCTGGGGCCAGCGTGACAGTGTTGAGGGTCTGAGTACTCAAGGCAGGGGCTATTTACTAACTAGTATGGACATATATCAACATTTTAACAAAGAGTGTGAATATACAGCTACCTGTCCACTATTAGTCCCTATCTGTGTCTAAATCCTCAGACTTCCACTCCTGGATTACCGCACTGGGGGCAACAGAAAGTGTATATACACCCCTACACATTTCTTGAATATCACCATCATAGCACTAAGAAGTCTGATATTTGAATATCACCACCATAGCATTAAGAAGTCTGATAAGTATCACTATCATAGCACTAAGAAGTCCAAGCTCTGTACTCTCAGATCCCTAAGTCTGTGGGTCAGGAGCTGATTAAATCAGCATTTCAATTAGTATTTTGGGGTAGGTCCTTATAGAGGTTGGTGGAAATTTCTCTGGTTCTATGGAATCATATTGCAATGTAATAGAAAAACTTCCTTCCTCCCTCTTTGATAAGAATCATTTGTATTCTTTAGTAAGCCTCTATTGTCTGTCCCAGTGCCATCTTCCTCATCTGAATTCAGAATTCCTTGAGCCTATCCCAAGTCTGAAAGATGTAGTCTTAGAGATAAACTCTTCCAATTTAGCCATGTCCTCAGCTCCTTATCATGCCCCTATCCACAGCAGCTTTTTGTGATGGGGCCTGCCATATTCCTCCCAGGGAAATATCTACATGGCTCGATGCATGGGAAATAAAATTTGCATGAAGAAAGAAAAGACATCTACATGTTATTTATTCAGTGACATCCCATTTCATTGCAAAAAATGTTTGAGGTGCTTTGCAAAAATGCAAATGTAATGCAACAAAGATGAATAATGGGAATGACAATATCTGGTAATAGTGGGGGATACATGTAAGAAAATAAAATAAAATTAGCGGCAAGTTTAGACTACTAAGTACCTGCTGCTTGAGAGACCTTAGAGATCTGGCTCTGGGCATCCTAGTGGCCAAGGAACAAAGGTAAGCATCAAAGGTTACAGACTGTCATTCAGAGGAAGAATATCTTTTCCATTGTTCAGAGGAAGAGTGTGGGGATGCATGATTATACTTTCCAGCTTCCTGACAATAGATCTAACAGTGCACCTCTTAGGGGTGTTTGTTAAAATATCCTGTGATGCAAGTCAGTGGCTTCATGTCCAAACCCACTTCATAAGGTAGGTGGGTTAAGGGTGGGGGAGAGAAGCTTTGAGAAGCACCCACAGGAGCCTTTCATACCCTGGGCAGACTGAGGCACTGCTTGGAAATGGGGATCCTTTGGGAAGCCCCATTTTTGAGGATTGATGGAATTGCCTTCCTCCATTGCATTACATCACCTCTGGGTCCTTCCTGGTTGACTTTTGCAGCCAGCAATCCTCCTCCCCCCACACTCCCTACCAGCAAGGCATTTCTTTCCAGGGTTATTGGAACTTCATCATGTGAGGCAGTAAATCATTGCAGTCCAGAACAAATCTCACTTGACATTTTTATCTTGACTCTTCTGGGGGCCTTTAATTAGCATGATTGCAGTGCAGGCAATTGTTTCAATGGAGTCTGTATTGCTCTTGGTTGGCATAATGGCTATTGAAGTTTCTCTGTTTGCTGTTTCTGGCCATCCAGGAAAGATTCTGATTAAATAAGTGATTAAACTCCCTAATGTGGTATAATAAGGGGTGGTTGGCTGTGAGTTTACATGGATTAAAAATGCATCAGAATATGGATTCATATAGTTATAAAAGCATCACTCCTTAAAGTCCAATGTGACTTGTTTGCACGAGAGCTCCCAGGACTTCCAGAGCTCTACACAGCCACTGTATAGACATCTGAAGCTGGCATGGCCACTGCCCCATAACACATACAGCCACCATGACCTTGGCCGTGTGGCCATGATGCACACAACTATAGCAGGCAGCTGTGACATTCTCAGCTCTTGTTAATGGTCTATGGGCTTTTAGGAGCAGCATCAGTATATGTTATGGTTAAAGATGGAACTCAGCTAGCATTAGGGGTCCTGATTCTCCCAGTTCCTGAATCATAAGCTGCAATGAAAATCTCCTACTTGTAGCAGTAGTTCTCAACCAGGGTGATTCTGTCCCCAGGGGATTTTTGACAATGTCTAGAGACACTTTCGATGATCACAATGGGGTGGAGGATGCTATTCACATCCAGTGAGGAGAGACCAGGGATACTGCTAAATATCCCACAATGCTCAGGACAGCCCCCCCACAACAAAGAATTATCTGGTCCAAAATGTCATTGCACTAACATTCAAAGATAACTCCTACATTACCTTCTTTAGAGCTCATGATGTTTTTGGGAGGGAGAAGGTGCAAAAGTTTTATCTCCCTTTTACAGATTGGAAAACTGAAACTTGGAAAGATAGTGACCCTCCCCTGTCCCACAGGGCTAGGCCATCATCTGGTTCTCATTCTACAGCTATTTGCACAAATCGTGTGGGATGGTGTGAGCTTTGGGGTCTCTACAAGTGTCCAAAAGGGGCACAAGTGTTATCTAAGTGCCTATGGCACATCTCTGGAGAAACTATGACCCCAGGTTTCTTATGTAAGAAACATACCTCAATTTCATATTTTTTCCCTAGGAATCAAAGAACACATATCCATCAAAAGTATAGTATAATGATAACACTTGATCACATTTGACACTTGATACTTGAGATTTTTAGAATAAGAGTATATGATCTGCCAAAGAGAACTCATATAAAAAAAGTATTTACTGCTCAAAATCTGTGTGTCTGTGATATATTTGCAGGTGAGATTTCCCTCCAGGCCCTATCAATTTAGTGGAATAACAAGCGGAAGAAGGGTCATGCAGGGTGGTAAGAATGCAGTTGTATTCACATCCTCGTTGCCTGAGAATTTTGAAGGATATATAGAAGGAGGAGACTCTACCACAGAGAATGCATAGCAAATGTCTCATTGATGCTTCACTGCCTTATCTCTCTTCTTAGGACACTCAATGGCTGTCTTGTTGAACATTGTTTACAGCTCACATTTGGAATTAGAATGTAATTCATGCCAACTGCTGCCAGACACTGCACTGTATACTTCACCTACATATCTATAATCCCTTGGGTCTCCCTGGGAAGTATAGTTATCCCCATTATGCAGGTGGGAAGACTGAGCTCAGGAGGTTACTGGTGCCTGATCCACATCTGCCTAATGGCAGAACTGGAAGTGAAACTTAAAATTTGCTTGCATTCCCCTTGACTACACTGCCATGTTAATCACAGCAGTTACATCTTACTCTTTCCTCCTCATTTAGGAGGAGGAAACAGGGCTGCTAGGCATTGAATGTGTTGTTGTATCTCCTGCCTCTTAAGGCAGTGAGTGCATTTGGGGGATAATAGACACAGTGAAGTCCCAAAAGAATTCATCTACACACTAAATGTTTATAAAATAAATTGACCTAACATTAACCTCAGTTCTTCCACCGATCTTAGCAAGTCTAAAGTGGCTCTAACCTGAGTAGAGTATACTGCAATTCTTGGAGCTCAGAGCTCCTCTGTGTGCTGCCATGCCTGGCTGGAAGAGGCTTATTTAACAGCAAGTGGCTTGCCTCAGGTCTGATGAAATAAAGTCAAGGGCATGAGGTTTCTAATTCATAGTTCAAGCATTGCCACACTTCTTTAAGCATTGCAGGCATGCTGTCCTGAGTTTGTGCTGAACACATCACCGACTTCTTTTCCATTGCCCCCCTATGTTGCTAATGGTCTTGTCATCGTCACACTGGAGAACCCTGGAGCAGCCCAGACCCTGCCTCCTCTCCCACCCCCTATGTTTAATCTGATGCCAAGTTTCTGATTTGCATAAGCTCTACCTTTGCATCCCTCTGGCGTCCATCCTCTTGGTTCTCCTTCAGTGATCCCAGCCCTAATGTACCACATGTCCAGGATGGTACTGTCACCCTTTAACGCAGGGGGCAACAAACTGTAGCCTACAGGCCCAATCCAGCCTGTTTCTGTACAACTCTTAAGCTAAGAATGGTTTTTATTTTATTTTTAGAGACGAGTTCCCTCTCTGTCACCCAGGCTGGAGTGCAGTGGCATGATCTCGCCTCACTGCAACCTCCACCTCCCAGGTTCAAGTGATTCTTCTGCCTCAACCTCTCAAGTAGCTGGGATTACAGGTGTGTGCCACCACGCCTGGCTAATTTTTATATTTTTAGTAGAGATGGGGTTTCGTCATGCTGGCCAGGCTGGTCTTGAACTCCTGACCTCAGGTGATCCACCTGCCTCAGCCTCCCAAAGTGCTGGGATTACAGGCATGAGCCATCGCACCCAGCTGGTTTTTATGTTTTTAAATGGTTGGAAAAATTCAAAGAAGAATCATCTTTTGTAACACGTGAAAATGATATGAAATTCAAATTTCAATGTCTCTAAATAAATTTATTGGGACTCAGCCATGTTCATTCATTGCACATTGTCTACGGCTGCCTTCATGCTGCGATGGCAGAGTTGAGTTGCTGCAACAGAGACTGTATGGCCTGAAAAGCCTGTAATATTTACTATCTGTCTGTTGACAGAAAAAGCTTGCTGGCCCCTGCCCTAGCTAGTCCAGCCACCGCTGACCTTTCTCTGTCTCATCTTTCATTCCTTTTAATATTTTCTCTGGTCATCCCCTCTTTCAAATCCTTCAAGACTCACCCATTGCCCCAAACTCTCAAGTTCCTTCATGATCTGCCCCCAAGCTAATCATCTCCATTTATTAGTAGGAGCTCCTTGCACTTCCCCAAGTGTGTCTCGTACTTCCCCACGATGGCCGTCAGTATGGTGTTTTCTTCCAGGAATAACTTTTCTTCCTATCTTCTTAGGAGGAAATCTTATGTCTCCTTCAGGCCTCATGGCAACAGCTGCCTCCTCCAAGAAAGCTAAGTCTCCTACTGTTGTTACCTCTTAGGAATGCCCTAGTACTCTCCCTGTACTGCTTTTATTCCTTGAGGTTCTCTCTGTCACAGTCTGGCTGTTTCAGCCTAGGTTGTGCAGTTTCTACTAGGGGTGAGATCTGTGAGGGCTAAGGCACAGATTTTGTGAGGGCTAAGGCACAGATTTGGTGAGTGCAGGCTGGGAGTGTCTACCTGAGCAGGTGCTCTCTGGGCTCCATGGCACACTCTGCTTTCCCAGGTGTGTAATTCCTATGAATTTCCAGGACTTTTGTTCTCCTAAACCTATGTGACATTGTTTTGAAAGTGGGAAACAGAATTCAACATTTGGAAATTGATTTTTAACATTAATGTGAAAAGCCATTATCATTAGTTGAAGGTACATCACTTAATCTAAATCTCTTATCTAAGTATCTATCCATGTCTATATCTATTGACCCATCATCTATCATCTTCATTTATCTATCTATCCATCTGTCAGTCTTCATCTCTATCTATTGATCCATACCAGTGCCCACGTCTAAATTCCACAGCTGCAGTTCTAGCACTGTCGCTTGATTGGTGATGTCCCATTTTTATGGAGTTACTCACAGATAGTCCTGCAACATCGTGTTCCTAATCTCCCTTACTGAGCTGGTTCCCATTTTTCCCATATTCCTGCCTTATGTTCCTGCCAAATTATATACTTTCCTTCTCAGGGAAGAAACAATTCCTGTTTTAGTTTGCTAGGGCTGCTGTAACAAAGTGCCACAAACTGGATGGCCTAGAACAACAGAAATTTATTTTCTCGGTTCTGGAGGCCCAAAATCCAAGATCAAGGTGTCTGGAGGGTTGTGAGCCCCCTGAAGGCACTAGGGAAGGATCTGTTCCAGGCCCCTCTTCTAGCTTTGGTAGTTTGCTGGCAATTTTGGACATTCGTTGGCTTGTAGACACATTATGCAGATCTCTGCCTTCATGTTCACGTGGTGTTCTGTGTGTGTGTATCTATCTGTGTGTCCACATTTTTCCTTTGTATAAGGACATAATAATATTGGATTAGGGCCCATCCTAGTGACTTCATCTTAACTTGAACATCTGCAAAGATCCCGTTTTCAAATAAGGTGACAATATGCGGTACTGTGGTGATGGTTTTTGAGGGGCACAATTCAATCCCTAACAGTTCCCTATTTGCTATGCTTTGTCTGTTGCTCCCGCCACATGGAATGTCTCCCCCTCCCCAGCCCATGCGTTTCTGCCTGGTGACCATTTTTCTCACCACCTCTTTCCCACCCGCATGTGATCTTATGACCACTCCCTCACTACAATCCCTCAGCTGTGGGTGTATGCCTCTCTCTTGCCATTCACCAGTGAAATACCATAATATAATTTGTTTTAGGACCCCATGACTGTAAACTTCCCATGCTCTCTTTTCCTTTTTACTTTCTCAGCTCCTGGAAGATTGATATTTAGGTATTTGCAAAATTATTTTTAGGTAAGCTTACAAAGGTATAGACTCCCATTCTTGGCACTGGGTTTTTAGCTCTTCTTTGCAGTGATTGTTTTTTACTCTTCTTACTCATCTTGATATTGCCTCTCCGTTTATCCAGCTCTGAACATAGTGGCCAGCTCTGAACATGAGGGCCATAGGAGGCCCTCAATGTGTGTCGGTTATTTGGAGATTTGGAAGACAGTGCAAGCAGGGATTTGATATGCATTTGCTGGTATCTGCTATAGTGCCTGGCACTGAAAAATGCTGATGCTTGGGATCTGTGTAGTATATATCTTCCACTCTTTATCTAGGCCTTTGGGGGAGGTGATGACACCTGCACTGCCCAAACTGAGTATTTTGTGTGTGTGTGTCTGTGTGTATGAGTATGCTTCCATCAAATTAAAAAGGACACAAAGAAAGGTGAAGAACTATTCCTCTATACTGACGTACAATGGGACACCTTTCCTCCGACTTCTTTTCCCCTTCGTCACCTTCAGTAACTTCTTCATCATCACAAATCATGGAATTCAGAGCCAAAAAATCCCAACTGAGAGGTTTATATTATTTGATTTTTTAGGGCCATAAATTTAGAATGAGCCAGCTATCTGATCCTATTAGCCACATCTTGCTCTTAGATAATCTGCTTAAAATTGATACCACCCTGGAATGTGGACTTTACCGATTGCATTTCCTGCCAGATTCTGACTTTTGTCTTTTGCTCATCATATCCTAAATGGTGTGGCTATGACTCCATGGAAAGTTGAGCACCCTGGGGTAGCAGTTGGGACTTGAAGATGTTGGTTCCAGGAGCCATATGGCCAAGTCAGGGTAGGAGGCATTGATGTTAAGATAATTTTTTTCTTTCCTTACCTCAGAGTTATTTTGAAACTAACATAATCATTTTTAAAGTCCTTAGAAGGAGAAATGCTTTGCAAATGCCAAGATACTGTAGTGCAGCCTGAAGATAATGTGGCATATTGTTATACAGACCACACACACACAAGTCAGATTACATGGTTCTGAAAAAACAAGTCTTCAATTCTCTAAAATCCTTATCTATCACATGGGAAATAGAGAGAGCTGTTGAATTTGTTTCCTGCCCTTGGCATCTACATATAGAGGTGGTTAAGAACATAGGAGCTTAAATGGCAAAACCTGGATTCAAGTCCTGGCTCTGCATCCCATTAACACGGCAACTTGGCATGAATTACTGAGCATCTCTGCCCCTTCGTTTCTGCATCCACAAACCAGGGGCCATACCAGTTCTCCCCTCTTAGGGATGCTAAGAAGGTCAGATTAGAAAATCCATGCACAGCACTTTGCTCATTGCCTGGGCAAGTGAAAGTGCTTATAGATATTGGTTGTTGTTTTTTTTTTCAAATAGTCTTATTAAGAAATGAAAAATAAATACATGAACCATTTCATTGTAGTGTATGTGTCTGAAACAGTTCCAGGTAAGAGGAGAAGAATTATCTAATAGAAATTAACAATTAACTGCCAAGTGGCTTATACAGAGAGTGGAGTCTGAGCTGGGGGTGAAGGGATTGAACGGCAATTGGATGAGAAAAATAAATTAGAAGATAAGCATTCAGGACAGTGGAATACTGTGGAAGTGAGGACAGAAGCTGAGAGGCATACGGTGCGGTCAGAGTTTATCTGAACAAGAGAGTGTGAGTAGGGAAGGAGTAGATGATGAGACCAAGTGGTTGGCTGGAGATAGAGTATGTCAATATCAGGATGGCAGCCTAAGCTGTTTGGGCATCACACAGTGGCACTTTCAAGTCACTGGTGGCTTCTGAGTGATTGGTGAATGGAATTTTTATTGATATGATTGGCAATGATACATAAAATGGATTAACTTAAGGACTGGAAGCTGGGAAACATGTTAAGAAGCCCCCAAACAGTGGCCCTAAAATAGGGTTGAGTGATGAGGAAGCATAAGCCAAGATTTGTTCATCATCTGGTGTGCGCCATGTGCCAGATACTGAACTGGGTGCCTTTAAAATAAAAAAAAAATCACAACAGCATCTGGGAGATAGACAATGTTATCCTCGTTTTACAGAAGGGGAAACTGAGGCTTAGGGAAGTTAAGTAATTTACTTAAAGTTACTATCTCTCAACTTTTCTGCCATGCTTTGCTAAAGTGGGGATCTAAATTAAAGAATGTGTACATGAGCTATTCCAAAACAAATCATTGAAATCATGTGTTTGATATGGGGAATTAGAAAGGCACTGGCAAGAAATGAAGATGACTCCAAGAGTTTGAACGTAGGTAATTATAAGCATGATATAAGCAACTTTAGAGAATTGGCCTGTCAGAAAGGGAAATTGTTTGGCATGGGGATTGTAGAAATGTTGAGTTTGTTGTTACGATGCACAATAATGGGAATGCCAAGAAGCCAGTTGCCATTGTGAGGGTAAAATTCAGAAGAAAGTTTGTGCTGGAGATAAAGGGTTAGAAGTCACTGCACAGGAGATGGACATTAATGATGGAGGGTACGGGGAGATGGAGAGAGGAGCAGATGGCTAGAGCAGCATTTCCCACATTTTACTCTGCATAGAAATCATCTGAGTATTCTGTTAAAATGCAGATCCCAATCCAGTAGGTTTTGGGTGGAGCCTGAGATGCTGCATTTCTGACAAACTCCTGGTGATACTGTTGCTGTCAGTCTGAGATCCAAACCTTATGTAGCCAGGGGTGAAAAGACTGATGCTTGAGAAACTAGCATAGGGACCAGTGAAGGAAGAGAAGCCAACAGAAAGAAAGGGAGCAGAAAGGTAGGAAAATGATGAGGATGGCACAGTACTCTAGGTGTCATGGGGGGTTGTGGGATGGTCAAGGTGCCACATTCTGTGGAATGATCAAGGTAAAATGATCAAAGAGTGGAGAAAATCTAGTCATGGGGTAACCATTGGTGACCTTCAAGAGGTCAGTTTTGTAAAAGGATTAGAACTTGGATTATGGGAATGTAATCATGAATGATCTGCAAAACAGTGGAGGTTAGGGTTGGAATTAAGTTATGCAAATTGTTGGTATCCAAAGGAACTAAGAAAATGGAGTGAAAACAAATGGTATGGTAAAGTGGGGGACATTGCTCCATCAATTACTAGGTAAGAGACTGAGAGTGTGTGCATACATTGGTTTGGTATGTGTGCACATACCCAAAGATAGAGGTAACCATATATAGATTTCTGTACAAAAGGGAATATAACAGCAAAGGCAGAAGATGTTGAAGAGACAGGGAATAATTGAAGAAGGAAGTTGGAGATAATATTGAAGGTATCAGTTAAAGGGTTAGTTTTGGAAACAAAATAAATTTTTCTCCAATATAGAAAGAAAGGCAAATAATTGGGCTCTGGTCAGGATGGTACAATAAGTTCATGCTTTAGTTTCCTCCTCTGCTCCAAATATGTAGCAATGACAAAAATTATAAAAAGACATGCTGGGCCCCAAAACAAGATAAATAATCTGTGAACAAGAAATGGTACAGAAATAAAAAGTGATGTGCAGAGTTACATTCATTGTTACGCTGGGTTCCAAGTCTAGAATCAAAAAGTCAGGGCAGGGATTTAGCTCTGGAGGGTATCTGCAGAACGGTATGTGCTCCACATTGTCAGAGGATCAGAGCTAGATGCACTGCTTCAAGTCTTGGGGTGGGGATAGTGAAGAAAAGAGTCTGAAAAGATAATGTGGCTAACCCCTATCTGGGTTCCTAATAGGAACCTGTGAGCCTGAGGAAGTGGGAGAGAGAGGATAAAGTTGCAGCTTTGAGACCATGAACTGACTTAAGCCGCTCAACTAGCTGAAGACTGTTGTACTCTACCCTCAGTATTACCCTTGTAGGAAGACTCCAAGCCATTATTATAGGATTTGGTTTATAATTGAAGTCCCAGGAGGCTCGATGGAATTAACAACAACAGCAGCAACAAATTAGACAATATGAGTGAGAAGAAAAGGAAAAGGGAAAAAACAAAGAAAACCAGAAAAAATTCTTTTAACTCAAAATGAATTACAATGAAAAATCATGAAACAAGCCCAGGCATGATGGCTCACACCTGTAATCCCAGCACTTTGGGAGGCTGAGGTGGGCGCATCACTTGAGGTCAGGAGTTATAGACCAGTCTGGCCAACATGGTGAAACCACATCTCTACTAAAAATACAAAAATTAGCCAGGTGTGGTAGTGTGTACCTGTAATCCCAGCTACTTAAGTGGCTGAGGCATGAGAATCTCTTTTTTTTTTCATGTCAGCACTAGATCTATATGATTTATTTTCTTGGACTTTTTTTTTTTATACTTTAAGTTCTAGGGTACATGTGCACAACGTGCAGGTTTGTTACATATGTATACATGTGCCATGTTGGTGTGCTGCACCCATTAACTCATCATTTACATTAGGTATATCTCCTAATGCTATTCCTCCCCCTCCCCCCACTCCACAACAGGCCCCAGTGTGTGATGTTCCCCTTCCTGTGTCCATGTGTTCTCATTGTTCAATTCCCACCTATGAGTGAGAACATGTGATGTTTGGTTTTTTGTCCTTGCGATAGTTTGCTGAGAATGATGGTTTCCAGCTTCATCCATGTCCCTACAAAGGACATGAACTCATCCTTTTTTATGGCTGCATAGTATTCCATGGTGTATATGTGCCACATTTTCTTAATCCAGTCTATCATTGATGGATATTTGGGTTGGTTCCAGGTCTTCACTATTGTGAATAGTGCCACAATAAACCTACATGTGCATGTGTCTTGATAGCAGCATGATTTATAATCCTTTGGGTATATACCCAGTAATGGGATGGCTGGATCAAATGGTATTTCTAGTTTGAGATCCTTGAGGAATCGCCACACTGTCTTCCACAATGGTTGAACTAGTTTATAGTCCCACCAACAGTGTAAAAGTGTTCCTGTTTCTCCACTGTTGAACCCAGGAGGCGAAGGTTGCAGTGAGCCAAGATTGCACCACTGCACTCCAGCCTGGGTGACAGAGCCAGACCCTCTCTCAAAAAAAAAAAAAAAAAAAAAAAAAAAAGTATGAGAAACACATGAAAAAATATAATAAGCATGTTTGTTATTATGTATGACTTTTATTCAATAATATTCTTGTAATGCTAGCCACTGCAATAAGAGAAAAGAAATAAAAGAATTGGAAAGACAGATTATCGTTATTATGAAGACTCTGATCACCCTACATAGAACATCAAAGGGTATTTATAAAATAACCATTAGAACTAATTAGAGAGTCTGGCAAATTTGCTAATATAGGATCAATAAACAAAAATCAATGTCTTCCCTAAACACCATTAGATCGTTTAATGGAAAACAAATCACATTTACAGTAGCAAAAATGAAATAAAACCAAGAAATATGAAGTAAAAAAGTACAAACCTAACAAAGGATATGCAAGAGGCTATGGAAAAACACAAAACGTTATGAAGAGTATAAAAGAAGAAATGAGTAAATGGAGCATATACTTTATTTATGGATGGGAAGAAACAATATAATAATAATGTTGATTTTCTCCCGAATGTATAAATTGAATACAATTTTTATAAAGCTTCCAGCAGAGTTTTTGAAAGCTCTTGCCTGATATGCTTATCCTATAATTTATGTGGAGGAATGAAACACCAAGATAGCCAAGGTGTTTTTTAAAAAGAAGATAAAGATTGAAGAGATGTGCCCTAATAGACAAAAATACCTATTTTAAAGTTACAGTAATGAAGACAGGGAAAGCAAATAGGCTAAAGTATAGTAATTGTTTTTAACACTCAGAAAACTTATGTGTGTATGTTTGTAGATAGATAGATAGATAAATAAATAGGAGACAGATGTGTGGATACGAGTGCTTTTTTTTGTGCATGTCATTGCAAGTCAGTATGAAAGAGGGAAACTAGGCCGGGTGTGGCCGGGCATGGTGGCTCATGGCTGTAATCCCAGCACTTTGGGAGGCCGAGGCGGGCAGATCACGAGGTCAAGAGATCGAGACCATCGTGGCCAACATGGTGAAACCCCGTCTCTACTAAAAATACAAAAATTAGCCAGGCTTGGTGGCACATACCTGTAGTCCCAGCCACTCTGGAGTCTGGGACAGGAGAATCGCTTGTACCTGGGAGCACCATTGCACTCCAGCCTGGTGACACAGCAAGACTCCATCTCAAAAACAAAAAAACACAAAAACAAAAAAACAAGAGGGAGAAACTATTAAATAAAACCCCATAAGGAAAAATAAAGTGATGTTTTTACCTCACACCGGTCAAAAAGTAAATTATAAATTCTGGATGAAAATTTAAAGTATAACTTTTTATTTTAAATTAGCTTTTTATTTTAAAATAGCTTTAGACATATAGAAAAGTTATAACAGTGGTACAGAGCATTCCCTTATATCTCTCATCCAGTTTCTCCCATTGTAATCACTCTATATCACCATGATACATTTGTCACAAGTAAGAAACGAGTGTAGGTATGTTGTTCTTAATTAAGTTCAATACTATACTCTGATTTCATCATTTTCCCCCAAATGTCCTTTCTTCATTCCTGGACCACATCCAGAACACCACTTTACATTTAGTTATTAGGTCTTCTTAGCCTTCTATGATCTCTAACAGTTTCTTAGACTTTCCTTGTCCTTGATTACCTTGATGGTCAGGTTTCATGTAGAATATCTCTCAATTTTGGCTGTCAGTTGGGATATTGGGAAGGAAGACCACAGAGGTGAAAGGCCATTCTCATCACTTCACATAAAGAGTGCATGCTTATCACATGACTTAACACTGATGATGCTAACCCTCATTACCTGGCTGAGATGGTGTTTGTCAGTTTTCTCCACTGCAAAACTACATTCTCCCTCTTTCCGTATACTTTGGAAGTAAGTCAATAACAGTGTACACTCAAGGGATAGGGGGAAGTGAAGCTCTACCTCCTTGAGTGAGGAGTCTCTGCGTAAATTATTCATAGTTCTTCTGTAAGGGAGATTTATTAAACGTAGTACTTTTATTTTTTATTTTTTATTATTATTTTTTTTTGAGACAGATTCTCACTGTGTCACCCAGGCTGGAGTGCAGTGTTGCAATCTTGGCCATGCCCAGCGCTAAACATAGCACTTTTAAAGGAAAAGGTAATATCCTGACATTGAGGAGGAAAATATCTCTTAACATACAGATTTAAGTAACATAAAGGGAAAGGTGAATACATTTGAATACATTAATTTAAAAAATCTATGAGTACTGTATACAAAGTTAAAAGACAAACAGTAGCTTGAGATGACATCATTTCAATGCATATATATGTAACAAAGAATTTGCATACAGAATAAATAACAAACTCCCACAAATCAAGAAAAGAGTAACAACTACACACACACACACACACACACATATCTATCTATCTATATATATCTATATATAGATATATAGATATAGAGAGAAAGACACACACAAGAAAATGAGGAATGGATACAAATAGGCAGTTCACAGTTCCTTAACTGGGGAAACCCTTATTGAGATGATGTACAACCTCGCTAGTAATTAGGGAAATGAATCTGAAAACTACAAGGAGATAACATCTACCACCCATCAGTTTGTTAGAAAAAATATCTGATATGGGAAGATGGGGTAGGAAGTTCATCCATTTAGTGATTATAGAAATATGAGTTGGTAATACTTTGGGTAAACTTTTAGCAATAGAATTATGTTAAGGATTCAATTACACTAAATTTAGGGATCTCCTCCAAAGATGTGCTTCTCAAATGTTTTTGTGCATAGAAATCACCTGAGGTGCTTATTAAACCGCAGATGTTGATTCAGCAGGGTCTGAGCGTCTTCATTTTTACCCAACTCCCAGCTGATGCTGATGCTGCTTGTCCACTTGCCTGCAGTTTGAGTAAAAAAGCTCTAGAGTAGAGGTCAGCAAACTATCACTCATTGGCCAAGGGCCAAATCTGGCTCTTGCCTATTTTCACAGATGAAATTTTACTAGAACACGCTCATTTGTTTATGTGTTGTCTGTGGCTGCCTTCAGACTATACTGGCAGAGTTTAGTGGTAGCAGCAGAGACTGCATGGTTTGCAAAGCCTAAAATATTTTCTATCTGGTCCTTTATAGGATAAGTTTGCCAACTACTGCTCTGGAGAAATTCTCCCACATGTGCATATAGATATGTGTGTAATAATATTGATTGCAACTTTTTTTGGAATAATGAAAAGATAGAAACAAGTGTCAGTTGGCAGAATAGGCAAATAATTTGTAGCATATTCACATAATGGACTTCGTTAGCTAAAATTAATGAATGGGAGCTACATGTATCAACATGGATAAATCTAGAAAATATCCATTTTTTAAAAGCTTAAACTTACACAGAACAAAACTATAATTTGGTTATGGATATATGCATATGCAGCAAAATTATTTCAAGATTCCTGAAAAGGATAATCAGCTATTTCAGGGCAGTGGTTAGTTCTGGTGATGGGGTAGAGGAGAAACAGGGTTATATGTGGACTTACATGGGTTCTCAGCCATTGCAGTAATGGATTATTTGTTTAGAAATTTGAGAAGAAGATATTGAAATATTATAAATTGTTAATGCTGGAGGTAGGCACAGAGTTTCTACACTTTTCTGATATTTTAGATATTTCAAACATTTGAAAAGAGTCAAAAGACTCAGGAAAAAATATACTAAATACAAAGACAGATATTTTGAAGTGCAAGGAAGGCAGTGAAGATAGATTATTAATACCCGAGATTCTCTCTACTCTCAGTTAAGCAAGAAAAGAAGATGCTCAGCTATTACAAATTGTTCCTTATATTAGTGAATTCTGAGAATGGTAAAGAACTTTTTTTTCCATATGACTAATATTGCTCCATGGCTTATGAAGTATTATGATTCTAAGAGGTCACTTCACACATGTTATGGAGTAGAAGGATTTTCACTTTCTCTGGGGACTAACATTTCACTCCTTTAAGCCAAGATCAGCTTATCACTGGAATAGTCTTAGTGATGCCAAGTGGCGGGTGGCCCCCCAGCACACCTCCCCCGTTCTTTTGAGTTAGAGCCTTGAAATACTCATCAGGGACAAGCTGTGAGAGCCTTCAAGATCCCTTCAGGAACGAGCCTTTTGCTTTTGTCTGAGAATGTCAGTGGTCCATGCCCCTTTATCTCAGCCAGGCATGGGTGTCCTCCCCCTGTGACTTCCTGTGGGCATGACGCCATGAGCTAAATTGTAGTCGGAGTACACTCAGCCTCAGCCCCCTCCCTCCGAGCATCTGCACACAGCTGGAACCAGACTTGGCAACCGTGGCATGCGGGCCAGGACAATCTCAACACTCATTTTCCCAGCAGCATTGAGGTGACTTTATAGGAAGAGGTGGCCCATACTGAAGTTGGGGGTCTCAGTTCAATACTCTTAGCTACACAGTTTACAACAGGGACATTTTGGTTCCAAGTACCTTTCAATATTGTATAGAACCCTTTGAAATGTGTTTGTTATTAGGAACACTTTGGGTCCAATTATTCCCCCATGAAATGTACAGCTATATTAAAAAGTCCTGCTTCTTGGCATTCAACAACCTTTTGTCGTGTGCCTTATACATGTCAGGCAATGCGGAAGACACAGCCAGTGGATGACATGAGTGCCACCTTCTCTCCCAGCAGTAGCTTTTTCCAGCATTATGCTTCAGCATGGTGTCTTGTTGGGAACCTGATTTCTGACCACGCTTGCTTCCCTTACTCATACAGTTCAGTTTCTGAGCTGTCTCCCCCTTCTGAGATAGGTTTGTCCCTCTGCTGTAGGTTTCCAGCCACTTCTTTATCATTGTTAGCCATGACCAGAGGGAGCATAAGTTTGGCATTTTAGGGGCATTCAACAAGGCTTGCAGAGATGGGATTTCCTGGTCTTAATGCACAGCCTATAACCTAGTACAATAAACATAATGTTTGTTGTAAAGTTTAAATGTCAAATGTAAAGACAAGCCATGTAGGTACTGTAAATAAGTGCAGGGGTGGAGGATAATAGGAATTGGTGGAGAATATGGCAAGCTGGAGAACACACACTCACACATCTCATATAAACTGAGTGGCTACTGCAGTGGGTTATCACTGTGCAGTAATTCTGGCCCAGGATTGCCAGAACTCTTGGACTTTCAAGGGAAGCTAGAAATGGGGATATTTTAAATGTGAGATCTCCCAAGTTTTAAATGCTGGCAACTAAGCAACAAATTTTTAAGAAGACCATTTGTGTTAAAAAATAGAATAAAAGGCACATCGTAAGGCCATATACAGCCTGTGGGTTAGGTTTGCAATCTCAGAATAATGAAAGAAATAACCTGAAAGTTTAAAGCAGCATAGTCTGTGGCCAGCAAGCCTAGGCATCTGGGGCTCACTCACCTGGGCCAGTGCCGCCATCCTTTTATTGAATCCGATGGCACGAGAAGAAAGAACTTAGACTCAAAAAAGCGATAACTACACCCAAGGAAAAGATACAGAACAAATCAATCATAACCATAGCCCAGGCACCATTAGAATGCCTTGATGATCACCTTCCCACAACCTTAGAAGGGCCACCATACAGGCAAGAAAAGAAGCAAGAGACATGTGTCTATGAGGAATCCTTTCTTCACCAAGACACACTCGTTTCTGTCCATGCTTGTTTACACAGTGGCCTGGGGTGGGTGCTCAGGAAAGAGTTCCACTGGGTACCGTGCTTGGCTTACCAAGGGTATTCTCAGATATTCCACAACCCTTGGTTAGGGTATGACTATATTTTAATTATCCATCTCTCCATACTCATTACTACCTCACGTTCATGTGGTCATTTTTCATCCTCTCTAGGCTGAACTCCCTGAAACATCATCAAAATGAAGGAGTCCGTGAGCAGACAGAGTTTGGGGTTCCTTATCTGGAAGGTCCCAGTGCATGCGAAGTGTCATTGTGAGGGTGGGGGTGAAGCCACCAGGGATAGACTTAAACCAGGGTTGGCCAGAGGAGGGAATGACAGGGTATGGTGCTGCTTACCTTCCTAACTAAGGAAGCTGTTAATGAGGTAAGAAGGCCCTGCCCTCTGTTTAGAACTTGTTGAAGTGGCCAGAGTGAGAGCCCTGCTTCCCCCAGAGAATGTCCTTACCATCACTACCTTGACCTCCATTTCACCCCCTTCCTGGATATTGGTTTTCCACAAGTGAGATCCATATTGCAAAGTGGTTAGTTGCAAGGACTTTGGAGGTATGAAGAGCTGGATTCAAATTTAGACTTTGCCACAAAGTGAACTTGGGGCTGTTTTTCCATATTATAAAGGCAGTTTTCTCCCTTGTAAAGTGGAGTTAATACTGTCCACCTTTTGGGGATGTTGAGGTATAAAGAACTAACTGTAGGTGATACCTGTCACTGGCACTCCCTTATATGGGTCTGTGGATTCCAGGGCTATCAGCAACATGTCTGATGGTAGGATTGGCATAGTTGGGTGTTGCTCGGGGCTCCCTGCTCCATTCCATGCCTACCTGCAATGGGGTTGAAAAACATCTCATCTCTTCTTGCCTCTTGGGGGAAAGGTGGGAAGGTTGTGGAAAGTGTGGCACCCTGACTGGGGTGGGATGTCCTTCCCACTGCATTGCCTTCTGGCTCCCTGTCAGTCTACCACCTAGGGCCCCAGCGCCCGCACTCCTGTGTATTTCAATCCATGCTAGGGTACAAAATGCTTTTTTCCACAGCCAGTGCTATGTCAGTGCTAAGGGTTACTGTGACATAGCAACTTGAAGATGATGAATGAATACATTTGAAGAGGGAATGTTTGAAAATAATTCTATAGAACTCCATTTGGTATTGGGACTATTGTCTAAACCATAACCTAAACTACTTTATGCAGTTAGGTAATAGTCTCATCTCAGATACCAAAAGGAAGAAGCAGAGACAGAAGGAGAAGGAGAGGTCTGTGAGAATCCAGTCAGGTGGAAAGAGTGTAGGCAGAAGATGCAGGGAATACCTTCTCCCTGGTAGGTGCTGGGCTGGAAGCTCCAGAATCCCAAGGCCAGAGCACAGGGGTGAAACCCCAACAAGGGAGAGAGAATTAGAATCTGCAAGAATCTCAGAAAAACAGGTTTGAATGTCTTTTTGTGTGGCAAAACCATGGGAACTGACCTTTCCTTGCTGCAGTCAATATAAAGGACTTGCCTTTAGAGATTTAACCAGCTGTTGACTGAATAGGATTGGCTCCAAAACCTCTCATCTGATCGTATGGGTGCTCAGTGCCCCTTCTCCCCTAAGCTGCATTTACAATGTCCCTCCCTTTCCCAAAAAGATCCCAGAGCCCTGGCTTGCTTCTCAGGGAAAGTATTCTTAGAAGATCCCTGAAGATCCAGCTCTGTTCTGAATTACAGAAAACCTACAGGTACCTTTGTGCTGAATGTTTTGGGGAAAGCTGTTGACAGACAGAGGAAAAGGTCAGATGTAGCGGGGTCTGTGGGCCTCTGGTGGGTAAGGCCTTCTTTGGAAATGCCTTCGATTTGCCCCTCTTCAGCCTTTTCTTCACCCATTTACCCCTTTACCAGTGTCCACTGTGGTTCTGGGCTCCCCTGCTCTTCCCCCAGTAAATGCCTTTTCCTTTCTGCTCAGGGGTTGTTCTGAGACAGAGGGGGAGGAATGGAGGATTTTGGAGCAGTGCCTCTTATGCTATCAGGCTTCAGCTTTTAGAATCTTGGAAAGACTCCACCTGGGAAAGAGTTCCAGAGAAAACAAACTTCAGATCCCAGCTCATATGGGAAAGGGCTCATGTTCACGAAGGCAGCTTTGGGGACCTTGGCAGAGACTTAGGCGGGCTTGGCCCTGGTCTTTAATGGATCTGACATGGATCTTTCCAGGGCCCACGAATGCTGCATGGTCTCCAAAGGAGAGTTCACCCTCAGAAGCTACAATGATATCTCTTTATAGAAGTTGTAGTCTTCAGGTCTTCAGTGAGCCAACAGCTTTTGTTTTTCCAATGGTTTATGCCCTAACAATGGCAAGGAAGATTTTAAGGAACCAAACCCCACCACCTCCTTTCATCTCCTCATCATCCCCTCATCATCCCCGCCTTGTCACATTGCTTTCCTCTTGAAAATTAGCTGAATTTTTTTGATGGGATATTAGGAGCCAGAAAGAGGGTCTTGGGTCCAGGATTATCTCCCAAGTCAGAAGAAACATCCGTCCAGGCCCAGGAATGACACTCTGAATGGCAATGATGGGCACAATTTTGAGACATTCTGGTCCAAGAAGGAAAATGGGGGGCAAATATGTTAGGAAAAGTGCAGGACAGAGTTCATGGTGATGGTGAATCTTTCTTCTCTGACTCTAACTTGTGCCATTTCTATAATGCCAGGGTGAGATTCTTAGGATCTAGATTTTATGCGTAAAATAAACCAGCTGCCCCTACAGGCACAGCAGAGTGGGTACAGGAGCTGAGAACACCTGGATTTCTGTTTCTGGCATTGTGCACTTAAGAAAAATACTTTCCCATGTTTTTTGCACTTGGGGTTTAATACTGACCATTAATTCCCCCATGTCTGCCTCTTCTGCCAGGGGTCTTTTCAAACATAGACAATCATGGGATATTAAACTTGAAGGACAATAGAGATCATCTAGTCCCATCAACTCACTATATATATGAGGAACCTGAGGTCCAGAGTGGGGAAGTGTCTTACCCAAGGTCACATGGTGAGTTACCTCCTTTGACGTCTTTGTATACAGTAAAGACCCCTCCCCTAACCAGTTTTGGTTCTTAAGACCTTAAGACTCATCAAGCCTCCATATATTTCGTGGACTGAGGTATGACTAGGTGCCCAGCACGGGATTTGGTACTAAAAAAATCCCTTAAGTTAAAGGAGTGTCTTCCAAGGGAGGAAGCTTCATAGGGCCTAGGTAAGGGCTATGGGAGAAGCAAGAGAGGACCATGGCCTGGAAAGAAACAGTGGTATCACAAACTTTCTCAGCAGGCTGCCCAGACCAATGGCCTTCCTTCCCTTTTCCTTCATACCCAAAAGAACCTTTATCTGGGGTCAGGGCAGGGATGCTATCTCAGAAACGTCTCACCTTGAAAGTGAGCCTCCCTTCAAACATGATGTCATAGGCAAGGAAGGTTTCCTTTATCTTCACAAATCTGACCCCACCTCCTTCAGAGGAAGGGGTCCCAGCACCCCAAATGACTCAATACTGTTCTGTCCATAGCATGTCCTGGGCAGGAGGAGAGGAAAGTCTCAATGCAATCAAATTTTGTTTCAAGTTTTTCCCATCATATTCCCAATGTCCAGAGGCCCCTTATGACCTCTACATTCCTGAGCATAGCTTCCATAAAAAGATAGGCTTACTCTGTGCATATATTCACACACACATACACATTCAAACACACACATATGTGCACACACATATATTCACACATACATGCAAACACACATGGAAACACACATACACACACATCTACATGCAAACACACAAACACATCCACAAGAAAACACACAGATGTACACATGCAAACACACACACCCACATACAGATGCACACAAGCACAAATACACATGCAAACACACACATGCAAACAAATACACGCATGCAAACACACACGTGTACACATGCAAACACACACATATGCATGCAAATGCACACACACACTATTTACAGACACTTTTAAAATCTGTAGTTGATTGAGCAACATCTTTCCAGAGATTTTATTAGGAACTCCCGCTTTTCAGGACATCCTAACTCAGTCCATGGCTGTATGGCCAGAAAGGAAATGAGCTGTCATGGAAGTCCTCCTTGCTCAAGGCAGCATGTGGCCTGGGGGCCGCCAGTGTTACTCCTCCAGGGTATTTTCCTCCCCTGTAAGATTTGGAAAGATGGCAAGGCTCAGAGATCAGCCATTAACTCTCTAAACCTTCCACAGACCTGTGGTGTGAGGTGAAAAGGTCAATGAGAAAGAGCTTGTAGGCTTGGGAGTATAGCATCCCCACCTGCTGGTGTGGTCAGAAGTGGTCTATGTAATTTTAGCTCCTAGAATTAGAAATGCCCTTCTGGTATCCTTAAAGAACGTCAGTTCTGAGAAAGCATAGCCTTCTCCTCCCATCCCTTAGCCCCTTAGTGACCCTACAGTGCATACCCCTTCTCCGACACACCCCTCAGCTCATCATCAGGGGCTCCTCCTTTCAGAAAGATGCTTATAGACTGAGACCCACTTAGATGAGACCTCTCCTCCTCTTCCATGATAATCCAAGGCCAAGCCCCCAAAGGTTTTGCTCCCTTCCCTTCCTTGGTTCAGTGGAGGCTGCAGCAAAATGGAATGTTTGCAGTTTCTCTGACCATGCAGGGTTTTAAGTTAATCCCCTCCTCCTATCCTTCCCTTTTGCTGACAGTTCTTCCCCTTTCAAGCTCCCTCTCTATTTCCCCTTCTAGTTTTGATCTTATTTGGGGGTTTTGGTTTTTACTTTATTTTGCTTTTTTCTGTTTTTTTTTCTTTTTGTTTTTTATAGGTTTCAGAGAAATTATGTTGAATCCAATAAGCCTTCCCGGACATTCCAAGCCTCTTAACCATGGCATCTATGTTGAGGATGTCAATGTTTATTTCAGCAAAGGACGTCATGGCTTTTAAAAACTCCTTTTAAGCCTCCTTGTTTTGATGTCACCTTGGTAGGCTGGGCCCTCTGAGAGGTTGGAAGCTCTAGGCATTGTTCTCTTTGGATCCAGGGATGCTAAGTAGAAACTGCATGAGCCACCAGTGCCCCGGCACACTTTAACACCACCAGATGGGTGTTTTCCCCCATCCACCACTGGCAGGGTTGCCCCTTCCCTCCAATCATCACTGTGCTCCTTTTTTCCCAGCCTGTGAGGCAGCTCCTGCCACTATCTTTAGAGCCAATAAAGAGAATTAAAAACCTGTGCACCAGGAGCATCTTTTAAATACACTAGCCATTCTCTTGCTTTACAAAAACAACCTAACCATCACAAGAAAGCCTGATGAAGTCCAGCCATGCTCCAGCCTCACTTTCCCTACTTGGAAGCGTGGGGTCTCCCTGGCTCTCCCAGGATACCATGCTGTCCTGTTAGTGACCTCGTCGCCCTGCAACCTCCAGTGGGGAAGAGTCACAGAGAGCATCTAAGCAGAGGTGGAGACGGCGCGGTAAGAGGAGGGGGAGCCAGGCTCAAGTATTGGCACCAAGTTAGGTCTCAGAGGAAAGAATGGAAACCAATCACTTTACATTTTTATTTTTATTTTCGGTGGAAAAATCATCCTTTTTTGGGACATACTTGCCCCCTACTTCCTCTTCTCTCTGGAATGGCTCACAATGAGTGCGATATTAGAAAACTCCTTGCAGAGGAGAGTTTCTCCAGGCTCTTCCTGGGCCCTTAGATCTGCAGTTCTGACAAGCTTTGGCTGCAGGAGGTTTTACCCATGAACTGGCCATCCTACTAGGACCACAAGGGACCAAGGGAATCAGGGACAAAGGCCCTTCCTGCCAGCCCATGATCCCGGGATTGGCTCTCTTCCCCTACTTCCACTTATTCTTGACTCTGAGAACTTTTGGAACCCAATGGAATCAGCATTTCAAGGTCAAGATGAACTGAAGGGGAAGAGAAGTAAAACTTGGCCTCCTCCAGCCCCTCTCATGGCACCAATGGAAGTGTCCTCCTGTTCTCTGGTCAATATGTGTGTTTACTTTGCTTGCTTTGACTCATGCCTTACTCCATGGCCACTCTCTCCCAAAGAGGGGGCTCGCTGCCCCCATTTTCAACTTGATCTACTGAGGAGAGGGAAGGGGGTGACTTTCCCTTCTTCAGTAGGAAAGGCACATTTGTAGGGCCTGAAAGTCTCCCGTATTTGCTGACTCATTGGTGGAGTAGACTTCTGGCTCCCAGTTCCACTGGCCCATGGGGCCTCCATTGTGTGAAGTCAGCATAGGCTGCCCACCTAATGGTGGAGAGCATGAAACTGGGAGCATCCTGTGGGGGGCTTGTGGGGGAAAAGGTGGTTGTTTTAACCCACCATTGTTTTGGGGTGGTGTTGCACACTGGTAGAGAATAGAGTCTATGCCTTTGGCAAATTTAACTGGGAGTTTGGATTCCCACTTAAGGGTTTTACTTCTTGGGTCCTGTGGATGGTGGTTCTTCGTGTCAGGATCCCAACCCGATTCTGCAAATGCCTCCATGGGGTTTAAAAACATGAGGCTTTCCAAGTTCTTGCCCAGTATCTGGGGCAGCCTCCAGAGTATCACCTGGGAGTTCAGGTTCTCTCCAGGGCTCCAGGTGTGTGTTTATCTCGCCCCCTCCAGCTCTCCTCATCCTGCTCCCCATTGCTCCATGTCAGGCTGTCCCCATTATGCCCTGCTGATGCTTTGGGTCCAGGGCCTCCTCCGAAGTGTGGCTTTAAGGAGTAAGCTTGAGGATGATGTTTTTAATTATTGTAAATCATTACCTCATTTCCAGCCTCCCAGGCTCCATCCATCCCAGCATCTTTTATTCTGCCATTTTCCTCACCTTGTGCTATGACAATGGGGCGTTGTGCTTCCACAGAGACTTATAGGAGTGTTCAGTGTATAGTTTCTTAATAAACACTTTATTTTCTAATGAAATGACTGAATCAGACCTCTTATTTGGAAATTTTGCAAAAACATTCAAAATACAGAAATTCCAGAGTACCTGCATTTTTTCCTGTTTTCCTGTTACTCTTTTAAAGAAGTTTCTTAGTTAAGTTCTATGTTAACAAAGGTGTTCACAATCTGTTCCATTGGTTGCTTTCATTGAGAGTCTTCCAGATAGGTTAGGCTCATACAGTAAAGTGCTTTTTCATCGTATTGAGAAAGAATCAGAGGCTCAGAGAGGTTGAATGGTTCACCCAGGGTCACACAGTGTGAGAGGTGAAAGCAAGATTCAAACCTGACTTCTACAGACACTACTCAGGCCACTGAGACCCTCACTCCTTTGGTAGCTGGGGAATGTTCTGTTGTCTGAGCAGCCAAGGCTCACAGAAATCTTCTCTTGAGAGCTGATATATGGGGGTCTGAGAGTGGGATTGGGGATCCTTTATCTTTGGTGCACCAGCAAAGCCAGTGGGGCTGTCCCTAGGATGGAGTGGTTTTGTATGTTCCTGTGGATGTTGGGAAAGTGACCTTGCCCAAGGAAAGATGGGGCTTTGGGCGTACAGGTCAACACACTTGTCATTCAGAGACACACTCCCTTTCATGCACACACACACACGCACACACTCAGGTGAGCCACACTCTCGTGGCAAGTTTCATGTGGGCTGCCAGGAGGGAGAGGCCAAAGAGTAAAATGCTTAGATGAACTGGCACATCTTTGCACCCTTGGACCCTGGCACTGACACAGCTAGAAGAGTTGAAATGCTCCCTGTAACTTGCCCTCTTCCTTTCAGGAAGAGAGGACACTGTGAGGCCCTGTATGCAGGAGAGACGGAGCAAGAGTGGAGGATGCAGGCTGGGAAAGGGCTCCTGGGTGGATCTGAATGCTTCACTGGGCCCCAGTAATCCTTGATGGAGCTCAGTCATTGAGGAAGTAGAGATGAGACAAGTAAAGTAACGTGGAAGAGCTCATGTTCCAGTCTGACAGGAAGTTGATCAGGCTAGGTTGGTGCTTTTCTATATACCCTCAGTTGCTTTATCTTCTATTTAAGTCTGGTTTGGTTTGAGACCCCCTTATGCCAGATGGAAGCTCCTTCTCTCTAGAGTGGCCTGGGTGAGGGGTAGACCAAGCTCTGCATTTATCTCTTCTTAAGGGTTCCAGGGAGAAAGAGTTGGAACAGGGATGCCTGAAGGGTTGGGGCTGTCCTGGGGACCATGAGGAGAGGCACTGGTTCAAGGGAAAACTTTCATTTTTAATATAGGAGAGATTTGAGCTTTGTTTTGTTCTGATGCTTGGAGCCTATCAGTGTATGGGAGAAGAGATAATAGATAAAAATGGCCCCTGAGAATATGAGAAGGAAAAGTATCCACAGCTCAGGAGGAGGGGATAGCATTGGCCTCATGGAGGGAATGCTCTTCCCATAGAGCAGGAGGCAAAAAGAGGAAAGGATGTGGAATGTCTTTTCAAGGTGATAGGGCAAGGAAGTGAGGGAGTTCTTGTCTGGTGGCTTCCATTTTGCCTATAAAGAATGAGGCAAGGCCTTGTGCTGCTAGTGAGAAGACCCAAGGAGAGTTGGAACATCTGAATTGACAGGGGAAGAGACTATGGATGACTATGGGGATCTATGGAAAGGTTGCTGGACAGAATGAGGAACCAGCTGCGATTGGAGTCTAGGCCTCCGTTTTCCATGTTTTACTGCTAGTTGTTGAAGTCTCATGGCATTTACCCCAGGGTTGGTGCCTCTAGGGAAGTCAGAGCTGGTACAGGGCAGATGCAGAGAGCTGAACTCAGCCCAGAAAGATGCCAGTTTGGACTGGCCTCAGTTTAGGGTGGCTCAGGGAACCAGCCAGTCCTGCAGCTCCCTGACCTCCTGCATTCAAATGTCACCAGCAGGATTTCACAGTAGCTTTCTCAGACCTTAAGCTTACATTTTGGTCCTGTGGGATTTTGCTGCACAGATTGACAGCTGACTCAGTTCACGAACCCACGGTGCTTGCCAGGTGCTCTCTGGATCTTCATTCTAGAGACGTGGTTGACAGGTGCTGGTTCTGAAGCTTAGAGAATGAGAAACTCAACTGTACCAATAAGATCTTGTAGAACAAGGTGAAATTCGATCTAACACATTCCAGGGACATGCCCTGGAGAGGCTGGACTCTTTTACTAGCAGTACATGACCAGGTCCTGGAACTAGTTGCCAAGCTCCCAGGAATGGGTTTACTGTGGGGCATTAATAGTAATAATTCTATGTATCTTATGAAGCACTTACTCAGAACCAGTCACATTTTACCCACAAGGAAGCTGAAGCTCAGAAAGATTGAATAACTAGCTCAGGTTTCCACGGCTTGAAACTGGCAGAACCAGGACTGACAGGGGGACTGCCTGACACCTCAAAATGCTTTTGGCCACTCTGCTGCCCCCTAAAGTAGCACATCTTCTGCTCCTGGAAGGCTATGATTGTGGAACACCTCCTAGGTGCTCCCCCCCAACCCCACTCCACTCCTAAGACAGAGAAGTCTTTCAGGTGTCTTCAGGGATGAGCACCATCCCTGACTTCCTTCTGGAACTTTTGGGACAGGGTGATTTTAAAGACTAGAAAAGAACATCTGCAACGTTGTTTCCTCTCATTGTAGCATTTAGTGACTTGGGGGTGTATGAAAGCATGGTTGGGCTTAGATCTGAGATTAATCACATGTCTTACAGTTGGTGAGATTCCCAAGCAATGATGGCCTTTTTGATATTGGGGAGGACTTGTTGGATGAGACCAACCTGATCCTTAGGATAGCAGTTAGGCTGCCCAGGTCTGGGCAAGGGTGAGAAGCTTCAGATAGGAAGGTGGTAGAAGAAAGGATGAGACCAACCTGATCCTTAGGATAGCAGGTTAGGCTGCCCAGGTCTGGGCAAGGGTGAGCAGCTTCAGACAGGAAGGTAGTAGAAGAAAGGGCCTTGTCTGACTACCCACTGTCACTTAACCTTTCTTCAACACACCTCAAAGACCTCCTGATATGTCCAAGCTCAGCCATGCAATGCTCACCCTAAAAAGACCAAACACGAATCAGGCTCAATTTGGAAGTCAAGAATCTGATCTCTAGCCACCTCTGTCTCTTCTTTTGTGTGGGAATCCCTTTCTGCAGCCAAGCTCCCAGCAGCCACATCCTCACCTCCACCTCCCCAGCCACAGGTGTGACCGCAGCACAGCATTGGGCTGTGACACATCCCCTGGCTCGTCCCAGTTCCCTCAGGTCAAGCCCAGGCATGAGCAAAGGATCAAGCATCTCAGATACAATGGTGAGGCAGCAAGGGAGGGTTGGATGCCACGGGAAAGCTCAGGAGTGGGCAGATCAATGCAGGATGACTTCATTGTTGTGTAGCTTTCTGCACGGAGCCAGACATGGATTAGGCAAAGAGCCGGAGCCTTTGTTCCTTCAGGGTTTACTGACTCCTGTGCTCTGGCTAGACTCGCACATTGCTGCCAGCGTGACTCTGAAAGCAAGAGCAAAATGAAGGTGGCAGGGAGGGAGAGACAGGGAGGGGGAGAGGGGCGATGCTGGCTGCTTGGAGTCTTCTCTGTGAAGGGCCCAGGAAAAACTCTTAAGCGTGACAGCAGAGATGGGAGGAAGGTAGAGAACGATGGGGAGTCTGGCTTCCATCTGGACTGTCCAGCAAGGGCCTGGAGCTCTCCTCCTCCTCTCTCCCAGCTCTCCCCCACCCACCACATTGCCAGTCTTTAATGCTGGCTGATGTGGGCGAAGCTGCTTGCAGCCTCCAGATTCCTTGGATAGCTCTGGTTCTGCATTTTGCCTTTAGAAATCCTACTGTTACCACCCCCTGTACTTCCCACCTCCCAAGAAAACCTCAGCCTAGATCTGACAATATATTTCCAGAGCTAAATAAGACTCCTTCTTCAACCCTACTTGAACCCAAAAGTGAGTTGAAGGAGACGTGCTGGCAAGAGATAAGTCCCTTGTCTGCTTTTTTGGGTGGTTCTGAAATTCCATCAGGATTCTGAGGCCCTCTTGGGTAGGACTTTTGTTCCAATTTCTCCTACTCAGTGGATAAAACTTCCATAGAGTGACCCCAGTTTCCCTTGAAATTAAATCTTGATGAGGGAAGAGATTTCTGCATGGGTGATAAGGTCTAACACCCCTCTGCATTTTTGCCCCTTTTCATTTTGGCACATTTTCCTTCTATCACAAAATATCTGGGTGTTTGTGCCTGAGAGAGCTAGATCTTCTCTCCTCATTATGCTTGACTTCTGGGTGGGTGTGAATGCATTGCTCAAATATTCTGTATGCTCCTGGGCCAGGATGGTGAGGAATGACAAAAAATGAGGGGAACAAGGAAGATATCAGAGGCAAACCTTTGACTGGGGCATGCTCTGCTTTGAGAGAAGGGAACAAGAAAGACAGGAGAACTTCTGAGGAGCACAGATCCCACAGGGATGTAGAAGGTACGGATGGCTCAGATTTGGTGTCAAAGGCCTCCAGCCCAGGTCTGTGTGGGTTGTATCTGGGAAGGAACTTGGAACTCTAGGGTAGAGGAAAAAGGCAGGGTTGCAAGTTACCCAGAGGACTGAGCTGTAGAGAAATCTTAGCTGAGGGCTCTGGTGGGACTTTCAAATCAAGATACATGAGCCTTCCACATGGGACCAGATGGGCACCTGGCCTTCTCAGGATCGTGGTATTTTCTCATGACCCTCTGCCAAAAGGATCCTCTCAAAGCTTCTCTTAAATAGATGAACCTGACTTTGATTTACCTATGGGTGGAGACTGGGGCCTTTGGCATAAGTCAAGATGAATGGAGCTTGGCTTTTCTGAGAGCCAAAACCCTCGAGCAGTTCTCACTTCACACCCTAAGAGTAATGTCTGAGTTCGGAGGGGTGGTCAAAATCCCCTGCTCAGCTATGGAGAGAGTTTGCAGAGCAAGGAGTGAGGCTGCCCAAAGGCATCATTCCAGAATGGCAGTCCCTGACTTTTGCCTTCTTCCAAGTTTGAGGGACAGAACATCATCTCACCTCAGAAAACACTACCAAACCTGGCTTTGGTAAGTAATGCTGGAAGCCTTGGTGGATTGCAATGATGACCAGCTTGTCTGCATGGCTGTCTTTGCCTCAGTTTCTGCCACCTGTGTGCTGTTACCACGGCAGCACAATGAAGCCTAGCTCTGCCGTTGGAGACCTCACTGGAGCAAGTGACCTATTTCCCTGAAAAAGACACATTCTCCCCTCCCTTGCTGTCACGTTCATTCTGCAGTGAGAAGGACAAGGACTTAGCCTTGGTAAAGGAGAAAGTGACTTCACTGCTGTGTAATATGGCCTGGTGATGCCTCTGTTACAGAGTTCTGATAGACCACTTACCTTCTCACTCCAAAGCTCACACTACCTTCAGTCTGTTTGGGACCTCGTAATGTCGTTTAAAAATCACATTGTGGTATTCTTTGCTCTGCAAGGCTTGCAATAGCCTTTGGCCAAAAGTCATGAAATCCTGACTTTCAAAAATGCACTTCTCATAAAAAGAGAGGGTGTGGAGCTGTGGGGAGCACATGTGCTCTTCCAGGGATGGGGCAGGTCTACAGAGCCTGTGACATGGTCCTTAGCAGCTACACAGGCTTAGGGAAATATTTACCTCTCACAGCTAGGTTCTTGAGCATGTCAGGAGCTCATGACATGGAGGGTCCTCTAGTTTTAAGCTGAAAGGGTTTAGCCTCTGTGACACAAGGGACCCCTGCACCTACAAAGGCTAATTTCTAGTCTTTCTCAGCACTGGGTCAGACAAGCAGTCTCCAAGCTCTGCCCTCTTGCTGCCAAAGTCAAGGCAAGAGTGACAGAACATTCCAGAGTACTGGCTAGATACTAACTAAATCTAGCCTATTAATTATATTCTGTCAGAACCTCTGGATGCTCTTGCTGTTTATTCTGAAAGAAAATTCACATGGCAGAGAACATGAGAGTAAATCTCAAACAGCTTTTGTCAAGAATGCTAGTCCCTGACAGCTCACCCTGGCCAGGAGGGCACAGCCAGGATCTGTGATGCTCTCTGGTTGCCCCCATCCAGGGACCATAGCTCCTCACTGAGGCCTTTTGCTTCAGAGGGAGCCAGATATAGAGCTGGCCAGGGAGAACTTGAGTCTGTTCCCTCCCACTGTCAGTGGGCAGCAGGGGAGGCACCACCAATATAGAACATATTCTGAGAATGTCCTTCTTGGGAGAATTTAAATTCTAAGTTCATGTTTAAATGACTCACAGAATCGTTCAATCTTTATGGCTGTCAATTTGGCATTTCTTGCTACCATAACAGGAGATTGCTGCACAGTACCTCTGATACCAAATGGCCAACCTAATCGTTAAGAAGACCAGAATAACCCCACTGTGCATTTTCAGGATGGTGTCTTTGGCCATCTTAATAATTTTATTGGGTCAATCACTTGACCAACTGTTATCCTGCATAAATTGGTCAGTTTTCTGGGCAGAGCTTCAGGGCCTGCAATATGGTTCTCCCTTAATTTGAAATCCCCAACTTGCAGAAAAATCTTTTTCTCTTCCTCCAGTTACTAGATAAATGATGTTGTAAGGATCAAGTGCTCCCCTTTTTATTGATTGCAGCAATGTTTCCCCTTGGTCTCATGATATGCCAAGGATCCATCAGAGAACTCTGGAGAATGTTGCACAGTATGGCCAGCTCTTATAGATTCACCGTTTGCATTAGGATATCAAAGTCTCCAAGAAGTCCTGCTGTAAACAAACCTTATTCTACCTCTTTCCAATTCTAATTAAACACAAAACATTCTTCATTTAACATCTGTTAATAGACTCAGCACACACATGTTAGAAAACACTGGGTTATGGTGTGATCAGAAGCTTTTAAAGAAGAATCAAGCAGGATGTGTTCGTCAACCACGCACTTCTTACATCAAGAAACCACCACACCCAGCACGCTACCCAGCTGTAGGCTCAGCCCTCACTTCTGCCTTCTATGTAGAGTCAGAAAAAATTCTGGTTGCTGATCTGGTTGCTGATGGATAGACACTCTTGTGAAGATCAGAAAACCTTCACTGTGATATCTCAGAAGAAAATGGTAAGTCATTTCACATAAGAGCTTGAGACCTCAGCATTAAACCTGGCCATCTGCCCAGGCTGGTGGAGGTGACATCATCTAGTGGTAGCACACAGCAATGAAGACCTGGATCCCAGTCTCAACTCTACCACTAGCAAAATGACATGGGGTAAGTTACCTTTCCTTGTTCCATATTTGTCTCTGAGTAGCTAGTAGAGTTTGCTGATCTTCATGTAAAAGACCCTGCCTGGACAGATGCCCCAAACGCCATGTCCCCATGAGTCACTATTGTCTCTTAGTGGAGGACATCTTTTGGTTCCTGGTCCTTCTCTCTCTCTGAATATGTTGTGTATCAGGCAAACCTAGTGAGAGAGATGGCTGCCCCTTTGGGTAAGGATCAGTGGATTTCTCTGGATGAGGATGGAAGCAGATGCTTGGGGGTTAATAGACCCTCTCTGTCACAGCTGGACAAGGCCAAGCGGGAGTTCTCGGCAAGATTTTCTGACTTTGATCTCAGGAAGGCAGTTCTGCCTAACAAATAGTCTGAAATGTCAAAGAATAAATGTTAAAGCTTGAGGGGTCGTTCTCCAGGGAGTTGCCTGGGCTGGCTAAGGGGGGAGAGGAGGAGGGAGAGAGGGACACAGCAGAATCCTTCACATAAAGATTCTGACTTGGTTTTGTGATATTTAAGAAAAAAGAAAACTCTGAATTATTTATAGCACAGAAGATGTAAGCAGGCTGTAGAGAAGTAGCCTGGCTTCACATGATAGTTTATGGCCATTATTTAGCTGCCCCAGCCTTGAACTGGTAAAACTTTTCTCATTAGTCACATGCTATTGAGCTCTACTTGAGCTATCTATCTATCTATTATTATTATTATTATTGCTCTTATCATTATTTTAATCAAGAAAATTCATGTCCTTCAATATATGAGTTGGGGGACGCAATTTCTGGAAATGACATTTGCACAAAGCAGGAGTTATCTCTTTCCCTTAAAGGGACTCTGGCACACCCTTCAGTAACTCTTTCCACCCCTGTGAGTGTTTCCAGCCTGTGCCTCTTCAAGCAGGGATTCAGAAGACCCCTGCTCTGATATGGTCAGGAAGCATCTCGGTTTGGGCCTGGGCACCAATTGGCCATGTCAGTCTGGGAAGGTGAATTTCATTCATCACTCATTCGTTCCCTCTGAAAGATGAAGGCAATTGTCCTATGCCTCTTCTGAGTATGCTGGGCATAGGAAGGATAATTCCATTGTGTTCAAAATACCTTGGTACCTGGCAGGGGGCGGGGGGATAGCATCTATATTATGTGAGGGGATAAAAGAAGTAAAGAAATGTTGAAAGGTTAAATAAAAAGTGATTGAAGAATTGGTGGTAAAGCTGGGGGGAATGAGTTCTTTCATCTGTTTATTTTGGTCAGTGATAAAATGAATATTTCATGTTGATAATCATATCCTGATTCTATAGCATGGGTAATTGAAATTCACCAGTAATCCCCAAATTGCAGGTAAAATTAAAATCACAAGCTTCACATGCTCTCTCTTCCATCTCTACACATGGTACAAACACACTCTTAGTCACTCTCCTAATTGTTTTTGCATACCCTTGACAATACTCTGGGAGATGCAAACACATGGAGTCAACTTTTGGTCAGTTTGGGGGTAGTGAGGTGAGGCTAGTTAAACTGCAAATCAGATCATCAGTAGAGCTCCAAACAAGCGATATTTTATTTAGGAGGTATTGCTTTTGTTGAAGATATCAATACTTTCGTTTCTTTCCTAGACTTGTTTTTTTTTTCTACCTTGAAGAACCTGGAGAACATTTTGCAGTTAAAATGTCACAGTGACAATCCTGTTATAAAACTCTGAACATGTACATATTTTTACCCTCACTAACTTACTCTACCTCCCAGAAGTCTTTGAAGTGTTTTTCCTCCACTCCCTACTTGCTGTGATGTAGAAGTTAGGCTAGCACCATTGCTCTAGGGCAGTGGTTCTCTAAGTTTTTGGTCTTGGGACCTCTTTTCACTTAAAAGTCATAGAAACCCCAAATGATGTTTGTTTCTGTGGGTTACATCCATCATATTCACTGTATTTGAAATTAAAACTGAGTATAATTTGAAAGCTCAAGTATACACACACATTCCATGTAGCTGTCAGGATGATGACATCATCACATGTCTGGAAACCACTGGACAACTTCATGAATAATACCTGTGAGACACGAGAGTAAAAAAGGCATACACTATCTGACTATTGCTAGGAAAATAGTTTTGACACATGAATCTCCTGAAAGGGTCTTGAGCCCACCAGGGACCTTTGTACCATTTTGAGACCTGCTGTTCTAGGAAAACAGGCACAAGCAAATTCTGAAATCAAACCTGGGTCCCCTTGGAGCCAGGGAAATCTACCAGTCATGCACTTTGATCCAAGTGTAGGAGTCCATCAGAATTCCATTTCTTTATTCAAACATCACTGACTGCCCCATGGGTGTTGACTTAAAGCAAACTGGATACAACCATGCATGTTCAGTTGCTAGGAATGTGGAAAATATACAAGAAAGACTTCACCTATTATTAAGAAAACAGAGTGGGAGCTGTTTGCTTGCTCTGGAGAAGAGCATGGGCTTGATGTAACAGTAAACATTATTGGCTGATTGAAGAGACTCAGCACGAACAGGATTTACAAAATCCCATTGGTGAGAGCAGGAGGCATGAATGGCAGGGGATGAGATAATTTATAAGCAGACCGTGCTGGTTGGGCATCCCCTCATTGCACTGTAGCTCTCATTGTGCATCACATTTGGACTTGTTTAAGGAACATGTGAGGCTCGCAGTGCTCTAGCCAGGACCTATGGGAGTGCCTATTTAAGTTTAGACACCCTGGCACCTCCTTCCTCTTTCTCCTAAGCTGGGCAGCTTCAGTATAGGAAGATTGGACTATGAAATGCCTTAATGTCTAGGGAGCTTCCTTAGGTTAACTCTGTGTAGCACCCAGCACACCACCCAGCAGAGGGACCTGTCTCATCATGAGGTCCTAAGTGGGTGACAGTGTTCATGCCTCTTCCTGTTCATCATTTATACCCCAGGGAGCAAGAACTGCTCTTCTGTGGGATTATTTCACAAACCCGCTGGAATAGGGTCTTTCAAGGAATACCTCTGAGATCATGAGCAAATGTTGCTTCATTGACTCATTCTTCAAACATATTTGGGGCATCCACTCTGTGCCACACACTCTGCTACTAAGTGAGTCAGTTGTATTTCCTGTCATCAAGAGCTTTATTGTCTCCTGCAGTGGTTTTCAATTGGGGGTGATCTTCTCCCCTAGGGGACATGTGTGGAGACATTTTTGGTTGTGACAACTGAGGGTGGGTGCTTCTGACAGCTCCCCACAACAAAGAATGATCCAGCCCCAAATGCTAACAGTATCAACGTTGAGAAACCCCAGTCTAGAGACAATACAGTCCAGTATTCACTAGTCTTGGGTAAGAGGGACCTCCCCACTTTTTAGGGCCCTCCTTTAGCTGCCAAGAGTCCTAGGGCCATGAGAAGGGACCATCTGGAGCCTGCACCCCACCTCCCTTCTAGCCAATGTTTCATTTCCTAAACCAGAATTCCTTACCCAAACAGCTCTCAGCTTGCCTCCAGGACACGTGCGGGTCTCTTCATTCATCTGTTCTAAGGGTGGGCTACGCTGCAGGTATGTGCACTGCTAAGCCCAAGAGTTGGCCAAAGGATTACTGTGTGGGGGCAGTGGGAACATCGAGAGTGTGAGGGTGGGACGGTTAGAGGAAGATGGAGTTGCAGGCTCAGTGTGCACACATATGTACGTGAGACCCCTTTCACTGTGGGATGGAAGACGGGGGTGGAAGAGAAGGGAACAGGCCAGGGCCCAACTCCTTAGCACCATGTGTCTCCACTCGCAAATCCGACGAACCAGAGACACAGGAAGTCACCTGGCCCTTCAGGTCATCCTGAAGATCAGTTTCGCAGGGTGGGAGGATAAGACATGCCTTATTTATTAATGTGTTAGCTTGATTTATAACTTCCAAATTTTAGACATGAGTGTGTACTTCTAATTATTCCCTTGTCCCAAGTCCTTCAAATGTAAGGAATAGGCCTGGTACAGATAAATGAGTAATTATGAAGCCATATGATGAAATTATGGGAGAGGTAAACATAGAGGAAAGACACCTAGTTCCCAAGTGGAGTTTTTTTTGTTTGGTTTTGTTTTGTTTTTGAGACAGTCTTGCTCTATCATCCAGGCTGGAATGCAGTGGTGTGATCTCGGCTCACTGCAACCTCCACCTCCTGAGCTTAAGCGATTCTCATGCCTCAGCCTCCTGAGTAGCTGGGATTACAGGTGCCCGCCACCACACCTGGCAGATTTTTGTATTTTTAGTAGAGATGGGATTTCACCATGTTGGCCAGGCTGGTCTCAAACTCCTGATCTCAAGTGATCCATCTGCCTCGGCCTCCCAAAGTGCTGGGATTATACGCATGAGCCACCTTGCTCAGCCTAATGGAGTTCTTAAAAATACTGAATCATGATATTGATCTGCAGATGTTTAAATAAAAATGGCAGTTCAAGGAATGGCATAATCAAAATGATCAGTTAAGACTTCAAAGTTTCCATTGTTTAGAGAGCTGCCTTCAAGCCTTGGAAATCCTGACTCCACTGCCTGGTAAATAAACACCACGGTCCTTTGGTGACCTTGGGCTGCCTGAGATACACAATTGTGGAGGTTCTTCCTGCTGGACAATCTCCACACTGGGGCAATGCTCTTACAGGCCCACCCAGTTGCCATAGAGACTGATCTCGAGGTCTCCACAATTGACTGGTATTTACTGGGGATCTGCAGCTTTCTGGATGCCGTGACCAGCATCATAAAGGAAAGAGAGGGGCTGCCCCTTCCCGGCTCCCCATTTGTGGACTATTGTGAGAATATCTCTCTGTCACAGAAAGGTAAAGACCCTGGAGAAATTGAATAGGAAGGATATTTTTTTCTTTTAATAACATTGTGCTTTTTTCTGATTACAAAAGTAATTTATATTCACTGTAGAAAATTCAGTGAAATACAGAAAAGCACACAAGCACATAAATTATCCACCATCCCATCACCCAGAGACAACACTGTTAACATTTCAGCTTTCTGCCTTCTAATCTTTTTTATGTACTTATTTATTTGTCAGAATCAAATCATTCCACATGCACATGCACATACACATTACTTTGCTACCTTTTTTTAAAATAAGATTGCATTTGCAATTTAACTGATCTTTTGCAATGTTAAAAATTTTTGTGTAAGTGATATATTCACCACATGGTTAAAAAAATACACATGTATACACACACACACAAACTTGCACAGAAATGTTCACAGCAGCATTTTTCATAATGGTCAAGAGCAGAAAAACACAATATTTATCAACTGGTGAATGGAGAAAGAAAATGTGGTGTAACCATAAAATGGATTACTACTGAGCAATAAAAAGGAATGAAGCACTTATACATGCTACAACCTGAATGAATCTCAAAGAAACATGCTAAGTAGCTGGACACAAAACATCCCATTTTCTATGATGCCATTTGTGTGCAATGTCAAGAAGAGGCAAATACAGAGAGACAGAAATTATATTAGTGGCTGCCTAAGGCTGGGGTTGGAAGCAGGGATTATGGACCCAGGGTTCTTGTTGGGGTGATGAATGTTTTAAAACTGGTTTATCTTGATGATTATACCATTCAGTAGATTTACTAAAAGTTGTTGAATTTTACATTAAAATAGGTAAATTTTATGGTATGTAAAATAATGTCTCAATAAAGTTTGTATATATATACAAAATAAGTTATATAATAAATATGTAAAATAAAGTTTGCATATATTAACTCAATGATGCTTATATATAATACATAGTAAATATATAATATATAAACTAAACATATATAATATATGTAAACTTTATTGAAGTATGATCATTATCCAAATTACTGCTTTAGATTGATCTATCTGTCTATAAAATGAGAGCAACTCCCCTTTTCACACCTGTTCCTCATTGGCAAGTTGTTCCTACCACCACTACCATTACCATATAAGTAACCTCTGTTATTGAGTGTCCTTATGAATTATATCTAAGCAAATTATATAAAACAAATATAAATATGTGTTTATTTTTTCTCTATTTTGTACAACTGCAGCTGTATCATACATACTATTGTGCATTTTTTAGGATAATCCCTTCCCCACCCCAGTTTCTTGGAGCTCTTAGAGAACTCCCTCATTGTTGTTTTAGAGATCCATACTATCCCATTGTATTGATGTACTCAAATTTCTTTAATTTCTTCACAATAGTTTGCTCTTATAAATCATGGAAATGGATTGATCCTAAATATATTGAAACAAAATAAATGTGGTTGAACCTAAATATAATATTAACATAAAGCCGTATGACCCCTATAAGCTATTTGGTATATCTGTTTTGTATATATTGACCATATGGGGTGATACCAATGTGTACCCCAAGAGTAATACAGATGCTCCTCAGTTTACCATGATGCTATGTCCTGATAAACCCATGATAAGTTGAAAATATCACAATTTGAAAATGCACTTACTACACCTAACTTACCAACCATCATAGCTTAGACTAGCCTACCTTAAATGTGCTCAGAACACTGACATTAGCCTACAGTTGGGCAAAATCATCTAACACAAAGCTTACTTTATAATAAAGTACTGAATATCTCATGTAATTTATGGAATACCATACTGAAAGTGAAAAGCAGAATAATTTCACACCATAGTGAAGTTGAAAAGTCCCAAGTCGAACCATCATAAGTGGGGGACTATCCATATATGAGAATGAGGTTCCCCACAGTCTTAATAAACAGAGGGTCATGGCTTGACTTTTAATGACTGTATCATGCTCCACTGTGTGGACATACCAGATTTATTTGTCTAGTCCCGTGTTTGAAAACTTGGATTGTTTTATTTTTCCATTCTTATGAAAAACAGCACAGGTATTTAGGTACTCTTGGTGGTTAAGCTGAACAAGGGAGATGGCTCAGTGGCAGCCCTCATCAGAGATAGTATGTCTGTCACTGCATTGCTACCTCTGATGAGGACTGCAGGTATCCAGTGGATTCCCCCAAGCAGGTATCCAGTGGATTCTCCTGAGGGACAGCTATCTTGTAGCTGACTGTGGAAAGCTATCTCCTTCTGAAATATTATTGCTTCAGACCCAAAGATGCAACGTCGTTGAATGCAGAGGTCATTATCTTTTTTCAGGTAACTTCAAGGTGTTGCCAACATTCACATAATGTTGTTCCCCAAAGGGCTTTTCTGGCCAGAGCCTTGCCACATTTTAGGGCTGGGGATTCTGAGCTGCACAGTCCAGAAATGTTAATGGGATTCTGAATGAAGCCTCTAATCTCTATGTCCTACAGAGGGTTAACCAAGCGTGACGCCGTGACTTTCTCAAGGTCAGAGTGAGGGTTGCGAGGTAGTACCCATGTATCCTGACCTCTTGCTCTGTCCTTTAAGCAGGTGGCCTCTTTGGAACACATCGGGTGGGGCATGGCAGTAGAGATTGAAGCTGGCTGTAAAAGGCCACAGACAATTCAGAGCGAGGCATTTCCAGCCAACCCACTGATCTGGGCTCCAGGCAAGGGAGGGGCACAAGGGAGAAGTCAACCAGCTGGAAGGAATTCAAGGAAATAGCAACAGGAAATCTGAAGGGGTGGAGAGATTGCTAGTGAGATTATCTATATCTGCAGCTTTTGAGGCCAGGTGATAGCCATGTTTTCTCTCTAGCAGCCCTCAGCAGTGACAGCAAAGCCCATGCTGTGGTTCCAACACCTCTCCTCCTCTTTTTCTAACAAACAGGGTCTTTAGTGACTTTCTGGGGGTGAGCATGGATGGGGCCAAAGATGGTCAGGCTGGAGAAATATATCCTCTTCTTCTCCTCTTCTGAGTTCCTGAGCTCTTGTCTGCTGAAGATGAAGTCCTGGGGGAAGGAAAGGTCTTTAGACAGCAGAGCAGATGATGCAGAAAGAACCCAAACATATGCGCGGGCAAGACAAGCATAAAGGGATGATATTAGGGATCAAGATCCGATGGCAACAGGGAGGGGAGAAAAAAGCTGGGTGTGGGAGGAGCATTGTAGTTGAAACCAATAAGTGCAATTAGGTTTGTGTCACTTCCTACAGCCCAAGCAAGCTGTTTGTTGGTCATCTGTTAGAGGTGGCTGCCAAGATGCCATGTGCATTCCAAGATCCCTGGGTGCTGGCCCTTCCTATCTGCCAGGCTGAGAGAGGGACAATGGATGCCAGCTCTGGAAGTCCACTCAGGCATGTGTGGCCCACCTCTCTGGTATGCTCCTGGAAGCAAGGGTAGTTGGAATCAAGGAAATACAGCATGAGAAAGAAGTCTGAGCACCTGCTCATCGCTTTCCTTGCAATGGGGTTGAGAAGAAGCAGTTATAGGTGGATTGAATCAGGGGTTAATGGCTAGGCCAAAGGGAAGCCTGGTGCTCTCACCAACACACCAGTGTCCATCTGTTGCTTAGCCCATCTGGGCATGCCCTGGGCAGGACCTGCTGCAGCTCAGAAAGCAGGAGCTTTTAGGGGACAGACTGCACCCTCAGGAATTGGCCTTGCCACTGCAGCCCACTTCAGACCTGACTTACTTCCTGCCTGATTAACTTTCCCATCTCCCACCCCAGCTCCTGCTGTAGCTGGCATGCCAATCTGCAAACCTGCTAATACTACAGTGCCCAGAAAAGTGGGTGCTCAAAAAGTATTTGTTCATTTAAAAAAGTTATTAGCTAAGGCATCAATTAAATGCGCCTTTAAAAAATCTCCCTAGAAGGAGTGTCTCCAGATTCTTTGGAAATCTACTCACATAGCTAGCTTGAGTTTTTTAGGGGTCGGTGGCATATGTTCTTCTTTTAATGACAGTCAACAGTTTAATGATAGTCTCTAAACTTAATGCCAAGTGTAGGCTATGCATCAGGTTTACATGGTGGATTCAAATCTGGTCTGTGCTTCAGAGGGAGATGGCCATGCACAGTGAAGTCATATACCACATTGTGATAAGTACCCGTATGCCCTGGGCTTCCTGGAATTTCAGAATCCTGATCATACCTACGTCTGTTGAGATAAGTGGGTACCCCATCCCATCAGATGCAAGGTTGCTAATGATCAGAGAGGCCAGGTAGGCATTAGTCAGACTGTGAAGGATTTGAACTTCACCTGTGTTGAATGAGGACTAGGAAAAAGCAATTGGGCCTGGGCATCAGAGATCGCTGTGACTTTATAACAGATAAAGTCAGGGGGGTGAAGTGGTAGAAGTGAGAGTGAAATGAGGCTTGAGAAATGATTGGGAAGCAGAAGAATGACATGGCATGCCACTTAGACTACCCATCAGAGTCTGGTGATGAAGGCAGACAAGGGAGTAATTTCTAGGGGAGGAAGTGTCAAGGAAATACTTTGATTAGGATGGTGGAAGCCAGGCGTGGTGTCTCACACCTGAAATCCCAGCACTTTGGGAGGCCAAGGCAGGCAGATCCTTTGAGGCCGGGAGTTCAAGACCAGCCTGGCCAACATGGCAAAACACCATCTCCACTAAAAATATAAAAATTAGCCAGGTGTGGTGGCACACACCCATGATCTCAGCTACTAGGGAGGCTGAGGCAGGAGAATCCCTTGAACCTGGGAGGCGGAGGTTGCTGTGAGCCGAGATGGCGCCGCTGCACTCCAGCCTGGGTGAGAGAGAGAAACTGCCTCAAAAAAAAAAAAAAAAAAAAAGGATGGGGGGAAGCTTTATTCTGTAGGTGAGAAGTCAGTGGGCAAGAGGGGTTTATAGTGTTGAAGAGAGATGGGTACTAGCTGGGTCCACATCCAAAAAGTAGATGGAAAAAAAAAATGAGATAAAAGCTTGAGTGGAAGCTTTACAACCTTGGAAGAAAGAGAAGAGTTATTAATTCATGTAAGATGAAGAAAAATAAAGATGAGATAAGTAGAATTGAAGAGAGAGGGAAATAAGGGAATTTCTTCCTATTTCCTTAGCTCATCTGAGAGTCCATTTATACTGGGAGATTTTTGCTGTGGTCCCTTTGACAGGAGGTCCTGGATTAGTCTTGTTTGAGGAAGGGACCCAAACAAGGTACTGATGAACAGATAGTCATTCATGAAGGAGGCAGAGCACTGCCTATTTCCACCATTATGAGTTTTGGCTGAACTCAACTGCTCTACACGCTTAATTTTGGCTGTCACAGCTAAATTTGGGGTCTGCTCCCCACTTTTTTTTTTAGTAGGATGCAGCTGGGGAAAGGCAGCAGGCAACCTCCTTCATCTCCAGTTTCCCACATGTCTGAGAATTCAACTTGGTGGCCATGCCAAGATATGCTGGCTCCATGCAAGGATGCCTTGGGACGGTGTCCCAGAGACTGACGGAGCTCCCTCTTAGCCGTTACCATGAAGAGAGTCGCAGAGCCCACAAAACTGCCACATATTTGAGGGCTTTCTAGTAGATTCAGTGGCCTTTTTGTGTTGGTGTCAATCCTTTAATGAATTAATGCTGTGATTGAGCTCTAGCTTGAGCGTAGGGCCTCAGATTGAGGAGCAGCTGGGATGTTCCATGAAGATCGAGACCCAAGCTTCTGATTTTCAGTAACTTTAAACATTTATGTATTTGCTGGTAGAATCTATGCTTAGATGGCTGTCATCTTAAGCTCGATATGAACTCAGAGCTGTGATTGATGTTCTGTTGGGCACTGCCCTGATTTAATAACTAGCACGCCTGCCTTGGTTTCAGAATTCGGATCTGCTGAAACTGCAGCCATCTCAGTTGGTGCTGTATCTCCAGCTCTCACTTGATGTTTCCAGAGAGTCACAGGAGCCTGTGGAGTAATGATAATAAAACCCAGAAAGGCAGCCGCTCATCTATTTAACGAATACTTGTTGAGTAACACTGTCCACCAGGTGGTGGCCGAGATGCTGGGTACAGCACTGATGGAGACACAAG
This sequence comes from Pongo pygmaeus, assembly GCF_028885625.2. Taxonomy (NCBI): domain Eukaryota; kingdom Metazoa; phylum Chordata; class Mammalia; order Primates; family Hominidae; genus Pongo; species Pongo pygmaeus. The sequence continues at coordinate 93,601,927 of NC_072389.2, read as the reverse complement.
GAGCCAGAGCTCTGCCCACTAGGGGACCAGATGATAAACAAACAAATAAGTCAGGAAGATAATTATCCGATGGTGGCAGTGCGAGGCATGAGAATTGAAACAGTGTGCTGGGCTAGAAGTGACTCCTTTCCATTGAGTGGTTGGAGAGCAAGCGTTCACAGACAGGTAGTGGCTGCTGTCATGGCTCTAAGGTGGCCCTGAGCTTGGAACGTTTAAGAAGAGAAGGAAGGGCATTGGGTAGAGTGGAGAGGGAATGCGGGGGGTGGGGGGGGGTGCGGGGGGTGCGGGGGGGCAGCAAAGATGTGCTCAGAGGGTTAGGCAGAATCAATTTCCATAAGCAATGATAGAGTGCATTGGGCTCTTACTCTAAACTTGGGTTTGAAGTAGGGGAGGAACATCAAGATTCCTACTTTACAGTTTTTTAAAGATGACTTGAGTTAGCTGACCATGTCCCAGAATTGGGGTGAGGGATGGAAGAGAGGGGTGGGAGAAGAATGGAAGCTCAGTTTAGGAGACCCCTGTGCAGGTGAGAGAGCCTCGTGGCTTGAGCTAGGATGGTGCCAGCAGGATAAGGGGCAGAGGGTCTATTGCAGATGTGGACAGATTTGAGAATTGCTTGGGTATAGAGTCGACAAGATTTATTGATGGGCTTGGGAGCACTGCAGAAAAGAGTCATCAAGGAAAACTCCTGGATTAGGGGCTTGAGCCATTGAGTGAATGGGAATGCTGCTTACCACATAAGGACGCCCTGGGGAAGGTCAGATTCAAGGAGAAGAAGCAAGAGTTCTTTTCAGCTGTGTTACATGTGAAAGACCACTAGACACGCAAGCAGAGATGCCAAGTAGGGGTTTGGACAACAATGCTGATTTCACAAGCCAGATGATATCTGAGCATCCTTCAGATGAAATCGCTGGAGCTCCACCCTGAATAGACGTTCCATCCTAAGGATGCTGAGAGTTGAGGTGGGCTGAAGTTATCTTACTCTTCTGAAATCTTCAGAGTTCTCGCTTTTATTGAAGTGGGTCAGTACAGACAGACTAAGCATCCTATATATGCCACTGCTCTTCTGACTCTTCATCCTGTATGTGAAACACGTCTTTTATGGAGTATTTTATGCCCCTGAAATCACTAATTTGTGGAATTGTGTGTGGAGCGGCTTTTGCTATAATTTTAGCATTACGTGGGAAGTTTATGATTAATCAACACAAACTCCCATATAATACACGTTAGACATTTCTGCTCTAAAAGACCTCCAGCCACCCCACCAACAGGCCACCCCCAAGCTTATAGGCTCCCTTTTGTTCTCTCCTAAGTCACCTGAGTTCCCTTCACTCATAGCTCCTCTCCTCGGGGAAATTCAGCCACCACACTCTAAGGTCCAGAGCAATTTAGTTCTTTCCTTTCCCAGGTTGAGCCTACTTTTGAATTTACACAGACTAATTAATGTGCTCTGCTAAACAATGGGCCATCGACTTCAGGTGTAACTTCCAGCAGCACAAAGAACTGGTAGAAGCTTAAAATGATTCAGTCCTCTTTCATAGTCTCTGAGAGGCAGAGGCAGCAGTAAAAAGACTTATTTCTCACTTCTGTGAAGCCTGTCACCCCACCTTACAGAAGTGACTACAGTTGGATTCACAGTGCACAACATTTGTTTCCTCTGTGTTAACCTAATTATAGTATAGCCACTCTATTTTCCAAGAGCTTCTTTTTTTCCCCATGCACTGTGCCAACTGATTTCCATATAGGATCTTATGCAATCCTACCACAACACTGTGCTATAGGACATCTTATGAGTCCATTTTGCAGATGAGGAGATTGAGGCTCAAAGAGGTTACACAGCTGGGGCAGTGGAACCTGGGTTGGAGTCCAGCCCAATCTCTTAATGACGCAACACAACGTCCCACAGGGATGTAGTGTGTAGATGCTCCTGCTGTGGGACTGTAGGCATCATAATAATGAACTTCTTGGTGATAATTATATGAAGACAATTGCCATGGTGATGATAGCTGAGACTTGATGCTTACCTAATAGCTATTTTTTCTAAGTGTTTTACACATGCTAACACATTTGTACACAAAACAATTCTATGAGGCAGGTTCGAGTATTATTATACCATTTTACAGCTAAGGAAACTGAGGACCAGAAATGTTAGGTAACTTTTCTAAGATGTCAGAGTGAAATGATTGGTGTAGGCTGGATTTGATCCCAGACAGTCTGGCTCCATGGGTCATGTTGAGTGGGATTGGCTGGAGCTAAGACGATTGGGTGAGGAGGCAATACAACTCACTGCTCCGCCCCCAGTGCAGAGATGTCTTAGTTACGGCCCTGAGAATTGATAAATGATAACCAGAACAAGGTGGGCTTTTCTGGACAGTGTTTCCCTAAATGACTACCCCACCCCTGCCTTAAAAAACAGAGCAGCGTGGCTCACACCTGTAATCCCAGCACTTTGGGAGGCTGAGGCGAGTGGATCACCTGAGGTCAGGAGTTCGAGACTAGCCTGGCTAACATGGCAAAACCCCATCTCTACTAAAAAATACAAAAATTAGCCGGGCATGGTGGGCGCCTGTAGTCCCAGCTACTCAGGAGGCTGAAGCAGGGAGAATTGCTTGAACCCAGGAGGTGGGAGTTGCCGTGAGCCAAGATTGCACCACTGCACTCCAGCCTGGGCAACACAGCAAGACTCCATCTCAAAAAAGAAAAAAGGCTGGGCGTGGTGGCTCACACCTGTAATCCTAGCACTTTGGGAGGCTGAGGCGGGTGGATCACCTGAGGTCAGGAATTTGAGACCAGCCTGGCCAACATGGTGAAACCCCGTCTCTACTAAAAATACAAACATTAGCTGGGTGTGGTGGCACATCCCTATAATCTCAGCTACTCGGGAGGCTGAGGCAGGAGAAACACTTGAACCTGGGAGGCAAAGGTTCAGTGAGCCGAGATTGTGCCATTGCACTCCAGCCTGGGTGACAGAGTGACTCCGTCTCAAACAACAACAACAACAACAACAAAAACCAGAACAGCATACTTTGTATGTACCTGGAGTAACTTGCAGTATGTTATTTGGGCACTTTTACATTTTTATTGCTATTGTTGGAAGATGAAAAAGCAGTTTCCATCTGACTGTTGCTTGCAAGTCATTTTTCCATATATTCTCCCATTTATACACAAAGAAATGGAGGCCCAGGGAGAGTAGATAGTCTACCCTGACCCCTCCAGATCTAGATACACGCACCTTCCCAGTACCCCAAGGGTCCCCTCCTTGTCCCACCACGGGGCTTATTACAATGTATTCAAATTTCCTGGGTGACTCATCTATCCTCTTCTCTAGACCAATGAGCCCCAGGAGGACCAGAAGAGTCTCTTATTCCTTGCTGGAGACCCTAACCCAGTTCCTGACACACACTATAAAGTTTAATGCATATTTGTTGAATATGAAAAGGATTGAACCAACATGTGACCCCTCAGCAAATAAGTGGTAGAGCCCTGGTTGGCACCTTAGTTTCCATCACTGTCAACAACGATCTTCTTTGTTGAACTGGCCTCTTTTCTGCCCAGTACCACTAGGCAGGGGGCTGGAATGGGGCCAGTGGTTGTGCCTGTTGGCAAGTTGGAGCAAGGGTTACTCACAGGCGTTGGTGTAGGTGAACATTTCTAGATCTCTTCATCCTCTTCTCAGTTAAGACCCAGGCACAGAGCTATTCACTTGCTGCAATCCCATTCAACCACTCGTAGGGCTCTCTATGCCAATGTGAAAGGCACTCAGCAAGGTCACTGTGTGTGCCTTCCACCTGCTGTGAGTTTATCATTTGTTGTCGGCTGCCCTCCAGGTTCCCTGAGCCATGCCGTGTCCCCAAATCTCCTGACCCTCTGTAGCGTGCAGCAGATAACAAACAGCCTCTGTAAGCTGAGCAAAGGCCCCAGTTAAACACCTATGGCCTGGGGCAATCAGAGTTCTCTATAGCTCAAAGTGGCAGGCGGAACCTCTGCAGACAAATTCCTGCTTCAGGTGGGCAGGTGGAGTAGGTGTGTTATTAAAGGAGGGAGGACCTTTGAATTTATACTTGTCTCCGTGTCCACGGGCACAAGACAGCTCAAACTGAGCAGCCTCGGGTAACAGAGCAGAAATGAATCTTAGTCTTAGCATGCACTCCATGCCTGATACTATGCTAAGGGGTTTACAGATGAATATTAACTCATTTGCTTACAAATGTTAGCAGTAGATCACACTTCCCAAATGCAATGTCATGTCAGAGAGGTTGAGTAAGATGTCTGGTGTCACACAGCTAGTTAGTAGCAGAGCTGGGAGTGCCCCATCTCATAGTTCACACTGCTCCTTACCACACTCCTGGGAAATCTATGGCCAAAGAATTGTGCAACTTGTGCATGAGAAATGAAAGGACTTACTAAAAAAGACAGACACTGTGGCTGTCAGGGAATTTATGGATGCACTTATAGATGATTTTATTTATTGATCTGTTTATTTTTAGCATCCACTAAATGAAAACAGTGTAGACAGCACATCAGGTGAAAAGATGACATGGTTTTTCACACATGTTCAATTAGTAACCATGGGCACTGAACAGCAAATTCCATTTCCCAAACCCTGGCTGGCTAGAAACTTTTCTGGGGGAAGTCTCTTCAATGAAACATTTATCAAGTGGTTTTGCTCTGTTGCAGATAATATTTTTTTTTCCTATGACTGATCTTCCATCCAAATATTTAATTTCTTCCTGATTTAATAACTTGGATTTCCTAACTCATTCTGCCTAAGTCATGACCTGGAGTAACTGGAGATTCACATATGTTTGCTCCAAAATCTCACAGATAAGGGGAAGTTATACAGGAGAATATCCATGTGTAATTGACACAAAACACATTTGCAGGAGGCAGGAGGTATAGCTGTCTGGTCGTTCAGCCTCCATACTTTTGGTACTGAAAATGGGAAAATGAGTGAGTACTCAGAGAAGAGACATAGAGGGAAAGGGCTAGTTTCTAGGGTAAAGAGCTGGTGTGGGAAACACCTCATCTCACATATGTCCCCAGTTGGAATTTGTAGGACTGTACAAAGACAGCCCAAGGGCTGGCATCTCAGAGAGCTGGCAGGAGAGGGATGGCAACCCAGGCCATGGGCCCTGCCTGAACCCTGCACAGTGGAGGCTCAAGGACCCATTCACATCTGCCCACAGAGCCTACAATAAAGATCTATTTCAGAGACAAAATGTATGCATACACACACACACACACACACACACACACACACACACTGAAAAGGTCTGGCAGGAGCAGAGCAGCTGCAGAAGGCAGCAAAGAACAGGCTGGCGGTGGAGGTCAATAACCCTCATGAAGGAGGGGCAGGTGGGCAAGGGGCTAGAAAGAGCTCGTTCCCAGGGAAAGCAGAGAAAGTAGAGTGGTCTATTCCCAAGGAGGCCACAGCATGCAGACAATGTGTAGATGTCACCATATCAAGCAGCAATTTCTTCTGAAAAAGCAGAGAGGAAACGTCCCCGAGGCTGATAAGAAAGGGGAGTTGGGGTCCTTCTGCGGAGCATGGAAGGATGGCTCCTTTTGGGGCTCCTGAGTGTGTTTGATGTGGGTCCCTGAGGCTGATGCCCCAGAGACCTCACCTTGGTTCTTCTGGGGCCATCCAAAGAGGTCCAGGCCTATCAATAAGAGGTGGCCATTCATTAGCTGCACAGGTCTAGGATATTCAGTGAAGATTTCTCCCTTCTCTATTTTCCACTGACCATCAGTCCCAGAAACCACTTGACCTCCAATGTCTGGGATCTTTCCAGAGACTAGTAAGAACAAATAACATTGACATCATTGAAACCTCCCACTTCTCTGTGTGACTCAGTTTCTGTCAGTACCAGGAAAACGATAAAGACTCGTCTTCTGGTTCAAAGCACCATCCATGTAAGTGTTTGCTGATGACTTTAGCTAGTGCCCGAAAGGCAGCAAACTCGGAGCTTGGTGAACACAAATGGACCTGATCCAAGACCCCCAAGCCAGGGGAGGGATTCCAGGGGTCAGATAGGGGCACTGGTAATTCCACCAGTTCTTTTTCTTTGGTTTTCTTTTGTTGTTTTCTATAGAATTATAGGGTGGGAGAGGTTCAGGAGACAGGCCAGAAAACCACCGGCCAGTGCGTTTAACATCTGGTGTGGGGGAAACTCTTGGAAGTCAGCTCAGAGGATGTGGTGGGAAAACACCTGGCAGAGTGAGTGGGCTTCGACAGGGGGAAGCATGGATCTGGGATCGCGGAGGCCTTGCGGAACGAATCTACTGGCTGCGCTGAGCTCTGGCTGCCCACGCGGAGGGCCGGCGTGGCTGGGACTCGCAGGCCCTGGCCTCCGACCTTGTTCCCCATCAGCTACAGGGTGAGGGCCAGAGCGAGAGGCTTGGAGAGGGCGGCGGGGGTAGGGCAGGAAAGGCAAGGGTGCCTGGCAGAAGCCCTGGCTCCGGGAGTGGGAGTGGGGAATGGGAACATATACCTTGAAAGGGGCCCAGCGTGAACTCTCGGGACTCCCGGACAGTCTCCTCAGTCTGCGGAGGGTGGGCTTCAGAGACTTCCAAAAGAGTCTGATGGAAACGGTGTCCAAATGCAGAGGTCACGCGGAAGGAGATGGTGCCGGGAATAATGGAGTGCGCACAGGGTGAGCTAGCAGCCAAGATAACTTTGTATCACCAAGGGCTCTAGAGGAAGCCTGTGGGAGCTGGGCTGAGTTAGGGAGGCACAGGGAGCTGTCTGTCCCTGGGGCAGGAAGAGGAGGTCGGGGTTTGCAGGGAGGCTGATCACTAGCGCCCCTCTGCACACCTGAGGGAAGACAGGAAGCCCCAATGGGGCAACCAGAGCTGCCCAAGGGAGCTTCCCCGCTGTGCAAGGGCAAGAGCCCTTTCATGGGGGGCACGTGTGTGTCCTAGGAGCTCACGACTAGACTGGATTTTAAGCACTTTAGGAAGAAGAGGAAAGAGGAGTCTTTCTTTCTTTTCTTTTTCTTTCTTTCTCTTCTTCTTTCTTTCTCTCTTTCTTTCTCTTTTCCTTCTTTCTCCTTCCTTTTCTTTCTTTCTCCTTCCTTTTCTTTTCTTTCTTTTCTTTTCTTTCTTTTGAAATGGAATCTTGCTCTGTTGCCCAGCCTGGAGTGCAGTGGCACCATCTCCATTCACTGCAACCTCCTCCTCCCGAGTTCAAGCGATTCTCCCACCTCAGCTTCCTGAGTAGCTAGGATTACAGGTGCGTGCCACCACGCCTGGCTAATTTTTGTATTTTTAGTGGAAACGTGCTTTCACTATATTGGCCAGGCTGGTCTCAAACTCCTGACCTCAGGTGATCTACCTGCCTCAGCCTCCCAAAGTGCTGGGATTACAGGCGTGAGCCACCACACCCAGCCAAGTCTTTCTTGAAGAAAGACCCTTAGGGTTAAGGACCCCACATGGGGATACTAGTTTCTACATTTCCGTGGACTCCGGGCCTGCCTTCCATTCCCTTCAGAAGCAGGGCATCACCTTCTCTCTGGTGTCTGAGCCTTCTGCTTTAAGCAAGAGTAAAGTTAGGCTTTTCCACAGAAAGGCCTCCCAAGTCTCTGTGGAAGGCCTCGCTGGGTGACCTGTTCATTTCCTAGGGTCCTTTGTGCATTAACTAAAATCCTTTCCATCAGTAAGTTCATTGCTAGGGTAAAGAATGAGGGTAAACAGACTTCTTCAGGCCAGCAAGCTTTTCTTCTGGAACCTGGTGAATGTAGGAAGTCTAAAGGCTTGGCCTGTGTCCACAAATGAACTGGAATTTTATGCCTCAGTATAACTAAATTCTATCACATAAGAATTGAATGTTGGTCTTTGCCAACACCACTTACTCTCTCTAGTTAGGCAGCAAGATTGTTTTGAGCTGGTTTTCTCTGAGCTGCCGAGGTGAGCTTATGTAGGGGGCAACAAAATAAGCAGAGATGGTCCCAGGACACCTACTTTTGCATAAGTAATAGACATTCTGAGGAGAGAAAGAGAAGATCAGGAGATGATCTTACGGATAACACAGGATTATTTCCCGTGTTGGGGATTGGGTTGATTTCTACTAGTGGAAGTGGGGATGGGTACCCCAGATGGAGGAAAGCTAGGACACAGATGCACAGCACGAGCTCACATGGTTGCTCGGAGGACACTGGATGGCCAGCCTGTCCATCTGTTGGATCTATTTAACGCATTTGTGAGGATGAAGCCTGGGGATTTGGGCCAGGTTATCAGAATTCTCAAATATCAGACTAAAAACTGCCCTGAAGACATGGATACTCTATGTTAAGGCCTACTGAGCAACTACTGTGTGCCTCCCAACTGTTTTAAACACTTAATCTCTTCATTTAAAGATATCAAAACTCCATGCAGTAAGCACTTTAATAGTAACAGTAACAATAATCAGGGAGAATCCTTGCAGGTTTGAGCAGAGAGCAGGTGAGAGGAAGAAATTGGCTTATTCCTTCCCGAACTTTTATGGGCATTAGCTCCTTTGACGTGCTCCAAATGTATGACTGTACACATAATTTCACTGAATCCTCGTGGCAAGTCAATGAGGTGGATATTTTCTTAATTTCGCTCATGAAAACAACATTTGAGACTGGTTTAGTAAATTGCCAAATGCGGCCTCTGAGGATGTGTCCTTGAGTGTGAATTTATACCCAGTTCTGCCTCATTCCAAAGCCATGTTCTTTCTCAGTCCCCTTACTCTGATCCTGGTGTTTGCTCCCAAGGTCCCCTTCCTGTCCTTTCTTCTTTTCTTTGTGTCTGTTGTATTTTGGGGGGTGCTGCTGCCTCTCTTTTACAGATCAAATGATGCTCTTTCTCCCTCTCCTGCCTGAAGCAGCTCAGTTGTATCTTGGACCCATGGTTGTGGGTAGTTGTCAAGGCCAATGGTGTGTCCCGCGAATGGGTGACTGGGATCCTCTGGTCTCCCCTTCTACGGTTCACCCTGTGGTCCTCACAGGTGTTTCTCTTCCTGACCTCAAGACTTTCAGCGTGGAGCTACATCTCATGGCTCCAGTGCCCTGCAGCCTATGTCTCGGCCCAGAGTACTGGTGCTGGAAGGGACAGCCTTTAGCACATTGTGCTCTGTGTGTTCTGGTGAGAACATGACATCACAGGGAGGGCTTTGGGGACAGAGTCAGATGCCAGGAATGAGAGGCCAAGGCAGCATTCCTGGGTAGTAGCTGGAAAGGAAGGGCCTCTGGGGAGATTGAGAGGTGGGATGTGACCCTCATATGGGCACTTTGAAGAGGATTTGTCAAGCCAGAAGAGGCAGAGGAAGGAGGGGGCCCAGCAAGTTGTCGGAGGGACAGATTCTCAGTCAGAGCCTGAGATTCATCTTTCAGCACCTAACTTCTCAATTCCAGATGGCTGTCCTTGGGGAGTTCTTTTTTCTCTTTATTCTTGGCTCAAGCAGTCACTGCTTAATGAGAGCCAGAGGCACTCTTGCCAGGGGAAAGGCCAACAGAATATAGAGACCAGGAAATGGGTATGAAAGGGCAGGCGTACTGTGGTTAGGGAGGCTGATGTTGCGAGCCTGGGTGTTGGTTGATGTCTGAGCTCATGGCGGTAGAGCACAGTGGGGTAGCACTGGGGAGCAGGGACACTTCTGAACTTCAGCCTCAGCTTCTGAACTTCTTGTGTCAGGAAACGTGAGCTGGAAATTGCCCCAGAACAGACAGTCCTCTGCTGATCCTGTCTCTTCACTGCTTCCAGAAACAGCAGGGTGTCTTATTTATATGTTCATCTTGGTGGGAACACAGTGTCTCCGTGTCCTAGACTGCTACCTCTAGCCTAAGGGTGTACACGTGCCCCAGAGTGGGACCTGCTGTTCGCTGAGCTTCTTCAGAGCTGACCACAGAGGCACTTTGTTTAGAAGTCTAGGGAGCCGGAGACTGAGGGTTAGGATGTGGGTCTCAGTACTTTCCTGGTTCAATACGATCTTGGTTCCTCGGGCCATTCTCGGAGCCAGTACATAAATAAGTCTGTTCTTAGGAACTTCCTGGCTCTTTTCCCATTGTCACTCATCTTTCCTTTCTTTTTGCCACTCCCCCAGATTCCCTTCTTCCTTCCTCTTTGCAGTGTTTTCCCTGCTAAAGTCTCTAGCAGTGCTTCAGGGGGAGTTTTAATTTATTTGCCCATTCATCATATAGTTAGTGGGTACCTACTTGGTCTCAGGCCCTGTGCTAGGCCCAGCCTATGAGCTTGAGCAACACATGCCTTTTGACTTTTGGCCTTTTGACTTGTGCAACTGCCAGTACCCTTCAAAGCCTCTTTGCAAAGATGTCAAACTCTGAAAAGAATGTGTGAGGGAAGCCCTAATCCAGAGAAGGCCTAGGGATGAGGCATGGACTGGCCAGCAGAAAAATCCAGGTTCTTGCTCTTAGGTAAAAAATCCTGAGCCAACCTGGCCCCAGGGCAGCAACAGCAACAATCAGGACTGGTGGTCATTCAACCTGGATGTTCCCAAGTCATTGTTACCCCATTTGACTAATCATTTTTATTTTTTTATTTATTTGTTTATTTTTGAGATGGAGTCTTGCTCTGTCGCCCAGGCTGGAGTGCAGTGGCGCAATATCAGCTCACCACAATCTCCGCCTCCCAGGTTCAAGCGATTCTCCTGCTTCAGCCTCCCAAGTAGCTGGGATTATAAGCACACGGCACTGAGTGTGGATAATTTTTGTATTTTTGGCAGAGCTGGGGTTTCACCATGTTAGCCAGGCTGGTCTTGAACTCCTGACCTCAAGTGATCCACCTGCCTCGGCCTCCCAAAGTGCTGGGATTACAGGCGTGAGCCACCACACCTGGACTTGATTACTAATTTTTAAATTCTAGACCTCTAAAAAAATTCTGCAGTGTTTTTGTCTTAGATCTCCAGCCTTCAAAATGTCTTCTCTTAGAAAGGTCCTTTACAGGAAACCAGGAGATCCTCTTTTTTCTCCTAGTCTATAAATCATTCAGGGATGGCTCTGCAGGAGTGGTGGTTTGAATAGTTTAGCCATGCTCTACTCTTCTGTCCAAGTGGAGAACTGACTGGGTTGGCTGGAGACCCCTACAAAGGGCTTGTAGCTGGCCAGGGCACATGTTTGCCTGGCTATGCTGTTATGCAATACCTTATGCAGTTAGCTCCTCTTGCTTGCCATTCATAGAAGGCGTGAGGTGAGACCCAGCCAGGAGGCCAGGAGAAAGTGTGAGGGCAGTTCTTTCAGGGCTGGCAGAAATTTATATCTTGAGCTCAGGCAGGGCCCTGCCCTCTTGGTGGTCTCCTTCCCCCTCAAAGGTTCAAAGCTGGCCCTCTTTCTCCCTCCTGCCACTTCAAACACCCAGAGTTGGAGCTCCAGGAATGTTTTTCTTTTCCATTTAAAGACATTCCATTTCATGTGTAATTAAACATGTGGTATTGAATTAATGTTTTCTTCTGAGCCTTTTTGGCAGCCAGAGACCCTAGGGTCTGGTTAGTGCAGAGAAAACACGCGCTTCTCACAGATCCTCCCTTCCTCTCCCTGTTTCCTCTTCCCCCTTCTCCTGCCAAGAATCTCCCTCCTTCCTCCTGTGTGTATTCACACTCAGGACTCACCTTGTAATGGGTGAGCCTGAGGTCCTGGAAACTCTGTTTCTGGGTGGGGCAGCAAGGTCTTGGATTTCTGCATTCTGGTGCTGGCTTTATCTTCAAATGTCATCCTGCTGGCTCACATTGAGCTTAGGTGGTGGCAATCAAGGGTAGCAAGAATAGGTTCCAGGATAAAGTGACACACTCTCTCTTTACAGATGTTACTGGTTTTTACTAAGTACTGATGCCAGTGCAGAAAGCAGAGCCTCTCTCTGAAGTAGGGATTGCAGGGGTTGAAGGGGGCTGTCATGATTAAAGGATGTCAAGGTGGCACAGTCTGCTCAGCCCAGCCTTTAGAGTCCCACAGGACACCTCTAACAGCTAGGGGATCTTGGGCAAGTTACTTAACCACCTTGAGCTTCAGCCCCCTCATCTGTAGCACGGGGACAGCAACATATTGTGTTTAAGAGAGTTGTAGGGCCGGGCACGGTGGCTCACGCCTGTAATCCTAGCACTTTGGGAGGCTGAGGCAGATGAATCACCTGAGGGCAGGAGTTTGAGACCAGTCTGGCCAGCATGGTGAAATGCCATTTCTACTAAAAGCACAAAAATTCACCAGGTGTGTTGGCACGCACCTGAAATCCCAGCTACTCAGGAGGCTGAGGCAGAATTGCTTGAACTTGGGCGGCAGAGGTTGCAGTGAGCCCAGATTGTGCCACTGCACTCCAGTCTGGGTGATAGAGCGAGACTCCATCTCAAAAAACAAACAAACAAACAAAAAACCCACAAAAGACAGAGCTGTAAAGATATCATGTGCTCAGCCTGGTGTCTGGCTCAGGATAAGTGCTCAACTGATGGCAGTTATTTTTATTATAAATAAGGGCGCAAAGGGATAACAATAAGCTAAAGGAGCAGTGCAGAGCGAGATGGAATCCACAAGGGAAAGATCTGGGAGGTCTCAGTGATGAGGACAGGAACTAGTTAGGAACTGAGTGTCAACATGAGCCAGGGAAGAGGGGAGGGCAGGATGGTTAGGAGCTCCTACCAGGGGCCAGCCCTCAGGGCTGCTGGCCGTGGCAGGGGACTGCTTCTGAGCCTCTTAAGTCAACACCTTCACAGAAGGACTGTCTCAGTCCTGTCCACACACATGGTCCCCAAGACAATAATTAGCCAAAGCACCGAGGTGGCAAACAAGTTTCTGTTAAGGCAATCTGAGTGTGACTGAGCGCACACACTCACCTTTGGGGACCGAATTTGCTGCTTGGCATACAGCAGGATAACTGTTATTTATAACCACCGACCCTGGGAAATCGGGTTCCTCTCTACTGATCAATACCAATCTTGAGTAGGTGGCTGTCTCTGCCTTTTGATGTCTTTATTCCACTGTCTGACCAACCTCCTTCCGCAAACTGTTTTGGCCTCTGAAGGAGGAGGAGGTCAGGCATGGTGGTGGCAGCCGTTGACAGAGCTGATGACCTCTGAGCCAGGGCCAGCTTACTCCTGGGCAAGCGCGTGCCGTTTTATTTTAGGAGAAAATCATCATCCTTCTCCACATTTCTTTCCAAGCCACGATTTTATTTGCAAGATAGGTGTTGAGCTCCTAGTTGAAATGAAAATCGGAAAGGAAAGAAAAACATCTGTTAAATGTCTAATATATTTTGGATATTTTATATTATCTTTATTATCTAAACATTTTAAATCATCCTCTGAACAGTTCTGCCAAGTCAATATCCATGTTCCCATTCTACAGATAAGGAACTAGAGGTGCGGAGAGGATAGGATTCAATTAGTAAGTAAGAGGGTCAGGATTTCAATAGAGATCTGTTTTTTTTTTGTTTTTTTCCCAGTCTTCACTCTTTCAGGAGTGCCATTTGGGGCAGATTTTTTGTTCCCTCTTCCTCCCTGGTCAGCAGGGCTGAGCAGTTTATGCCTGCCACCTCCCTGCCCTCATTCTCCCAGAACAGGGAGGTGAAGCTGACAGTGGTCACCTCTGTGTCCAGTGATGTCAGTGTATCCAGCGGCTCTGTGTATACTTCCCCTCCCGCCCCACAGGGCAGCCAAGGGGAACAGAGGTAGGACGAGGGATAACCCCTGCCTGCCCACTGACCTCTCAGGGCTCTGAGGTTTTCTGTCCAGAGGTGACCAGTGACCTCAATGGATTAGAGATTCTGCTCTAGGTCATGCTTGCTGCAGGCCTGGAAGACCTCCCAGAAGTGAATCCCACACATATGGAATAGTTATCTTGGTCCCCACTACAGAGAAAGAATTCTTGGAGCAGCCACTAAAACACAGAAATCTTGATTCTGTTCTTGTGTCAGATGAACCGGTTGTCTTGTGGGAACAAGAAGATCTACAGGTGGCTTCCTCTGGTGGACCCCAGTTGGTGGCTGTCTCACAAAAAGGAATTAGGGAAAAGCCAGGCCAGAAGGTCCCAGGAACTCTTTTAATTTCCCAAATAACCCTTCCCGTTATATAGCAGCCCCCTGCTTTCTCCAGTAGCCCCTTTTTTGTTGGAGATTGGGAGGTCTTCCCACGGCCTGGGGTATTCATCCCCCTTCCTGCCTCCCCTTCCAGTGTCTCCATGTCTGAGCCTTGTGACCCAGACTCTGCTGGGCCAGCCAGCCAGGCAGTAAAAGGAGATTGATGCCCTCTCCTCTTAGGAAAATCCATCACTTTTTGGCGTGTGGGTCAGATAGCTTCACCAGAGGCAGCTCTGAACAGCACTGTGTGAGCTGAAAGCATGCAGAAGCAGGGACCCAAATAGACGCGTGGACGTCAGAAGTGAAATGGCTCACTCCAGTCATTCCCCAGGGCTTGAGCAGAGGCTGTTCCTCCCGCACTCTGTCCCCAGATACACTCTTCTCCCCAGGGCTTTGTCTGTTCTGTAAGGCTTCCAGCGGGGGCTCCTGCCCTCGCCCTTGGGAAGATGCTGTCGTAGAATTCCAGGATGAGCAGAGTGAGGGAAAGTTGAGTAGTGGAAGATGGAGGGTTAAGCATCTGTGGACTGGATCATTTTAGTGGCCATAAAGCTGGGAAGACAGAGCGAAGGCAGCGTAAGGTAAAGGAAAGAACATGGGTTTGGGAGTCATAAATAAGAGAGTCCTTCTTTGGCCGCATTTTACCTCTGTGAATTTGGCAAGTTACCCCCGCCTCTGTTTTCTCATCTGTGAAAGGGGTGTAATAACACTTATCTCTCAGTCTCTCAGGGTTATGATGAGAATCAAGTGTTGAACACACAGTAGGTGTTGAATACATAGGATGCAAGTTAATTCCCTTTGCCCTACTGTTTCCTCGGTAAGTTCAGTGAAAGAAGCTGCTCATATGGTATTCTGGAGTCTCCAGTCTTGTTGATGCATGGGGTTGTCCACATGGAAGTAATTTGCCTTATGGGTTTGGCCCAAATCCAGCCAGTCTCTGCCAAAGCTCCCTGGTTACCTTGTGGAGCTTCTTATCCTCATGACGAGGAACCAGTCCTCTCCTGGGGGAGAATTTATGGTCGAATAAAATCTGTGCTTATTTCCCATTCCTCCTTCAGCTCCTTTCCAGCACTCACCACCCTACCCAGGGCTAAGCACAGGTATTGGTGTCAGAATTCTTTCACCCTGAAGACAACAAGAATGAGCCAAGGCTATTTTCTTCTGAGCACCTGAGTATTTCCACATCCCAGAAAAAGGTCCATTTGCACATTTGGGGAAGACACTTTGGCCCACGGAGGCTTCTGCTTGGGCTTTTTCATGTGCTCGCAGAGAGCAGATGAGCTTCCAGTAATATGGTCACTTGCCCTCTGCTACCTTCAAGGCTCACAGCCGTCACAGCTTCCCCACTCCTGCAGCCAGGGGTTTGCAGCTGCTGCCAGGCTCTCCTGGGATGTTGAGGGAGGGCTGAAAAACCACTCCCTGGATGCCGCTCCCACTTGGCTTGTCTGAATCTCTCAGGGGTCGTGATTCTTGCTGCCGAGGGAGGGAGAGGAGAAGGACGGGTTCCAAGATGTGACCGAGGCACAGCAGCTGAAAAACAGAGTCTGGTTCTCTTTAAAGCTCCTCCATTCCCATTTTGCACTAATTGTAGCTGGGAGTGAGTGTTCTGAGTGGAGCTGGCGAGGTCTCCCAGCCCAGAGTTGGACTTGGGGACCCAGGAAAATCTATAATATTGTTTTGCCTTTGTAGAGATGTTTCTAGAACATAAGAAGGCAAGAGAGGCATGATCTGCATTGCATGGATGGGTAGTTGGGCCTCTGAGAAGGGACTTGACTCAATCTAGGCCACACAGCTAGGGAGGGAAGGAGGACCTTTGAGCTAAGCCCAGGACATCTCACCTTCTCTTGGGCTTCTGGAAGTGAGGCATGGCGAAACTGTTTGTGAGCATGGTACTTGTTTAGACCAAGTTGTAAAGGTAAACTTCTTCAGCTGGCTAATTTCCCACCCCACCAAAGAAGCCATGTTCTAGTGATTCTCAAAGTGTGGTTCCTGCACCAGCAGCACCTGGGAACTTAGAAATGCATATTTTCAGGCCTCAACCTGGACCTACTAGATTGGAATCCCTGGTGGAGGAGCCCAGCAATCTGTTGTAACAAGCCGTCTGGGTGATTTTGACGCATTCTCAAGTTCTCCTATTACAATGCAGAGGGAAGGTGGGATTGGGGTGGAGTCTGGGGCCAAACGGGGCTCTTCCCCAAGTAACTTGGCAACCCTGCCATGTCCTGATGCTCTGAATCCCATGCCCAGCTCAGTCACCAGGTGGGGATGCCTGATTTGGCCCTCATTTCTCCTTTTTGTAAAATAATATCAATAATAATGAAAATGCCAAAACACAGCCTACATTTTGGAGGACTTAAATGTTTACAAACTTCCATGCTCAGGTAATAGGTAAGTTAAACTCGTACTATTCTCCGCATACCCATTTTACAGGTGAGAAATCTGAGACCCAAGGTTTCATTGTTGTTGTTGTTCTGTGAGGTGCACAAGCTCTTGGAGGATCCGGGTCTTGAAGCAAGCACCTGTGGCTTCCCAGGCCTTCCCAATCCCGGCATGTTCAGAGATGTGGGCTTGACATTGTACAGCTGCCATCATGAGCCCTGTCTTCACTCCCAGGCCATGCCAGGACACTCACCTTGCAGAATCTGTGTGTCATCCCTAGTCACCTGGGAATGATTAGGTAGCAGGAGCAGGTGGCCTCCCGAGAGAGGGCCTGACTTCCTATTTTCTCCCAGTGGGAGACTCTTTAGCCTTGCCCTCCAAGGTCAACAAATACCATTCCTCAGAGGCTGAGAAACGGAGACAGAAAGTGTGAAGAAGGGAACCAATTTTAATCCCCTCCCTGTAAAGACTGGGGCATAGCCCTGCAGTGCGTAGCAGCCGCATTGCAGCCTGTGGCTTGGGAGGAGCGGTCGCCAGCAGCTGTTAACGTGCACGTCCGTCCTGGTGGGAGGAGAAAATAATAGTCTGTAAATGCTTCCCCCTGCAAATCCTTACTAGGCAGATCATCTGCGACACTGTGGGGATACCAAGGACTCTGATGGGGGGAAAAAAGATTCCTGTAGTTTATTATTGAAGGAATCCCCAAACCAACAAAACACTACCCCAAGGCTTCCAGCCATGCCCCTCTGTCCCTGTTATGTCTCCTCATTTACGGGGATGGTCTGCCATGGCCCAGGATCTGCAGCTTTCATTTCTCGACCAAGTCACTTGGGATAATCCGCTTTTTGGCTCTGCAATGCTCTTCATAATGTGAATACAGGTATTTAATGGGCTTCTGCCTGTTGAACAATTAATGTAAAGGTCAGTGAGTAATCTCCGGTTTGCTCTTTTCATCACCAGCCCACTGCTTGTACAACTCCTTCGTAGCATTCTTTCCAAATAGGTGGGAGGGCTGAGGTCACAGCTCTGCTTTCTCCAGGCAGACAGACCTTAATTAGGTTGCTAAATTAGCAGAGGCAGGGGCAACCCTTCTCTCTGCACACACCCTCGTTCTTGGATGGACTCTGAACTTTCCTTTTGTGATCTCATTGGTTTTTCTCTCTTTCAGAGAAGGGTTGGCCAAGTAGGGGTTTCCCCCAGATAATCTTAGCTACCCGTTAGTAGTCTCTGTCATGAACCAGGCACTGTGATGGGGTCACTACAGCCTTTATGTTACCACAAAAACCAATGTGTCTTTGTGTGTGTGTGTGTGTGTATGTGTATGTGTGTGTGCATGTGTGTCTCTATGTTTTCTACGTCTTTACTTTGTCCTCAGCACTGGGCCAAGCTCTTTATGTGGATTATCTTATTTAATCTTCATAAGAATTCAGCAAGGAAGTTGTTCTTGTTAATCCCATATTACAGATGAGAAAATTGAGGCTCTGGAGCTAAATAACTTTCCCAAGCTCAAAAAACTAGTAATGGAGTGGACCTAGGATTCCAACCTGATTCTCGATCGTACCCTGGAAAATTTTCTTTTCAAAGTGTGACCAACAGCAGATGGACATGACCTGGGAGTTTGTTAGAAATATAGATTCTCAGACCTACTGGATTAGAATCTTCATTTTGATAAGATTCCCAGGGGATTCATGTGCACAAAACTGTGGAGACTGCTTTGTGCTATCTCCGACAACTCTGGCTGATTAATACCAGAGTCCTGTGCATTAACTACTAACTCCATTTGCCAGCAGAGGATGCTGTGGTTTAGAGGGGTTAGGGGTTATTCAGGGACAGCATTGAGATTTGATTCTGGCCCATACTCTCAAACCACAGAGGGATGTCAGTTTTTATGCTAAAGTTGGGGTGCTAGAGTTTGCCTTTGCCTGCTGTGGGCTCAGAACCAAGTTCTCCACTCTAGACCTCTGTACTCTCTGTCTCCCTGTGTCACCAAACAAGTGCTGATTTGCTGCCCTCCTCTTTGTCCCCGTCCTACAGATGTGCAGCACATTAAGAGGAGAGACATCGTGTTGAAGCGAGAACTGGGTGAGGGAGCCTTTGGAAAGGTCTTCCTGGCCGAGTGCTACAACCTCAGCCCGACCAAGGACAAGATGCTTGTGGCTGTGAAGGTAAACCCCAGAGGCATGCCGGCACCAGGAGGAGGGCTGGCTGAGGGCCCAGGGAGGGAAGGAAGAGGCTCACTCCATTTGAGAAGATGTGCTCAATTGGCTTTCTCAGATGCAATCAAAGGACTTTGCTCCGAGGTCAGTGAAGTTTCCTAGGGACCAAAACAACTTCTTTTGGCTTCCAAGGTCAAGGGCTGCAGCACTTAAGGGGGCTATGCCTGGGGAGCAAGTTTATTCTTGTAAATGACCCTGGTCCTTTTTTGGTGGCCCTGTGGTTACCTCTGTCCCAGGGATGGCCCTCCACACTCCACCCTTCACCAAGTAGTGGCTTTACAGGACGTGCTGTCTGTGCCTGGAAAGTCACATGACCATTTCTTAGGAGTTGAGCTGTTGTAGAGTGGGCTGATTAAGGAGGACTGGGTGACCACTTCCCAAGGGCACAGACGTCACTGAGAATAGAAGATGTTGAAGGAGGGGGGTGCAGCAGGGAGGCAGGGGGTTAGCACTGGGAGAATAGTGAGTGAGGTTGGAGAAATTCTTAGGTACTTCCCATGAGTTTCAGGTTCAGACCCCAAGGGGCAGCATGCCTGGGAGAAACTTCCTCCTGGCAGCTGCTGGAGGGCTCCCTTAACCACAGGGCTTCTGTGTTGCCAAGACACATGGCAGATTTGCAGCAGGAGCTGAATTGCTTGGGGTAGGAGAGAAGAGGCTTTGCTACTACTAGTTGTCCTTCCAGACTCTTCCACCCAGCAGTCAACAGCTTCTCTTTGTAAACCAATATTGGACAAATCTTTGAACATGGTTAACATAAAAAGAGTCAAGTAGCCTCATGGAGGCATGCACAGATCTCTGGAGCCCTTCTCTGGAGTCTGGAGTGGATTCATTGGGTGCAGTGAGCAGGCTTCTGAGGCCAGTGTAGAGTCTGCAATGTCCTGAGATGTGGGCTGACCAATGCCAGAGATATCGCTCCCCATGAAGACATTCACCCAGACCTCAAAATGGTCCCATCCTTAGCATTGAGGGATCACAAATGCAGTTCTTGTTTCTGCAACTTTTGGGTCTCTGTATTCATAGTCTTGTGTATCTACAGATTGTTTCTGTCCACAGAGGGCAAATAGCCTCAAAGAATGAAGGCAATACAGTGCAGGCATAGCATGGGCATCAAAGAGCCTGGGTGCAAATCCCAGTTCTACCACTGATAAGCTGTGGGACCTTTCACAAAACACTCAACTTCTTTGGGCCTCAATTTCCTTATCTGTATAATAGCAATACTAATATCCCCTCCTTAAAATGTTGGGGATTAAATTACATAATGTGTCTAAAATTCTTAATGTACTGCTTGGGGCTTTTTATTGAGTAAAGACTCAATAAAAAGTAGTTGGCATTTGTTTCTATCATTATCATTGTCATTGATGTTGATATTACTGAATGTGCTTAGATACATGACATATGACCTGCCAAGTTTGCATTGACTATCTAGAATAGGAGTCACAAAACTTTTTCTCTAAAGGTAAATATTTTAGACTTTGAGGGCCTTATAACTCTCCATTGCAACTCTGCCCGTGTTGTTGGAAAGCAGCATAACAATACATTCACTAATGAGGGCGGGTATTTTCCAATAACTTTTTTTATTACCAAAATAAGCATAGTTTGCTGACCTCTGCTCTAGAAAATAAATAAGAGTACTGCATCCTAAAAGGCTAATGATAATTATTGCTGTACATCCTGTAAATAAACTTGCTCAGTGTGTCTGCATAGACATGAGATGGTCAGATGAACAAGGGTGTCTTTAAACAGCTTGGAGCAGGGATGTAGAAAGGTTTCTAATGTTGATCCTAAACTTAGGATCTGCACTGCCCTGGCATTTTTAATATATAGGATGACACTAATCCACGGGGTGTTCCGGCATCCATCTGGGGACTGGAGAATGAACTGAACATTTTTGCACTTTCAGCAGAGAATGAAATGATGGCTAAAAACCCTGGGAAATGTTTCCCCGAGTGGTCTGGCGTTAAGGGGCAGTACCCAGACCGAGTAATGCAGAAAATGTGTTTCTGTTTCCATCCTTTTAAAAGGATTTCCTTCTTTCCTTGGATCTGGAGACCTCGAGGAGATGAACCCTCTGGGATTTTGCACATGTGTCACTCAGTGGATCTGCCTAGTGGTCAGCCTGGAAAAGATGCCTATCTCCTCCAGAGAACATCTTGGAAGTGGTGTTTCCTGCTTCCTCCCCTCCTTAGATTCCACTTCTTTTTGCAAGACCTTTCCTTTTGAGTTAGTTCTCATGTTGATGCAGAGTAATTTTCTACTTCTAGAGAACACATACGAGTATAACCCAAAATAAAGTTTTCCCAAATCAATTGGCAAGAATGTTTTGCCCAGCAGTTGCTATGGTACAAACAAAGAAGCAGAAACCACAGCCTATTTTTAAGGTGCTTACAGCCTGCTGGGGAGAGGGAGCAGGATTGTACAGGACATAATCTGCATGTATGTGTAGTACAAGTGTGACATTAAAATAACATCATGCATGAGACTTAAATAAGTGGTGCCACTCTGAAATCATCATTAGACAAATAGAACATTTACACAGCATTCAAACCCAGTCAACCCCCTTCCTTTGCAGAGGAGGGAATGAGATCCTTCTCCCCATTTTTCCTTTTTTTTTCTTCTCTGTCATTTCATACTCTGTCCCGAGTGAACCTCAGTGGTCTTCTAATTCATGAATTCTTCATGTGGTTTTATCTGGTCTAGAGTTTTTCCTGTCTGTGGAGGTTTTTGCTTTCACTTCAATGACCGTATCTTTTATTTCCAAGATATCTAATCGGTTCTTAATTTCATTACCTTAATTTTATTTCTCCCCCTTCTTGTGGCATGCCTTCTTGTTTTCTTTAGAAAATGTATTTCTTCACTCCTTTTGAGCATTTACTTATTTAAAAATCTTTTTAAGCCATTCTAATAAAATTGATTTATCTTCAGGAAATTTATGTCCTGATTTTTGATAATATTAGTCATTTGGATTTAGCATTATATTTCTTCCTGCTCAGCACTGCTGGGCAGCTTTTGGGTTCCTTTTGGCTTGAAGGGTGTTTTGGTTTTTGTTTTGAGTAGTCACAATTTCCAGTTTCAATTACTTTAAATTGAAGCAGGAGCTTAAAACATTTGTGGAACAATCTGAGTGCAGAATCTCAGATTTTTACTATTTTACCAATGTTTTTATGCTTTTTCCTTCCACTCTTAACAGTATTTTTAGCCACTGACCTTTAGCAGGTTTTTTAAAAGCACTCGTCCTAGCTTCCATAAAAACTCCCCAATCTACACTCATATTTCATTGGTTTCTAGAACATTTCATTACATTAAGTAATTACATTAGCAGGTTTAGTTGTCATGAATGAGTTTGGGAACAATCACAGATGACTCTTGGTAAGCCCCTCTGTGGGACAGAAGTATCTCCCTGGGTATCCAACTTGCAGGGAGTGTTCAGGATCTCACGTCCTGCAGAGGTCATAAGCAGTGCCAGCTAATCTGGGCTGTCATGTAGACACAGCTCAGTGGAGAGTTTTCTGGCAAAAGGAGCAGCAAAGGCCCTGGGGCAGAGAAAATCTTAGAGGGTATGGAAAGGCCATGAGACTGAAGTGTAATAAATGAGGCAGGAGGAGTGTGTGCGAGGACAGGAGGCAAAGAGAGACGGGGAGACCAGACCTTATAGAGTCCATGACTATGTTAAGGAGTTTGGATTTTATACTACAAACACTGGGAAGCCAATGGCCAGTTTTAAGCCAGGAGGACAGATGAGAGGGGGCACCCCTGTATGTAATAACTACCCATCTTCTTTCCTGGTAAAGTTGTGTGAGACTCTCACCCAGAGGAAGTGGCAGTGGATTTTGAGTCACTAAAAGAAAGATGATTTTATAATGAAAGGAGGTTGATTGGTGTGCGTGCGTGCGTGTGTGTGTGTGTGTGTTTGACCACTTAGGACTTTGAACATTTAGGAATGTGTGTATATCATGTATATATCATAAAAATGAGTTTCAGGATATTAATGAAATCTGAAACTGAACATCCTTTGAAATATCTCACCCTAAAAAAAAAAGTAAGATGGAGGGCAGCAGGGTTTGGACGACATGAAGATGCTGAATGACCCAGGAAGAGATGGGAGCTGTCGAGAAGTTGTGTTCTTGCCATCTAGCCTATTTTCCTTCCATCCAAATAAACAGCCTTACGGAACCCTCTCCCCAAGGCAGAGTGGACATGATAGCTGGTGCATGTAGAGGGGAAGATAAGAAAGGGAAATGTTCCCAAACTTTGGAAGAAAGAGAAGGAGAGGAGGGCAATTCTAGCTCTCCTTTTTGTACTAAAGATACTGTACAAAGGCCTGAGCCAGGAGCCTCCCCGGCTTCAGAGACCTCTTGGCAAGATGCATGTCTCTACACTGATAGTTGGTGGCTATGATAAATCGGTTCTTTCCCATGCCACTGACTGGTGACCCATTTTGAGGTTTCCCAGTCATGAAGATATTAAATGTGGACCCCACTGAGAGGGGCCAGAGAGTCACTGGCCCTATTTTCCTCCTCATTATTCTCCTCCTGTCACCTCTGTTCTAATTGCATCAATCCCTGGGGACGGGGCCACTGGCAGCTCCCAACCCTAGTTGCCGTACCCCACATTTGGCCAATTAGGTAAGAACTTCAGGTTTGACTCAAGAGCTGGAAAGCCCACTTCGAAAGCATGGAGAAGGGATGTGGAAGACTGAAAGCGATAGTGCTTGCTTTGTGCCCATCTCTCAAATGAGGAACCCATCTCTGCCTCACAGTGCAGGGTGCCAGCCTGGGGGACGCTGGCTGGTGCTGCTCAAGAGCTGAGAACAGAAATATCCCAGGGCTGTCATTGACGTCCGGACTGTGGGAGAGAATGATTTAAAGAGATGGAGAGAGGCCATTTGGCTGGCCCCAAATTTGACCTACTTTTCCCACTCATAAATCCAGCATTCACATAAATCTTTATATTCTCCCATCCCACCCATGCTGGGTTCTGTTTTTTCCCCTTCTTCTTCTTCTTCATGAAAATAAATAAACCACTCTGCGTCATCCAATACCCATGACCCAGCCCATACATCTCAAGGCTGCTGCTGGGAGCTGGGTCCCCAGGAGAGACTCTCTCTCACCATGACTCTGACTTCTCAAATGTCTTTGTTCTGGCTGTAGGTAGATATTACATCCTATTCATTTATTGTTAGGTAGCTTCCCAGAGCACGCAGCCAGATTCGAAGTGGAGAACACATAGAATCAGGTCTGGTAAAAATCAACAATGGGCTGATCACATGTCCTTGCCCTATCCTCAAGCCTGGCACCTTCGCTGGGCCCAGCCACTCTGTTGGCAGCCAACATCGCACCCCTTTCCTGACCCTCTCCTCTATACTTCCACATCCTTTTATTCCTCTGCCCACCATTCTCTTGGGGACCTGCCTAGTGACTAATTTATCCCATAAATTAACTCAGGCAGGTGTGCTGGGCAGGAAAGTGTCCTGGGCTCCAGACCCAAGCTATTACTTGTTACGTGATCTTTGGCAAGTTACTTCCCCATCCTGAACCCCAGTTATCTCATCTGTAAAATGGGAAAGTTACACTAGATAACTTTTGACATTTTTGTCAGCCATAGATTAATTTAATCAAGCAGTATTTTTATGAAGCCTCCAAATTTTAAAAAAGAATAGAAGGTGGTGCTGGTTGAAGTTGAAGGGGGCTTGATCTCTGGCTGGAAGACCACACCTCCACTTGATGACCCTAGAGGCATTGCTACTGAACTTTGGGGCACTGTGAGGCCCACCAGGAGAGTACTGAGGTCCAGTCATTTAATTGGTGTGAATGTGAGCTGATTCCTGGACAGGCTCAGCCTCAGTTTCTCCAACTCCAGAAATGAGCAGGTAGGAGTAGATGATGTCTAGGGCCCTTTTCATGCTAAAAGTCCATCATTTCTAGTGTGTGCTAAGGGCTGAGAGGTTTGATGGACCCCCTAGTTACACCTCTTTTGGCATATTCACACTACTGCAGTTCTAGAACCAAGGAAGCCCTACAGATTTCAGATATTGGGGCTGCAGGGACAGGAGAAAGATCCCTGGTAAGGGAGATATTTTGGCACTTGCATGATCTATGGAGAGGTCAGTCATCCTGAAAAAGCCAGATGCCTAGCAGAGAGAATGCAATCCAGTCTCTAGTCTGTCTAGATTGTCATTCCCCTGAAAACGGTGAGCCAATGTTACACTCACTTCCTCATTGCCTTGTGTTGTGTCTATTGAGATTGCTAAAGTGTGTCAGTTGAAACAACTCAATGTTTGGCCCCATGTGCCTTCTGGCCTCATAGGGAGGGTGGAGAGGCTGGAGAAATCGGGGCACCCACCTGCATAAGCTGCTCCTCATGCAGAAAGGGCCCCTCCTCTTCACAGACCATTGTCCATCTGGCCAGCATTGCTGGGCCCATGGCAGTGCCCTAATCAAGGTCCTTCAGATGTGCTCAAAGCCTTCGTCTTTGGTCCTGTAGTCCCCTTCTGGTGCTGGGAAATCCACATGCACAACTTACACTCTACCTGGGTATATTCCTCTTCCTGGGCCCTACAGGAAGTGGCCTGGTTTGCACCTCTTTCTCACACTTGAGTTTTCACCCTGACAGAGGCTGAATGGTGGCATTCTGGTGGCCCCCAGATGCTCCTTTCCGTCCTGCACTAGGACTTTGCAGGACTCTGCCTGGCCCTGAGTGTATCTGAGATTTCTGTCCACTAACTGCCATTCCCGTAGCTCCAACCCCACTCTTCCCACCCTATTGCTTCCTCCAAACCCCTATTGGGAGAACACAGATGTCTTCCAGAGGTTGAAGTGCTCACTCTCCTCTGCAAATGTAGATACCTTCACAATCTAAAAGCAAGGACTCCAAAAGACAAGGATATTTTATTGTGTTGCCTGCCCAGTTTCCAATAGGCTATGAGCATGTGACTAATTCACAAAGCTAAAGCATTGGGGCAGTGGTTTTCACACTGTTTATTCTAGCTGTGGGACAGTTTCCTCAAAGAAAACCTTAGGAGCAGGGGCTTTTGCCAGGCTTTCCTCCTCACAGCCCCTCCAGCTGCCATGTACACTCACCCGCGGAAGCCCAGGGCTCTGTGAAGAGTAGAGCTTGAAATCGCTGGAGAGTGCATGGGATGTGGATGTCAGAAAGTGGGTTTCTATTTCTGCAGGGATGAAAATGCTGGAGGAGGAAGAAGTCAGGCCTTATAGTTCAAATTGAGCTTCACTGTCTTTAAATTCCATTTAGATTCATATTTATTGGTAACCCAGTGGTGTGTGGGGCCAGTTTCTTTCCAGGAGTAGAAAAGAGAGCCCCCTGCCCTGTAGTTGTTAAACACCTGTGTCCTGCATTGTTCCTAGGCCCTGAAGGATCCCACCCTGGCTGCCCGGAAGGATTTCCAGAGGGAGGCCGAGCTGCTCACCAACCTACAGCATGAGCACATTGTCAAGTTCTATGGAGTGTGTGGCGATGGGGACCCCCTCATCATGGTCTTTGAATACATGAAGCATGGAGACCTGAATAAGTTCCTCAGGTAAGCAAGGATTGTCTTCCCCTGCACCTGACCCCAGTCCCACCGAACCCTTGGGGTTTTCCCTGGAGCCAGAAATTATACTTCCCCCTCTAAACACTTACCTCTCAGGATGAGAAATTAGATGAACACATTCATTCTTATACATCATCTCCTTAGCAGCCAGATTCAGGCCTTTGTCTCCGGTTTGTAGGGAAAACAAGTTGAGGATACTATGATAAGTATCCTATACTATTCTTCCTCATTCCAGAATGGACTGAGAAGAAGACCAGGGTCTGGAATAGGTCCAGGAGGAGTCTGGAAGCCCCACAGCCTGTGGTTTACAACTCCAAGATTCTAGGACCACCCTTCTCTGATGTTGCAAATAGCTTTCTCCCTTTGTGCCTTAAGTTTCTCACTTGCAAAGTGAGGCTAGTATCTTACACCCCTCCTGGAAACCTTCCTGCTAGAGACTTTTTGATGATGAGTAAGAAGGTCCAAGGTTACAATTCATCAGGTGGCAGAGATGGTTAAAACAAAAAGGGGACTGATTTTCTTCAGGCTAATTCTAGAACTGTGCTGTTCAGTACAGTGTCCACCTATGGCCACTTAAATTTAGATTTACATTAATTAAAGTTCAATCAGGTTTAAAAATTCAGTTGCACTTGTTCCTTGGTTGCACTAGCTGTATTTCAACTACTTGTTAGTCACATGTGGCTAGTTTTTACCATACAGGGAAGCACAGTATAAACATTTCCATCAATAGAAAGTTCTGTTGGATAGTACTATTCTAAAAAGAAAGGGTTTGTTGTAAGAAGGGTTTCTCTGAGCCTAGAACAAGATCGTCTGGACTTTGAGGGCTCTTAATGTAACTGGTAAGAGACTGGAATGCCAGCCGGAAGTTCTGGATGAAGTTTCAAGGGTGGCTCTCCCTTCCCAAGAGAAGACAGCATCTAGTGCAGAGTTAGGACTCCTCTGCCTTCCGCAGATGCCACTTCCAAACAGTGCCCAGATGTGGAAGGGACAGCCATGTGAAGGTCTGTGGAACCCAAGGCCCCAGGAAGCAGGTTAAACACACAGGCCCTGTATACTTAGGGTGTGGCCTCTGCCACAGCCACAATTTGAATCTCATTGAACTCTGTGGCTGAGGATAAGATTTCCAAAGTTCAAATGTAAATTATAGAAGGCTCTAGCCCACTCACCAAAAACTGCTAAGCATCCTCTTGAAGTGGGACTTTCAACAGGGTGTCGTGGTTTTGAGGGGCAAAGAAATGAGTTAGTACCAGGCAATGGAATGGAGGACTCTCTGGAGCTCTACTTATGAGTCAGGTTTCTATAAAGATGGCCCTGAAGGAAATGAAAGCATTTGTGGGATGTTCTAAGCCTTCTAAACCTGGATTCACATTGAAATGGATTCCTTTCCTGGAGAACTTTGTCTTTAGCATAAGACAGATTTGGGTTCATATCTCGGATTTGTCACATCTTAGTTGCAAATTGGAGCAAGTTATTAAATCTTAATTTTCTCTCCTAGAAAATATGATTATTAATAACTGCTTCACGGGGTTGTTGCTATGAGTATTAAATGACTATGTGTATAATGCTTAGACAAGTTTTGCAAGTAGTTCAGTGATCAGCCAATGGTAGCTGCTATTAAAGTTATTACTATTACTATTTTATGAGAATTGTGAACCATAGTAGCTTCTAATCTAGGCAACACTCTTTCTCAATATTCGGGATAGCCCTCACCTTGTCCTTTAGTTCCCCTGGGGCCCAAGGGGCATGCCCTACTTTTCACCACACCCTATCCTTACATTCAGCAGTACCTCCAGCCCCAAGAGCCACCAGCAGGGTTAAAGAGAGCCCCTAGGTGCCTCTGCACTACTGTCATGCGTGATAAAAGGGAAGAGAAAGAAGATAGTAGAAGGGAAATAAAGAGTGAGAGCCTAGAGTAAAGGTAAGGAATGGGAGAAGCAGAAAGTAAGAAGAAAAGAAAAAGGAGTACAAAAGAAACAGAAAGAAGTGTGTAAGGTGAGGGGCAGTGCCAGTGCCTTGCCTTCTCCATGGCAGACAGCACGGGGAATGCATGCATATGAGTACAGTTCTACAAGGACTTGCTGACACTCTGAAGACCTCTGTGTCTCTGTGGGATCCCTTTCTGAAGACAGCACAGGGGAGTCTCTCTAAATCAAGGCTCCACAGTCTTCCTGGGGCAATTTTGCGGCAAAATCTGAACTTTAGCCTCCACTACTGACCAGATTCCCAGTAGGTTCCATTAATCTGTCTTCCTAGGCTCTATCAGTTGAGGGTGAGCTTCTAAAGAATTCTTTGAGACCACAAGCTCTTAGCAACAGGCCGCACCCACCCTTCCTGGGAGGTGTCCTGTTGGCTGCTCTCACAAACACAGCCTCCATAACCCGCAGGCTGACCCTGCCTGCTCTCGCATCTCCACATTGGTGGTGTTGAAAGGCAGGCTGCAGTGCACTCTCTAGGTAGACAGAAGGGAGGGCTTCTCTGCTGACCCCTCTTCCTTGCTAGCTGATGCAGCCTTCCTCCTTCTGAGGAGTGAGGTAGGCAGAGCCCTCCGGAGATAGTAAAAGGGATGTGCTCCTACTTAATGGTGCTTTTCAGAGGAAATCGGAGAAGCAGTAAAGCAGGCAGAGGCCTTGCTGTACACCAGGGCTTCTTGGTCCACAACTTCATAAATAAGGGCCCTGGGTGTGGTTACGGCTCATTGGGCTTTCTAGAGAAAAGAGTGAATGCTAAAAGTGACTGATATGACCAGGCAAGATGTTAGAATAACAAATCTGGGCTTGATTTGGGATGGAATGGGTTCTGGGGGCACTCCAGATCCATGCTTCAAGGTCAGAGGCTCTCTCCACTGTGCACTGCTATGGCCATAAGTTACCCAGTGCTAAGCAGTGTGGTAGAGTGGTTAGGAGTGTCCCAGTGCCACTGAGCATGGACTGCCAGCATCAGCCCTGGGAGCTAGTGGGAAATGCAAATGAGCAAGCTCACCTAGCCAATCAGAATCCTAGGGGGCAGGGCCACGGAATCTTGGAACAAGCACTCCCAATGTTCCTTTTAGAAGCTCTCTTTTTACAGTCACATGTCTGGTTTCAGATCCTACTTCCTGATTTCCCATATGGCCATTCTGGACCTCTGGGACTTTGGCTGAGCAATCTCAACATTTTGTGCCTCAATATCTTTATTTCAAAACTGGGGTGGGAAAATTGAGTGAATTACAATATTTAAAACAATCAGAGCATATAGTAAGGGCTATGGCAGAGTTATTTGTTGTTTTGCTAATTATTCTATAATAGACATCTAGCACCTGTGAAAATCCTAGGAAGCAGTGAAATATGAAAGAGAGTAGGTTTATTCCCTCTTCCATTTGAGTATGTCTGCTCTCATCTTAGCCAGAATCTGGTTGTGGAGTTTCACCCGTACCCACACGTACATAATCTAATTTGGGGCAGATAAAAATAGGCCATAGGCAGGATGGAAAGGGAAATTTTATTTATTTCTGTGGGGCATTCCAGAGGGCAGGGACCCAGGAAGGCCTTTCTCCTTGATCTCCCGATTTCTCTCTGCGCCCTCTCTTCTCCCCACGCTCTTGCAGGGCCCATGGGCCAGATGCAATGATCCTTGTGGATGGACAGCCACGCCAGGCCAAGGGTGAGCTGGGGCTCTCCCAAATGCTCCACATTGCCAGTCAGATCGCCTCAGGTATGGTGTACCTGGCCTCCCAGCACTTTGTGCACCGAGACCTGGCCACCAGGAACTGCCTGGTTGGAGCGAATCTGCTAGTGAAGATTGGGGACTTCGGCATGTCCAGAGATGTCTACAGCACGGATTATTACAGGGTAAGGTGACTTTCCCAGCTGCAGGACTCAGCCACAGAGCTAGCGCCTTGCTTACATGTCTTTTTCATTGTCCATTAACCCTATCACTCTGGCACACACATGTGTACACACCCATGCCCAGACATGCACTCAACAGTTATCTTTTGGCCTCTCTTGCATTTTGACATACCTGTTTATTATGTTCTCAATTGCCCACTCCTCCTTTCTTCTTGGACATTTAACTGAACTGTAATCTGTACATTGCAATAACATATGCATTGTGTTCTTACGTGCTTCAATACTCATTCTTCATGTAAACATATACATGTATATGTATGTGCCCAAACACACACACAGACACACCCAACTTGATACTACATTTAATGTCTCCCTACCCAGTCCCAGATCTAGCCTCACCCATGACACATTTTATTCTCTGAAATTATCTTGTGATTATGTAAGAATTATCTTGTTTCCAAAAGTAGACCTTGATGAGAAGAGAAAACCTAAGTAAAGTAACAAAGGTGGCTAATATATTGCTGAGTATTATCCAAATGGGCTAGAACAGATGGGGAAAGGGAAGCATGTTATCTGTTGCCAACTTTGGAGAGAGGACAAAGTTGACAACTTTGGAGAGGTTAGATCTTAGAAAAATTTTCTGATTGTGAGAAGATCCATCCTGCTCAGTTTTACCTTCATATCGTCATCTGCTTTACATTAACAAGAGTCTTATTTTGCTCCTAGAATCTTTTTTTCCCTAAGTCTTTGGGAATCTTTTTTCCGTGGATTATTGACTGATTCTGATAGTGTTATTATTTCCAGGGAAAGGATGAATGGCCATGAGTGTCACTTATCTCAGCAAGGGGAAATATGAGTGCAACCTGAGACACAGAGATAACTTCTGCAAACTGAGTGAGGGCAGATTGCTAAAAAATACAGAAGATCCAAGGCTGGGCGCAGTGGCTCATGCCTGTAATCCTAGCACTTTGGGAGGCTGAGGTGGGCGGATCACGAGGTCAGGAGTTCAAGATCAGCCTAGCCAACATGGTGAAACCCTGTCTCTACTAAAAAAATACAAAAATTAGCTGGGTGTGGTGGCATGTGCCTATAGTCCCAGCTACTTGGGAGGCTAAAGCAGGAGAATTGCTTGAATCTGGGAGGTGGAGGTTGCAGTGAGCCGAGATCACGCCACTGCACTCCAGCCTGGGCGACAGAGCAAGACTCTGTCAAAAAAAAACAAAAAAACAAAAAAACAGAAAATCTATTTTTGGGACATCAAAGGGAAGAGGACTTTGGATAGACGTTATAAGGAGAGTGTGGGACAATGTTTTGGAGGTCAAGGGATGTCTTATTCCTTTTCAGCTGTTATAACAAATACCACAAATGGGATAGGTTACAAAAAACTGAAGTATTTCTCATGGTTCTGGAGGATGGGAATTCCAAGATCAAGGTGCAAACAAATTAATTGTCTGGTAAAAGTCTGCTTTCTCATTTATAGATGGCCATCTTCTTGCTCTGTCTTCTTCATATGGCAGAAGGGTTAAGAGGTCTCTCTGGCATCTCTTCCATATGAATACATTACCCTCATAACCTAGTCACTTCCTAAAGGCCTCACATCCTAACACCATTACCTTGGGGCTGTTTCAACATATGAATTTGGGGGGTACACAAACATTCAATCTATAGCCAGGATCATGGCAGCCATTTGTCTCATCTTTGGAGAAATGAGTGATCATACCATGAGTCAAATAGATATGATTGTCCTGTTGGCCTGAGCATAGTGGACCAGAGGCTGGGAATTTGAGGTGTGTGCAGATCAGTTCTATCTGGGTGTTCCTGATGGCCTAAATGAGATCACTCAGACATTAAAACAGATCAGTCAAGACACTTCATTTTAGCATAGTTTGGAGAAAAATGGAATGTTTGAGAAATGACCTTAGTGGTTAGAAAGTGACTTGTTTGTTGTACAACCAAAGAATGGCAGATGATGTACTGTCATGAGAGAATATAAGACAAAGCATAGAGTGTCCACAGCAAGCTGGGCAGCCTCACTAGCCATCTGTCCTGTCCAGTATTCCCAGGTATGGAAAAGGGGACATGATATGGCAGTAGTCACAGACCAATGGCCAGGGCAGACTTGCCAGAAAATATCAAAGAGGAGTCTTTCTTTAGTGTCTAGACCATATTTTTCATTCATTTCCAAGAGAGGCATTGGTGTGGTTACTAAGAGGGGGATGGGTCATAGATTTCTTAGAGTCTGGCTGGAGCTGGCATCATTTAATTGCCTTTCCACTTTGTTTAATGGGGTTTGCTGGTCGGTCTGACTGTGCTCAGATCTATGTTGGTGTTGAAGAAAACAAGAGATGGCTCATTGTTTTTCTCTGTGAAAGGCAGATGTTTGATTATGCCAAGCTGATAACTACTGACTTCACTGGAGTCTCAGGAAACTATGTCTGACCAGAATGTGCTAACTGGCCCTTCAAACTTGCTTCTAGATGTGCTGTTAATATTTATTGAAACTGGTTTAAAAGAGGAAAAACAAAAAATGAAAAGATCACATCCCCAATTGATATTTCTTTGTCCTTGCTTTAACAGCTGTGAACTGTTGCTCTTTATGCCTGAAAGGGCTACAAGGAATACATCTATCTGATTTCTGTGGGTGCCAGGGTAGATTAGAATTTAAGGAAGGGAGAGTGAGGTGGGAAAATGTACACACTACAGGTAACCTCAATTCCTTCTTCATGAGTTCTAAGGGTGATGTTAGCCAAGGCCAGCTAGCTTGAAATGTATATTTTTGGTCCCAAGGAAGTTTGAACAAAAAAGGATAACTCTTAACAGTGAAAACACAGCACACCGTTGGAAATTTGTGTATTCTACTGATGAGATATTTAAAGACCAGCTTGTGGCATATCTTCATGTTCACTTACTCACAGTGTCCTAATGTATACACCACTCCTCATTCCCTACTTTTCTGTAAAATGAAAGGCAGAAGTAGATTTGCCTGAAGTCACATCAAAATGAACCCCTAAGTCTTATTATCCGTATTTGAAGACGTTGGAATGACAATGGAATTCTTGGATTTAGGCCTAATCTTACCTGTGTTCACATCCTAACGTGCAACCACCATTAGCAACCATGTAATCTGAATGCATTTTCCCCAACCTCTGTTCAATTTTTCTATCGTTAAAGTGAGAACAAAAATATTCACTCAACAGAGTTGTGTTGATGTTAAGCAAGTTAATTTGTATAAAGAGCCTGTAGTACAATACTTACTGGATAAACTCTTATTTATATTATCTTACTAGTCCCCCTCACATCCAAGCCAAGGCAACTCTGTGGATAATTTTATTTCCATATGCAATTCCTGGGACAGAGAGAGGGACTCCCTGACCACTAGAAGATAAACTGGATCATGCAGCTGCTCCAAAGGAGTAGGATCTTTACATTGACCACCTCAGGAAAATGTCTTTCTTAAGGTTTCAACATGTATAAAAATACTGAGTTATCAATACTTGCCTCTTCATCTCATAAATGTTTATAGGGTCTTGCTCATGAATCCTAGAGCTAAGTCCACATTTGGGTGATTTATGTAAAACTTTTTTGTTCAGTATACACCGGCTGAGGCCTTGGGGGAGTGCTCTGATTTGTCAGATCGCGAGAATACTGTGAAGGATTCTCTCTATGAGCTGATACCCCCGGACAGGTTTGTACCTCTCTGCTATCACTGATTAATGAAATCAGTTGGGCCTAAGAGTTTGTTGGCTTCTTATGCCTAACGCCACTAAGTGCAGATAATCCAGGCCTGTGTGTGTGTATGTGTGTGTGTGCGCATACACATGTGCTTGCCTGCCCAGTGCAGATTCCAGAATGTGCATATAAGGGCATGGGGAGAGATGGAGATAAACTCCTCCTTATAGTCTTTCTTTTTCATTTTTAATTTATTAAAACGAAGAGGCACCATCTGGCTCATGCATAAGTGGTATACAGACGATTTACAAAGGTGAACTGCCTAATTTCCTGTTACACATTTAGAGAGAGAAAACAAACATTCCCACACCAGAGCACCAGGGCAATTTGTTCTCTCTTCTTAAGACATTCACAATGACAAACACCTTTTCCTTCTGTGAATCACTGACTCAATGCTTCCAAGATTACCTTTACACTGGCTTTGACAAGGGTAGGCTTTGGGTACCATTATATCTTCCTAAGAACATCAGAGAACACTAAGAGATTGATAGTCAAATCTAGAATTAAAGTTTTGAATGTCCTGAAGGGGAGAAGTTTGAGATTTCAGAATACAGATGTTTTCAGATGTTTTGATTTGGGGAGAGGAGTCAATACACTGAGATCAGGGAGGAATGGAATGAGGGGGGAATGGGATTCTACTAATGTAGAGCTCCAGGAGTGTTCCTCTCTGTTCATCCTGCTGTCCTGTGTGCCTGTGTGCTGTCCTGCGTGACAGTACCTGGCACTTGTTAGGCACCTAATAAAAGTATGAATGAATGAAGTCAGAAAGGGAATTTAGAATTAGGAAATAGGTCATTCCAGACCAAGAGAAACCTAGACAGATAACCAGATGCTCACTAAGGGGAGGTGAGCCTTTGGAGATGATGTGGAATGCAGCTGCAGGCAGCAGAAGCAAGTCTTATCTAATCAAGCAGTGCATTATCCTAGGAGAATGTTCAGAGGAGGCAAATGAGAGATGGTCTGAGTCAAGGATGACCCACTTCAGGTTCTGGTAGAAGACAGAACAGAGTGTCTAGGACATGATGGGGTAAGTATGCTAAAATCCTGTGTGTTTATGACACACAGGTGTGGGTCATAAACAGGTCTGGCAGCAGGTAGTAAGGCACTGGATTCTAAGCTGGAGATTCTGGGTCAGGGTTCCTAGAAACTCCTAGAAAGACAGTAACAGTAATCCTTAGGAAGTGGGAATCATTTAGAACAAGCCAACCTTACTGGAAGAATATTTGATTTTATGGATGTCTTGGTGTCCCCATAGCAGATGAAAAGTTGTAAGCTCTTGGACCCACACTGCCTTGGTTTGATCTCTGCTCCTATAATTCCTGACTGTATGACCTTTGGCAAGTCACTTGTCCTCTCTGTGTCTTCAACTGTAAAATGGAGCCAATATCCCCTATCACATGCATTTTCTGTAAGGACTAAGAGTTAAGAAATATAAAGTTCTTAGGATGATAAATAATAAACATTAATTATTGTCTTAGTCTGTTCTGTGTTGCTATAACAGAATACCACAGAATGGGTAATTTATTAAAGAAAGAGATTTATTTCTTACGGTTCTAGAGGCTAGGCAGTTCAAGATCGAGGGAACTCATCTGGTGAGGGCCTTCTTGCTGTGTCATAACATGGCAGAAGACATCACATGGCAAAAGACCAAGAATGGGCCAAACTTGCTTTTATAGTAAACCCACTCTTGTGATAACAAACCCACTCTCATGATAACAACATTAATCCATTCATGAGGGCAGAGCTCTTATGATTAATCACCTCTTAAAGGCCTCACCTCTCAACACTGTTGCATTGGGTTAAGTTTTCAACAGAGGATCTTTGGAGGACACTTTCAAACCCTAGCAATTATTGGAGCTAAAATATGAATGCTTTCACAAATTCCAAAATGGACAAGGCTTACCTAGACATATTAGTTAAGGTAGGCCAACTGCTGTATCAAATAGATACTCAGATATATAATGGTTCCAACACAAATAGAAGCTCATTTCTAGGTCACATAACAGTATGAGTAGGTGAATTCACTGGAGGAGTAGTCCTCTGCCACACCATCATTCAGGCCCATGGAACTCTACCCTTTTCCTTGTGTGGGGTCCTTGGTCATGCTAGGCATTTATCTATGTCCCAACCAGCTAAAAGGAGAAACTGGCATGAAGGAATGTGTGTGGGATGTTGTTAATAGACCTGGCCTGAAAGTGGGGACTAATCACTTTCTCTCCTGGCAAGAACCCAGTTATAGGACCTTCCTATTTAAAAAGGTGGCTGAGAAATGGAACATAGCTGTGTCCCACATAGAAGAGAAAAAACATGAATTGTACTGCATAGCTGGCAATCTCTGCCAGAGTTAAGGATGAAGAAAAACTACATTGTTTTTCAACATTCCATCCCAGCAGCAAATCATCCCATATCCAACGATTTATCAGGAAAGATAGGCCAAGCCTATCTTTCAGAGTATTGCTACTCTGAATGTGGAGAGAGTTATTTTGCAAGGCCCCCTTTTCTATTCTCCTTGCAAACTCTTGGTGTCCCAAGCTTTTGTAAGCAATGGAAGAGCTTGGTCCCACCTGCCATCTTGGTGCTTTGATTCATCCTCCAGGAAAGCAGAAGAGTAAATTCAAGAAACTACATGCTATGAATTGGGTGGGGGAAAGAAACAGTGTTCCAAATCAAAAGGAATATAAATTAATAGATAAGAAAACACATCTAGAAGAAAAACAGGGAAGAAATACAAACTAGAGCAACTTCTATTCCAAATCCATGGTAGTAAAGGAGGAATCCAGAGCATGTCCAAATTCTAACTGAAGCCATCCAATATTGTCTAAAGAAGGGTTACATCCTTGACTAAAAGCCTGGATTGTTTTCCACCAGCAGGTCAAAGGATGGGCTTCAGAAACTCTAAGACTTCCTAAAATTATATGAGTAATATTGAGTGGGGTGTTGTATTTCCTTTTTTGTTTTTTGAAGGTTCAGGACTTTTAAGAGGATCCTAAAGATATTTATGGCCCATTGACTTTACTGGAATGAATTTCCCAGCATGTCAGTCCTGAGAGAGCAAGACAGAGATCCAAGGACTGTACCAATATGAGATCTCTGGAGGGCAGCCCCCTCATTAGTTTAATGGGAGGACCTGAGGTGCAGCAAAGCTGAGGCTTTATCAGATGCTCTCTAAGGTGCCTTCCAGTTTTATGATCAACAAGAACATTGACTGATTACTCAGTCACCAGAGCTGAGAGCCTGAGGCTCCTCTAAGTCTTTTTGACCAGTTAGTTCTTGCCTTCAAGTCCGGAGAAGCTCTTAGATGAAAGTCAAGTGGTTGGCAGTGTACTGAAGAGAGCCAGTGCTCTATGAGATAACTTGGTTTTAGGTAATTTTAAAGGTAAAAACAAAAGCTAATGATAGTAATTTGAGGCAACTGACTTTTAGGATCACAGGGTTCCACCATGCCTTCTGCTCTTCGTTGTAACTTTGGGAATCTCATTTAGTAAGTGGCACCTCTCTTCCCTGGCCAGATGATGTGTCTGAGCCCACTGAGGCAGAGAAGTCAGGCAGATGAAGATTATGAAATACACTTGAATAATGATAGAATTCTTGCTGATGGTGATTTCAGTGTGCAGCAACAATAGTTTTTTTGTTTTGTTTTGTTTTTTTAATACTAAGTCCCCTAATCTTTATAGCAAGATTAGGTATTCCAGCTCAGTGATAGCAGCCTGGGAATATTGCAGACTTTGCTCTGCAGAGGCAGAAGTTTTGCTGCTCATTTCTCCTCTTTGTAGGGAGAAGATAATCATCAGAAAGGGGAAGGGGTTGTGGCCCAATGCGTAGTCCCCAAAATCAGACAAGCTTTTTCTCCCAAGGGGTGAGATTAAGACTGGAGAGCTCTCTGCATTAGACCTGTTACTCCAGTAAGGTGTCCCTGTAGTTGGAAGCCTGAAACAGTGCAAAGAGGAAGGGGTCCATCACATGTCTATTCATGTCCACATAGACAAGCAGTTGCCATCTACACTCAGAATCATATAGTTCCTTCCTCTGAGGCCATGAGTAGGGAGGCTTGACCCCTAGCTTAACTGGTGATAAAGGATTAGCAGCTAGGCATACTAGTTCTTGAGGGACGCTGACCTTGTTTGGAGAGGGCTTATCCAGATTTTTCCCTTTGGTTTTAGCCATTAGGTACTCCTAAGCAGACCCAGGCACCAACGAAGAAGTGATGCTGGCTGTCAGGAGATGAGGGTCTTGTACTGGCTGTCCAGTGACCAGACTCTGTTTATTGTGTTTGATTCTTCCTTTGCTGTTTTTGAAATACCGTAATAATCTTTAACCATGGTCCTATTTATATAGAGAAGAACAATGGAGGAGCGTTGTATTCCATTCCTGAGGAAGTGGTTTTCCCAAATTTTTATAATAAAATTTTATTTGAGAGTAATTTTAGATGTACAGAAAATTCCAAAAATAGTGTAGAGAATTCCCATATATCCTTCACTCAGTTTTTCCTCCTATTGACATCGTATGGAACCAGGGTACCTTGGCAAAAAATAAGAAATTAACAGTGACACAAATTATTAACTAAACTACATACTTTGTTTGGATTTTACCAGCTTTTCCACTAATGCACATTTTACTGTCTCAGGATTCACTCTGGGATACCAAACCAATCTTACTTAAGGGCAGTGGAACTACCGTGGTCAAAGCAGGGGTGAGGGGATGGATCCCCCATTGCCCACAGTCTCTCCTTTGATACCCTATGCCCTCGATGCACCCTTAGGAGCCTCCAGGATTCCACAGTTCAGTTTTCTGCAACAGAGATAGGTGAGCTATAAGACGCCCTCCTGCAATACCAATCCCGGAGGTGCTGAGAAACCCTATTTTGTGAGCAAACTGTAACTCCAGATTCTTAAAAGAATCCTTTAGAACTGTGCAGTCTGTGGCAGCCATCTTCATATAGCAAGTGAACAGGGCTGGAGTTACCGTTCTCTGCTGGAGTTTAGGAATCTAGAGGAAGGTATGGGATCTTCTTAAATTCCCAGCCCTAAACCATGCGTTTGTTCTCTTCTTCAGCTTTGGGAGAGGGTGCCTTGTGCTAATCAGCAGACGTGGCCACAGACTGGAGAGACTTCCAAGTGGGGCTCAGAGCTTTAGTTGCCTGAGCATCTGCTGTAGGACTGGATGTCGTGATACGCACATCTCAAGTGAATTTTGAAAAACAACTTAAATGCTAAGACCTATTAAGTTGTACAAAGCTGCTGAGGGAATGAACACAGAAGGAGGTGTGTGGGATACATTTATGCTAATTATAAGTATT
The DNA here is from genome assembly GCF_028885625.2 of Pongo pygmaeus. Taxonomy (NCBI): domain Eukaryota; kingdom Metazoa; phylum Chordata; class Mammalia; order Primates; family Hominidae; genus Pongo; species Pongo pygmaeus. The sequence continues at coordinate 93,562,903 of NC_072389.2, read as the reverse complement.
ACAACCTTATTTCCTTGATTAAAGCCAGTGGATCTGCACACTAATTATCTACAAAATATCAGTCACTTTGGAATACAAAAGTCTGTTGAGGGACAGGGCTGATATTTAGGACATCTTGGTCTCAGTGCCAGTTCTGTGTCCAGGTTCCAAATCAGAGATTTCACTTTCATCTCTAAAATCTGGAGTTTGGATTCCAGCCATATGATCCCTTTGGGGTTTTGCCTTCTATGGAACTAAGTTCTGTGTGTAATGATAAGTGAGAAGGAGTCTTGATTTTTTTAGGATAGGAGGGAGACATGGCCAAAGGTATAATAATAACTTCAAAGTTGTCTTAACCAGTCTGTACTGTTGCTTTGACCCTAGACCATAGCTCTTCCCCATCTCAGCCCCCTTTTTTGCTTCCTGATAAAATAAAAAAACAAACTCCAGTTTTGAAGCAGACTCTTCTACATTACCTGGATCTAGTTTAGTGACTGAAGTTTAATTTCTGCTCCACCCTCTTCTTCCTCTTTGAGATATTGAGGATAATTGGCCAAAATTCACCCTGGTGGGTAGAAGAATTACCTGAACAGAATTTGTTTGTATTTTTCCAAGGATGAGGATTATCTAATTATTCCCCTCATCTTTGCACTCCTATGCCTCCATCCTTTCTAGACCATTTTATACTTTATTTCAATATGGTGGTAATGCTGGGGACATCTACCTGCAACTCAGGCATTCTGAAAAGTATAGAACTGGATACAGAAAAGAATCTGCTATTTTCCACCCTGGGACACTCCGGCAATCTGGAGAGAAGATGACCTGGAGAGGGCATGATGACCAGGAGGTTGAGGTGCAAAGAACAAGGCTCTAACAATGAAGTGATGAAGTTATTTTGTGAATTCTCCCTGCAGTGGCCTGAGGATATTAGTCCTGGGAAGTGCCCTCCCATTTTTGTTTATGGACTCTTGGCAGCCAGTGACTAATGTGGGAACTAGAATGCAGGAGTAGAAGCCAAGAAGCCTAGATTCAGTCTCTCTGCCATGACTCCTGACATGGAACAGATCCCTTTCTTGCCCAGGACCTGAGTTTCTCATTTGTAAAGTGGACATTTCTCATCTTTCTTCTACACTGTTGTGAGGCTTTTCATCTTTTCATAAGTACTGGCCATACCAACAGCATTATTGTCTGCCACTGCATGGAAATTAGGTTGAGAGTTTGTGGGATGTACTCAAGTTTCCTTTTTAGATACATCCATGGCTTCACTGCTTCTTTTCCTGGACTGGGACTGAAAGGACTGAGTCCCAGTTCAGTCACTGGGTTTCTTTGATGACACTGTCTTTAGATCAGTGTTCTTAACTTCAACTCTAGTTAACACTTCCCTCTCGTGAGGTTAAATTAGATGCTTAGTTTCCAAACACATTTGCACATTTGCTAACCCTGTCCATGTTGGTTTATTTCCTACCCTCATACCACATTCCCTAGCCATTAGCAAGATCCATGTGTGAGGGATGGGATTCAATTCAATTCCTTGTCCATGTGCTAAGACGAATAGAACACAAGGAAATAAAAATCTCATAGGGAATATAAGAACAGATAAAAATGTGTTGCTCTACCATAAGCCAAAGGGAGGAAAATTGTATAAAAGGCAGTTAAAAATGTCTAAAGCTTATCTAAGTAGAGGAATGGCATGGGTCTTGAGGGGTTGGTTGGCAGTCTGGATTAAATTTTAGGAAGATATCTCCGTCAGAGAGGTTAGCATGAGCAAAGGCATGGAGGAAGCTTGGAGGTAAGGAAACCAGGAGAATGATCTAGAACAGTGTGTGATTCAACTGGCCAAAACTAAGGATCTATGGAAGATGCATGGAAAGAAATGTTGGTAAAGGAAAGGCCACCATGGCAGCTTTTGAAAGGCCAACTATTTTGGCTTAGGTAGTCAATGGACAGTCACAGAGGATTTGTCGTCTGTTGAAGTGTGAATCAGGTCATGTGTAAGGACAATTCGTAAGGCAGTGGCATGTGGGATAGATTGCTGGAAACTAAGACCATAAAGGCAGGCCATCACACTGGCCCAGGAAAGAGGCACTGAGATCCTGTGCCACAGTGGTAGCCATACAGTATGGAAGAGAAGCTATTAGAATCCATGGGCTCAGGACTACGAACTGGAGACTGGCTGGTCCCACAGGCTCAAAGCCACTTGCAGTTTGTAAGGGGCAACTATGAAAACAAACAAACAAAAACCAAACAAACAAAAAAACACACAAAAAACAGTGAAATGGAGGGTCAGGCTGTGTCTTCATCCATTTTGAGGTGCTATAAAAACACCTGAGGCTATGTAATTTATAAAGAAAAGAGATTTAATTGGCTCATATCTCTGAAGACTGTGCAAGAAGCATGATGCCAGCATCTGCTTCTGGTAAGGACCTCAGGAAGCTTTCAATCATGGCAAAGGAGGAGCAGGCGTGTCACATGGTGAGGGAGGGAGCAAGAGAGAGAGGAAGGAGTGGTGCCAGACTCTTTAATGACCAGATCTCATGGGAACTAAGATTAATAACTCACTTACTACCTGGAGAATGGCACCAGGCCATTCCCTCAGGGATCCACCCCCATGATTCAAACGCCTCCCACCAGGCCCCACCTCCAACACTGGGGATCAGATTCCACATGAGATTTGGAGGGGACAAATACCTAAATAAACCAGAATGGATTTTTTAAATTGCATCTTTTAGGCCACCAAGTCCATTCTGCGTCCTTAAAGTGTTAGAAACAACTGAGCAAATGCCAAATCATTCAATTTTAAAGAAATATATAGCTGGAAGGAGCCTTAAATGTCATCTATTTCACCCTAGAGGCACCAGGCAGAATAGCATCAAAATCATCCCAGACAGATGGTTTGCTCGCTCTATTCCAGTGCATCTTCTGGGATTCCACAGGTTTCCTTCCTTATTCCTTCCAGCTGTGGGACAGGGAAGCTATTTTCAGTGAGAAGATTTGTCTTTTTCTTTCTAATTATTAACATTCTTTAGAAGTAGGAAGTTTTCAGTTATGTCTAGCGAGAATCCTACCTGCTACAAGGTAAGTCTGTTTCATCCTATGTCCTTAGTGGAGATAAATGTGGTTTATATTATAAAACAGACATTATAAGACTCAAAAAAACTAAGAAGAACCTCAATGTGACCAAAATGGCTTTGTGGCCAGGTGTGTTGATTCATATCTGTAATCCCAGCACTTTGGGTGGCCCAGGCGGGGGGATTACTTGAGGTTAGGAGTTCGAGACCAGCTTGGCCAACATGGTGAAACCTTGTCTCTACTGAAAATATGAAAAATTAGCTGGGCATGGTGGTGCACACCTGTAGTCCCACACACTTGGGAGGCTGAGGCAGGAGAATCACTTGAACCCGGGAAGCAGAGGTTGCAGTGAGGCAAGATCACACCACTGCACTCCACCCTGAGCAACTGAGCGACAGAGCGAGACTCTGTCTAAAAAAAAAAAAAAAAAAAAAAAAAAAGCCTTGTGCATTTCATAGGTAATTGGTTATAATTTATGCATTGGTTGTATCTTGACTGGTGGGAAACCAGTGGAATAAAAATCTTTAGCCCCCTAATCCTGCCAAAAAATAATAACCTATTTTGAGAGTGGTTTCCAGTTATCTCCTAAACTTAGTCTCTTCTCTCTGCAGTTTAGAAATCCAGCTGTTTTCTTCTCTCAATGAAGGTTGTGCAAGCATGAGGACTGATACTGGGGAAAAAAGACGGGGAAGATGCCCCTAAGAAAATTCTGAGATGTTAAAGCATCCTTATATTGGATTCTGTCCTAGGGAAAGGAGAGGAAAAAGCTGAAGGAGACCATTGAATCTGGTGTTGAGTCATTCACATCTCTCTACTCCTGTGGAGGGCCCTTATGGATGTGTCATAACAGGATCTCCTTTTCCTTCCTCAAGTGCAAAAGGCCTTTTTTTTTTTTTTCCTGAGAAAAACTGAATATATAACATATAAAGATACATAAATTTCCATACAGATATCTTCTTTACTAGCTGTAATTAAGATATTTGCATGTAAAGAGAATGTTGTGTTCCCTTGACTTCCTCCTGGTAGAGAATTGTATTTCTCTCATAATCCTCATAGCCTAAGATTTTGTGATCTGTCTGTGTCTAAACAGAAGGAGGAGGAGGAGGAATCAGAGGACTGGGTCAATACAAAGCATCTGAAATTCAGAACTTCAAACACAGTTTTTACTCTTGGTTGTTTTTTTCTAGGCTTTGCTAATCCCAAAGAGCAAAGTTGGAGGTAGGAAAGTTGATAGCCCAAGAGCAGGTGGGCCGAGCACCCACTGACATTGCAGTCAGGCAGATATTCAATTGAATCACTGAGCTTCTGCTGAGAGCTATTTGGCCTTAGGAAATTTACTTAAATTCACTAAGACTTATATTCCTCATCTGAAAAAAAAAACAATTTCTTCTTTTGTGCACATTAAATAAGATAAGTATTCAAATTGCCAGTACCCATTAGGCACCCAATAGATGGCTATTATTCTACGTAAAAGAATAAGGTAGAAATTATATATCAGAAATTTTAAACCATTTCAAGTTACAAGCCAAGGTTTTCCCTATGATGGATCTTTATTGTTGGATACTAAAATTAGAGAGGAGAAGAACCTACTCAAGAGAATTTAGGGAAATTTAAAATAAAAAAAGCCACCCACTCCTCCAGGACTGGTTTAGACATTTGAGTTGATCTGTTGGAAGCCCAGGAGGAAAGAGAAAACACTTTTAGGCATCTGCAGGAAGAGCTTTTCTATTGTGGAGTTAGTAGCTACAACCAGGAGCTAATTTTTCTAACTGTGGACCATGAATTCTGCAGTAGACAAAGGTCTTCAGAATTAAAGCCTCCTTCTCCAGATGTCCTTAGTGTGTGCTGTCCCTCATCATTCTAGAGGGAGAGCTTAGGGTAATGCACCTGTCCTGGAACCTTGGGGATAGAGAAAAGACTGGCTTAAGTCCAGCTCTACTTCCTTTCTCCTTTCATTGGCTATATGATGGTTACTGCTCATTATTATGCATAGCATGAAATATGCAAGTGTGTATGCATATGCATAATGGATATGCAAGTTCTTTGTAAACTGTTGGTTTGAGTGCTGGTGGTCTTGTCACCACCACCACCCATCACCACCACCCCCATCACCAGCATCATCACCAACACCATCACCACCACCACCATCACCGTCATCACCATCACCAATGCCACCATCACCGACATCATTACCAACACCACCAACACCATCACCAACACCATAGCCACCACTATTATCACCATTATAGTCTGTGCTTAGTAAATAACCATGTAGACCCTGGAAAAATAAATTGAATCCATCAATGTCCCAAAGTTGACTGGTAGGGGGTGGTCTGTACTCCAGCTCTCCAACTCTGCTGATCATCACGACAACCTTGGTTGCCTTCCTCCATTGAGTCATGCTTTCCAGCCTCTTCAGCCAGCTTGGAACTTTGATTTGTGGCCCAGTTTGTTCTTGTAGTTGGTCATTTCCTTACCCAGTGGGTCAGTCCCCAACTTCCCGATCTTTGTATTTATTTTTTCTCATTCTGAGACACTTGGGTACATGTCTGTTTCATACCTCAATAAAGCATAAATTCCCTTGAAGGCAAAGGAGCTCACCCACTTTTAGCACAGTGATTTCTACATTAAAAGTGCTTAATAAAAGTTACTTAATTAAAAAATACATTATACTATATTAGATGTTTGTAATGGGAAAAGAATAATGTCCCCACATGCCTAAATCTTCTTACATGATTCCTCATTGGTTCCCACTCACTGGGCACCAATGGTCAGTATGTGGGGACTCTGAGTATGTGTATCTGAAAGATGCACTGGTATCACCAAGGGAAAGCCAGCTGGATCTGATTCCCTGCCAATGGCCCTGACATCTGACATCTGCTTATCAGTGCAGAGGACTGGAGAAGGTCTCACAATAATTAAAATACCCATAAGAATGGAGTTAGCACCAAAAGGAAATTTATTAATGCACACAGACAATCACATTATTCAAAGGCCATAGGATCAAAGCATTTGTTCTCAGTAAGCTAGTCCGTGTGGGAAGCCGGATCATAATGTGAAAGTTGCTTTAAGAGGAAGAAATCAGAGCAAGGATGTTAGAAGAGTCAAATAATCAATGACATCCAGCTAAGAAAGCCTAACAACAGGGTTCCTGGCTTCTCAGCAGGTTCAGAAATACTCCATGTCTTTTGCCTAAATCCTCCTCTCTCCCTTGTCCAGAGCCAGGAAGGGATGAACATCTCCACCATCCAGTTCCAAGGCTCTTTCTTTCCCAGGCCTCCAGCATCAGCCAGTGCCCCATCTGAGAGATACATTATTTCTTCATCTGGATCAATCAGGGCACAATGCAGCCATGATAGCCTAAGAGCCACTCAAGATTTTTCAGACAACCTTGGATATACATCCATGTTTTCCTTCATTTTCTGCTGATCGTAAAGAGGCCAATTGTATTTTCTTCATTTTCAAATGTTTGGGAGACACTTTATTATAGCCGCTAACGCTTCCCATGTCACTGAACTGCTTTCACACCTAAAAATGAGTCCTTTTGTTGCTTGCAAATCTTATTCCCTTGATACCTAGTATTATATGCCCCAGGGAGGGTACATATTAATAGATTTCAAGTGCCTGTTCTGATTGACTGGTGATTGCCCAGAGTGGAGTGATGAGAAGAATTTGGTGGTTGCATCTAGGATCAGTGAAAAAGTGGTGATCAGCTGGTGACATCTGCCATGAAAGTAGAAAAGAGGATTGGTGGCACTTGTGTCTTGTTCTGACACATGTCATCCTGAGCAGTGCTCTCAATTCAGGGATTCTGCTGGACCCTGTTAGGCATGCTCTAACCTTGGATTCACACAAGTGGAGGGATTCTAATGTGACATAGATATCGAGTTTATTGAGTGCACCTGTGTTGAAGGATCATATTCAGAGAAAGGGGTTTGCCAGGCAGATCTGCATTACTGGGGCTAATTTACCCATCACATAAATGAGACTAGCATCCCCAAATTCTGAATTATCTTCTACTGGCCTTTCCCTCACATTTCAACTAAATAGTTGGATTTTTTCTTCTTTTTTTACAACTTGTATACAGCAAAAGTGCCTTGTTTCTGGGTAGATTTGATTCCCTATTACACACTGCCAAGGTGTTTGGTAGTCTAGATACAGCTTTCCCTGCCAGCTCTATGCCATCATCTCTGAGCCAACTTTTATCAGTGTAGCAGCAGGATCTTGAAGCATTTTTTTTTTTTTTTTTTTTTTTTACTTTTTGAAAAGTTGAACAGCCCAAGATCAGGGTTTGCTGCTAGAGTTCTGCTCCCAAGCAGACGTTGATTCAATTATCAACATTCTTTGGATATGGTCTATGCATTTTTATTACTCCACCCAACTGTTTTGTAAGTATTCTATGAGAGACCTTGATAAACGTGTGGATGAAATTTGGGTAAGCATCTACACTGGCAATCTTGTGAAATCCTGACTAGAAATGAAGTTGGAGGTCATCTTTCAAACCCACTTATTTGATAGGTGAATACATTGAATGCCAGCCAGAGAGAGAGAGAGAGAGAGCAGATGTTCCTCAAGATCACACACCTAGTTAGTGGTACAGTGAAGACAAGGACATTCTTCTCCCTTCCTGTGAATTCAGTGCTCCTCTCTAACCACCATCAAAGTGCTATGAGGTCAACGGGCTGGCATGATTCTCCCTATTTACAGACAAGTAAATTAAAGCTCAGAGAGATTAGTGATCATTCCCCAGACTGTACAATAAATGAGGGGTGGAATTGGGTTTGGTGTTCTGGTTAAGTTTTTCAAGGGATGAGAGTTTACTTGTGAATAGAATGTTTAAAGAGCACATCAGTACAGCACAGCCTCCATGAGGTTAAGTAGAAGTGTGAGCTTGTAATAATTGAGTTCCATGATCTATTTTTCTAATAAGGCTTTGTGGCAAGGCCATTCAAAGCAAAGGAGGAAAACAGGATTACCCAAGCCTAGTCAACGCAGCAAGCAAAGACAATTTAATTTAGAGATTTTGGGCTCTCCAGTATAATCTTAAAGCAAGCAGCAGCAACGTGATTTGAAGTGATTGTAGTCTGTAAAATGTAACACAGATTCAGTGAAACTGAAGGGCAAGGAAGGAATATTAGAAGCAAGGGAGGTGGTGCTCAGCGTTGAGGAGTATTGTCCTATTGCCTTGAAATGTGTTGCAAGAAATAATTGTTTTAATGTTTATTGTGAAAATGTATTCTCAAGAACTTTGATTGACACATAATCATTCACAGTAGCTTAGAAGTTCTTTAAGGGCAGTATTCATGCCTTATTTCATTGACTATATAACACTTGTACCTAGGACTATACATGATATATGGTAGACATTTCATAAATGTTCATTAAATGACATAAACCAGGAGACAGGTGTTCTTCTCAGCGAATGACTGATCTGGGATGATGCTCAAGGACCCTAATTTGGAACAATCAGAGATCACAAAGCCAGGTTTCAGTACAGAGATGTATGGAAGGGTTGTCCTCCATTATTTTGGTGCAATGAGTGGGCTCTGCAACATGTTCCTCACCCACAGGGGTGGCAAGATTGGAAAATGCTAGAGCTAGTTGACACCTTAGGGTGGTGAAGCACAGTGCTGCAGGAAGTTACCCTTATTGTGTGAAAATGGAACAGACCATCCTACAAGATAGTGGGTTTTCCATCCCCAGTGGGTTTCTAGAAAATCCATAGAACCACATTATACAGATGCCTGTGCTAGACATGAGGTTTCAGAAGATGATCTCAAAGTTTTGCTTTTCTCTAATTCTGAGATCCTAAAAGCCAACTCTACAATAGAGATTGCTTAGATAAGTGCAAAGTTGTAGAGCAATTTAAGGACTCATAATTATGCACGTGCAAAGAACTGTGTCAAGTATATATTTTCATGATGCTATCAAATATTAAGCCAAATTCACCCTCTGCATATCTACACATTCACAGCCTGAATCCTTTCCCACTTATCTCATACCTCAATACCTGTCACCTGCCCTGTCTCTTGTCTCTCCCTGTGACTGTGTTTATCTTGCTCTGAAGGCTTTCTTGAGGCATTTCTCCCTCCTTTCAACTCAAAAATCCACAATCCATCCTACATTAAAGAAAAATCTTCATTTGACCTTTCTGTCCCTTCTAACTTTGCCTGAATATTGAAATAAGTACTTTTCATCTTCTGTCTTAATTTTTTGGACTTCTGATCTCACCACTGAATTGAATCTGCAGTTTTAGGGTCACTAATTATCTCTCATGACCAAATTTAAATTTCTTACTTCAAGTCTAACCCTTTCTGAACTATTGTTGAATAACATTATTAATAATTTCCCCTTTCCCCCACACCCACTGCAACTGCCAATGCTGCATAATATTCTTGTTGAATGCCTCAGTAATGCTTTGTTCCACAAGTTATAACCATTCCTGGTCATTCTTTCCCTGTTCCATTGGTTTCTCTCCTTCCTCTCATTTTAAGTTTGGGTGCTGCTATTTTAGACATCTGCTTTGCAAACCTCATGCACTCACATAGTTATAACCCCTTTTTACTTTTACACAGAATCTGTTTGAAATTTACATTTGCAGCCTCCACTTCTTCTCTCTTTGATTGCTTAATCTGTAAGCCTCCCCTGGAGAGTTCACTGGAGATTGAAACATGGCATGTTTTAAATAAAACTCACCATGGCCTCCTCCTGCTTCTCTGAGTGCTAGCACCTCAGCAACCGTTAGCATCCGTGAAAACGCTCTTGGGAGCTTCCCAAAGGGGAGTCATTTCTGAACCTGTCTCTTTATCACCAGCCTGCTATGTCTTTCCTTATAGCACCTCAGTGCCACTTTTTCTTTGCACGTTGGCAGGAGCTGCCATGGTCTATGCCTGGTCAGTCCAAAACCTGAATCCGCGCACACATCTTCAGGCTTGGAGCTCTTCCCCCAGGGCTTCTCGAACTTCCTCATCCCTCCTGTTTTTTTGGAGCCTTGAGTGAGTAAATCTTCATTTCACCAAAATATAAATTTCTTGCCCTGGCCTACTAGGTCCTCAAGCCCCTGCCAGTCTCCTTCTTGACCTTCCACAAGAAGCCCCCTTGGCTCCATCCCAGCCAGTCTGTCCCCGGTGGCCCAGTGCCAGTTGCTCATTTCCACCTTTGCATGAGGCCCTCTGTGTTCATTTGTTCGGGCTGCCATAGCAGTGCTCCACAGACTGGGGGCTTCAACAACAGAATCTGATTTTCTCACTGTTCTGGAGGCTGGAAGTTCAAGACCAAGGTGCCAGCAGGGTTCATTCCTTCGGAGGCCTCGCTCTGTGTCTTGCACATGGCTGCCTGCTCACTGTGTCCCCACATGGTCACCCGTCTGTGTGGTTTGTGTCCTAATCTCTTCTTATAAGGACCCCAGTCCTATTGGATTAGGGCCCACCCTACAGACCCCATTGAACCTTAGTTACCTCTTTTAAGGCTCTCTCTCCAAATACAGTCACATTCTGAAGAACTTGGGGTTAGGACTTCCCCATAATGAGCATGTGTTGGGGGGCACACATTTCAGTCCATCACACCTCCTCTTCCCAACTGTCCATCTGTCCTTTCTTTCATCTCCCTCTTCATTCTTTCTCTCTGTTTGTCCCTCCCTGGCATCAGCACCCAGCAATCCCTATTTCATTGTCTTCACTGGATGGTCTTTTCAGCCTCACCCTATGAGTTTGTGCGCAGGGACATGTTACTTCATGAATCTGCCTCTCCTCCAGGTCATTCCAGTGCTGCTTCTCTGCCTCTGACTCGATTGAGAGCAGGGACTGTGTCTCTTGTCTCTTGCACACAGCCCTTGACTTGGAAGCACTTGAGAAATGCCATTGCTAAGTTACTGTGAGTCCCTCCTCACACACACCCCATCCTCTCACTTCTCAAGAGCCCTTTTAAGGGGAAGGCCTTGCTTAGGAGCTTTTTTCCTGAGTGGTGATGGAGAACACAAATGCTAACTCCATGGACAGCAAGGAGGAGGAGGGCTGAGGCTCCACGCTGGTGACATTCAGTGAGCTAACCTTCCTAAATCAGGAAGGAAAGGGGAGGGAATCTGGGTAGCCCTAAAAGCAGTGGTGAATTCAGGGATTTTCTGCGGGACACACTAAGAGCAATAATTCTCTCAGAAGCTTTGGAGAAAGTGCTGTTTCTTTGACCTAAGGGGTTGAAGATTCTAGATAGAACACACTTCCTCTCCAAGCAGTAGGTTGGCTGGGAGGCTTCTGCTGGGAGCTCGTGGAGGGAAGCCCATTGCGTCTTGGTGTCCCACAGAGGAAGACAGCTGGTTGTCATGTGCTGGGAGTGGTGTTATGATGTGCTGGTTGAGCCCCGAGTGCATTGTGTTTCTGGGCAGACTCCAGAGTGAGGGTCTTGAAGGTAGGTTGCTGTGGTCTTCCACTGTCCTGCCTAATGATGCAGGACAAATGTTTGAGGCTGTGCCCCGGAGAGACACGCCATTCAGTTAAAGATCCCCCTGCTTTCTTCATGCTCCTCCTTTCATCCTCCCATGCTTCCTTCCTCTCCCTTCATCCCTTTTCTTCTCTCTCCCCCTCCCCACTCTCTCCCCTCATTCACTGTCAGGAAGGGCCATGCCAGAAGGGCCCGTTCAGCGTGGTGTGGCAGCGGCAGAGGCTAGCAGCAACGGCAGCTTCCACAGTGAGTCTGGATTTGATTTCTGGGGCCAGGGGGCTGGGCAGGGCAGTCCACACACAGACAGACAGCTTGCAGTCTTTGGAAGGCACTTCCATGGGCCGGGGCCTGCTTCCAACCTCTCTTTCCTTGCCTCCCACTGTGGGGCATCATTTAACTTCCATGGAAGTTTCCTGCCAAAGCCATTGATGTGCTTGGGATGTCTCATGGGGAGACAGCATGGTGGGGGGTGGCGGGCCATAATCTGCTAAAATTAGGTGCACAGCCGGGAGAGCTGCAGGAGTTCACATGGCTGCCAGGGCTTCTGTCCAGACCTGTGTGTGTGGTGGAGGCTGGAGGCTCTGCATGGACGATGGTTTGGCTGCTTTCTTGCATTTCAGGAGGTGTGACCTTGAGTTTTGAGTACACTTTGGGTGCCTACACTCCATAGGAGACTCCCTGTAAGGAAATAAGAATGCCCTAATTACACAGCGTAGAGGGTCTAAGAACTGGAGGTCTCCCCATTGACCTCAGATGAAGCGTGGTCTAACAGACTTGATGCTCAGGATGGTCATTACAGATCCTCTGTGACTGAGTCAGATCCCCCAGTGCTTGCAGGGAGGCTTTTGCCCTCCCCATTTTAATTTCTGTGGTAATTTCTGGCAGGGAGATGGACATACTGCAGAGTCAGTCAAAGTTCCATCTGTCTTGCCTTGATCGTCAGACTGCATTGGATGGCTTCCTTCCACTTTTTGCTTGGGGGCTTTTTTCTTCTATTTGGGAAACGGTCCACTTGGGAAAACAGAACCACAGAGTTCATCTACTCAACCTTAAAGATCCAGCCCAGACTAAGAAGACACAAGTTCTGCTTGCCATCTTGAGAGGCTTCCCACAGGCCAGAGGCTGCTTCCTAACACTGACAGGGCATGCGGTAGTTAAGTCAGTTTTGAAGTGAGAAGCTTCTGGTTTCTAATATACAGTATTATCCTGATACTGCAGCCCTATGGGCAGGTGCATGGGAAGGAATGCTTTTACAGTTTCATTCATTTCTCTCATAATTTGGTTAGGGTGGTAAATTAAGCATAGCCTCCCAGATTCTCTCAGAATCAATTTTATAGGTTTCTCTTCTTGACACTGCTCCTAATAATAGCATGAAAGTTTAAGATTTTCAGTACTAACAACTGTGTATAGCTAGGGTATTTCAGAACAAACATGCTTGGCAGCCTTATGAGAATTTTGCAAGCAGAACCATTATAGAAGATTAATCAGTCTCTTCTCATGCTTTTAAAATATTGTATGTATTTCAGTCACATCAGGTTCAAACTCTTGGTTTTAGGAACTGACAGGTTGCATTAAAATATCAAATTGGTCAAATTTATTAATTATTTTCAACAAATATTTAATATTAATCAACTGTGTATGTTTGATTGTCTAAAGTTGGACCCTTCTGAGAATGAAAAGGGAAGTTATTAATAATTAAATAGGAGTTACAGGCATAAATTTAGACCTTTCTTGGTAAATTGGGGCATACAGTCATTTTATCCATGTATTCTGAGTTATTGTTGGTGCCAGCAATACAACTATGAGTAAAACAGACAAAAATCGCTGCTCTTACTGAGGGAGATAAAAAAATAAAGATAAAGTATATAGTAAATTTAAGAGTGATAGTTTCTCAAGAGAGAAGGAAAGCAGAGAGGAGAAAAAGAAGTACTTGGTGGTAGTAATAGTGGTGGTGTTGGTGGTGGTAGTTAGTGTTGTGTGTGTGTGTAGTTTAGGTAGGGATGTCAAAGCAATTGCATTGCTTAAAGAATACAAAATATTTTAATTTATTTAGTTTCTCCAAGGAGGGCTTTCATGACTCAGCTAAAACTTACTGCATGGATGAAATCATATCTGAAAATTCTGAGTCCAAATAAAGAAATACTCACAAACTTCATAATGACAGAAAGCAAAGAGAGAAAACCAGGTGGCTGTGGCACTGGAAGGATACCTTGTCTGCTTGATGGTCAGCACAGGTTTCATCTCCCTCTGACATCACTGAGATGGCATCAGAAAGTGAACATGGCTGTGGATTCATCTATTTGGGGAGCGTCTTTGTAGAAAGTCCCTTAATCTCTGACTTGTGCTGGCCATTCAGAGCATCTTAAGGTCCTTCCTTCTCCCATCTGCCTTTCTGTGGGGTAATGGAAGGGCAGCTTACATCTGCTGAACACCTGCTCTAGCCAGGCACCTTGATAGGGGCTTTGAGTCAATTAATTTGTTTAATTTATACTGTTCTCATGAAGACATTATTATAGTTCCACTTTGGGGATGAGAACACTGATGTTTAAACTCAGAAATAGAAAATAGTGGAGCCAGGCTTTAAATCCAGGTTGAATTATGTCTGAAATTCTGCCTTTGTCAGTTAGCCTCAGCATCTTTCCACAGATACCAGCTGGCGGGAAGTGGAAGTAAGAAAAGGACTCACTGGGTGACCCGAATGTCCCGTGTGTGGGCTGATTTGCATGGCTGGATCAGGAGCAGTAGATGTGTTGGGGTGGTTGTCCATGTCTTTGCTGATTGCGCATGAAGGCACAGCAACTTCTGCTGCTTTGTTTTTTGAGTGTTGTCACTGGAAATGGGGATGGGCATGGGAAATTTTGGGGCATGAGAGTAAATCTTCCTGTGTGGCTTCCCTCCTCGGCTGAGGTGGAGGCTTAACTTCAGTGAGTCCGTGTTCCTGGGGCTCACGCATGTTGGAAGGAGGGACCATGCATGGTGTCTGTGTATAGATAATAGAGGTGGGGAGAATGCATGCAGAGTGCTGAGACTGAACAAAGGTTTCTCGACAGCAGTTTGAGTGAAGAGTTGAGTTTGAAGATAATCCTAAATTTCCTGTCTGCCTTTGTGAATGGAATCCACAGACTGACCTCATCCAGTCTTAGGATGCTATTAGCAAGAAACAGGATGTCTCTGGACCACATCTCAGATATGATGGTTATATTTAACCTCAATATCACTGTGTAATGTTGCATTTATTTGTGGTATACTTTCATATATTTCCCAGAAAACAAATAGGTAACCTGTTGTTTTACGCATAATATGGTAACCTCCTGATAAGGTTATGTTTCAAGCAAATCACCATTTAGATGCACAAGAGAGACCTGCTACAACACAGTAAAGAATTACTTTGGGATGCCAATAACCCTCTCCAGTTTTCCTTTTGTGATAAAGGAGAAGATTTCTACCTGTGATGCTATACTTTCCCTGGAGTTTTAGAGCATATTTATCCCAGGGTCTCAATGCATGTCAAGGCAATGTCTCTTAGTTTCACAACATGTGTCATGGGGTAGAGAGAAGCCATTACTCTTGTCATTAGGCATGGATTTTCTTTTTCATTACATTGTTACCATCACAGAAATATACTCCAAGCACTGGGATGTCCCTCGCTGTGGTCTTCTAACTATTGGGTAGGGTTACCTTATCAAGTTTTGGTTCTTTACTGCTTTTAGGGACCCTTGTCTAGTTTCCCCCGTCATTTTGATACTTGAGGGCTGAGGAGGAAAGCATCATTCATCTTCCTCCATAGGCTACTCCACTTTCACTTATCTGAATTCTCCCTCTGGTAGAAACAAATAAGCAAGTAAATTAGCTTCTCTTCTAAAATATTAACCCATCTCAACAAAGTTGGCTTCTCTCTTCTGCATCTGTGTGCTCTGTGGAGTCCCAGCTGGGAATCAGGGTAAAGATGAGAAGTGTCTGGTTATATTTCAAACTGACAAGGATAGTCATTCTTTTTCTGGTTACATATAGGCTGCCCTGCCACTCACACATACAAGATATGTCTTAATTCCAGAAGGGCTTAGCTGAAGCTTAAAAGAATAATACCCATGCCTTAGACACAAGTCTGCAAGGGCACCTGGTCATGAGTGTGCCTTGGTCTGGGAATCTGCTTAGAGACTTAGTCATAGACGCATCCTTTACAGCAGTATGCTGGGATTTCAGGGGTGAGATGAACCTGAGAAAAAAGATTCAGAGAGATCCCAGAGGCCCATATAAAAAGGCTTATTGTGGCCAGGCGTGGTGGCTCACGCCTGTAATCCCAGCACTTTGGGAGGCCGAGGTGGATGGATCATGAGGTCAGGAGATCAAGACCATCTTGTCCAACATGGTGAAACCCCATCTCTACTAAAATAAAAAAAAAAAATTAGCCGGGCGTGGTGGCGCGTGCCTGTAATCCCAGCTACTTGGGAGGTTGAGGCAGGAGAATCACTTGAACCCCAGAAGCTGAGGTTGCAGTGAACTGAGATTGCGCCACTGCGCTCCAGCCTGGCAACAGAGCAAGACTCCATTTCAAAAAAAAAAATGCTTATTGTAGTTTCATTCTAGCTGGGCATGTCTTAGTCATAGACAGGTCCTTTAAAACAGCATGCTGGGATATCTCCCCACCCAAACTTAGTATTTCTAAGGAACCTAAGGACACGTACCTGTTTATTTCCATGTCCAAGGTACACAAGGAGAGCATAAGACAAGCTTTGTTCACCCCTCTTGGCGTGCGAGTGTTTTCCAGCCATCACTGAGGTTGTGGAGAGGGTGTGGTTGCAGTGAAGATGTCTATAAGCTAGAGAGTATTTTAAAACCCACTAGGACTTTCCCAAAGTCAAACACCAATGTAGTTTAATGGTTTTGAAATTGTGGAATGTGGTTTCCCCCCTTTTCATTGCTATCCCAAGTCTTGTGATCCAAGATCATTAAGACTGGCCTTTTGGGGAAAACTGATACAGTCCCCTGTGTAAGATGCCTGTGAATGTACATGGTATCGCATGTCCTCATTAGTTTAGGGAGTTTGGTTGTCTGTTCTTAGTCCCAGTCCTCTGAGTTCTTAACTAACTGGAGATTTATCCAGAGATAAGAAATCTGCCCATTAAATAGTAATTAATCTTTAAACTCTCAGTTGCCTTAGCATTTTGCTTTCTGATGATCTGAAGAAATATAGTGTCTCAGAGCAAAGCAAGTCCCTAGAACAGGATGATAAAAGGTGCCTGGAATGCAGTGGGGCTCAGGTCTTCAAGGGAAGGGGTTGTGGGAGCTACAGGGAAGATGATGGAGGAGGGGAGGGAATCTTTCTGGTTGTGCCATCCAGGACCGCTCACTGAGAATGTTGCCCTAGTCTCGTGTTGGAACTTCTTGGTCTGCATCTTATCTTCAAAGCTGGTCAAGTCCCTTTGCTTCCGCAATTCTTTTGGGACAAATGACTCATGAGAAATTCATATGACTACAAGAATTGTGACACCGCCTCCTGTCTGGCGATGATGTGGGTTCTGCTATTTCTAGGCTGGTGCCCACCTCTCTTGAGCCTTAGCTAGTTCCTCTGATTAGTGCTGCCTCCTCTCTTCCTGCCACTTGTGGCTAGCCCTAATGGAAAGTAGATCTCCAGGCAGATGCATCCGGCTGAAGAATCCTGGCACCGGGGCAAATGCAGCCCTCCAAGGAAAGCTTTTAGTTCAGACACCAGTCTCAGAGCCCACATTGTGAACTGTGTCCTGTGAGGCTTTATGGCCAGTGAAGCCCTGGAATTTGGGTGCAGGCATGTAGGGTGGGGAAGGAGCAAGGGGGAGTCGGGGTGAGAGGAGGCTTATTGTAGTTTCATCCTAGTTGGGCATGTCGGTTTTTACATGGGCCTCTGGGATCTCGCTGAATCTTTTTTCTTTGGTTCATTTCTAGAAATAGACATTTTATTTCTAGAAATAGAAACTAACTTGAGAGTCGAATTTTCTAGTGTTTTCTCAGGATTTTTTCAGCTGTGACAGAAAACTCTCTACCTTAAGCAAAAAGGCAATGTACTGTCTTTATAATAAAATTTTTGTTTTCCAGGTTTAGGAATTATTTCTAGTGTTGGCTTCATTCTAAGACCTAAATAATGTCACCATGTAGAGCCTGTTGCTTCCTCTCTCCCTTCTTCCTTCTCATCTCTACTCTGACTTCTTTCCGTAGTTTCATCATCATTCTCTGCCTCTCTCTTTGTCTGCCCGAGACCAGCATCTTAGAGAAAGAGATGTTAACGGGAAATAGATTTCCAAACAATCAAGGCTAATGTATTTTGAAAATTATGATGACAAATGCTGCCGCAGTTGAACAGATTATCTGGGACCTAGATGTTCAGTAGTGAAGGCTTGTCCTCGTCAGGGAGGCCTTGCCATCAGGAGCCTAGCTGATGAGGTGAGAAATTATCAGTGCCATTTCTACAAGAGTGGGACTGGACATTATGTAGAGAAAAGCTGCAAGAGAAAGACACAGGAAGCAAAGTCCATGACTGGCTGCTTTTTTCCAGTCTGTCTATGGAGGAACATAGATATTTTCTGATGTCATCTTTATGAGCGCTCTCTGGGCTGGTGTAGGTTCCCATCTTACTTCATTGAATCTGCTGATTTAGATATTTCTGAATGAAAATTCCCCTTCAGCTTTTCTGAGTGTTTTCTGAGTGTTTTATATAAATCAAATTTATAGGATTTCTATCACATTATCCAAAATCTGCCACCCTAACCCATCAATTTACATGCCTTAAAACATTTTTACTAATGAGTCTCTTTTCAATTTAGAATGTATAAGAACTTTAACTTGGTGGTGAATAAGAACATTGGTTTTGGAATCAGAGTAATTTGGGTATAAGACTTGGATGTTTCTGTCTCAAGCATTTTTGAATAAGATGCTTAACCTCTTCCTCTCCTTTTTCCCTTCCTCTCTTCCTTTCTCCCTCTCTCCCTCCGCCCCGCTTTCCTCCTTCCTTTCTTCCTTTCTCAATACAATGCTGTTGATAATAGTAGTTTTCAGAGCCAATGCGTTTTAGGAGGATTGAGCGAAGCAGTGCATTTTAATTCATTTAGCATATATCCTAGCACAGTATAAACATGCAATAAGCTGTTGGTCTGTATCCCTGTTCACTGGGACAGGAACTTCACCCAACTCGACTCCCAAACTTGGAATGCTGAAAGCATTTCTCTCTACCTCTGTTATGGTGGAGACCAGAGCTTCAGATAAATTAAGATGAGGGCTCTACCCTTGGGGATTACCTACCCCAGCACTCAGCCTGGCTCGACCTTTTGGGGACCCACTAGGTGACCCTGAGAAAGATACTTCATCCCAGTTTCGTTAGCCTACAAACAAGAAGTTCACTTGCTCAAATTCCCCTTCTATATTTTTTGGAAACAGGAATGTGTGTAACAGAGAAGGAATGCCTTTGAATAACAACCCTCCAACTGTGATTTCTGGCTTCACATTTAAGACTTTCTTGTAGGTTCATCCTCAGAGCAGTCCTCTCCTGCCTTTTGACCTTGAAGGAGAAGCCAAGAGGCAGGGCTTGTTTATAAAGAGAGATGGAGCAGCCCACAGCTGCAGGCCTCAGATTATGGCCTGGAATGCCAGATGCTGCATGGAGGTACAGCTCCTCCATCTCTTTCATCTGAACCTGCCCTTGGCCTACACCCTTCACTGCCAAGAGGCACCCCGGGACCCAGTTGTAGAGTAGCAGGCTGTGTGGAACGAAGTGGACCCCAGAGCTCTAACCTTCTCACAGGGCCAGGAGGGGCATCCAAAGGTTAACCAGTCTCTACTTGACCAAATCATCCCCTTTTGGAACTGGATGATACCTAAAGGTCAACTAGTCAAACTCTTTCCCTCACCCTACCAATTATGCAGATGAGAACACAGGAGGCCAGGGGTGAGCCAGGAGGTATGATGCAAACTAGGGCAGGGTCCTGGAACTCCTGAATTCTGACCCATGCTCTCCTTTACTGCCTACAGCACACACACACACACACACACACACACACACACACACCCACTGTAAAGTCAGGCTGCTGATGCTGCAGATGTTAAGAAGGGCCTTGAGTTGAGCTTTCATTCAGTGTTCTTGATGTCCTGATTCAGATGAGAAAATTATGTTTTCAACAATCTCATGCAATTTTTGAGCAGAGAGGAATCTTTGCAAAACTCTGGTCTGACTATGTCATTATTCCAAGTATGAACATTGAGACCAAAAGAATGCATAGGCTGCCAGGACCACATGATGGCACACTGGTAGAACTGGGACAAGAACCCAGATGACCTGAGTCTCAATCCAGTGCTCTTTTCACTCCGGTTCCTGGTTTCTCTTGGTGCCAGACCTTCCCTCTTGCTGTCTCCATCCCAGGATGCTCTAGGCCTTGCCAGGCCTGTGTGGCTGGGTTAATAGATACCCCTTTCCTGGCATTTCTCAGGGAAAGGCCCAACTAGAAACCTGTGGTGCTTAAAAAGTGTGGTGGTAATTCTTTTTTTGATGAATCACCTTGTAGTTCCCAGAGTGCTTTGACTACTGTTACCACCCAACCTCAGACTTCCTTGAGAATTTAACCCTGTTATTTTTTCCAAGTTGAATCCCCACTTTTAAATGAAGATAAAGGACTTTATCAACTGTTTCGTGTCTGTGGTCCTGCAAGTGATCTGTGAGCTCTCTCCTCTCAGGCACCTAGCATCCTTCCTTTAGAATTAAAGGGTCTTTTTTCATGACTCAAAGAAAGATCCCATTTTCCATTGGATGAAGAGTGCATTCAACTCCCAAGAAAGCTTTAGGTGTGTGAGAAGGCTAATTGTGTCCACCTTCTCCTTGCCCTTATCAAAGCTCCTCCAGCAGCCAGTCAGTGGACAAATGGGAAATTCAGCTCCAGCTCAGAGAAGCTAGATAAGGCAGCCTGTAGCCTACGAAGGACTTGTATATTCTTTATGTCATCTCCCGTGATGTGCATCCAACTACCCTTTGCCTGGGGATGTGGCCATCAGTAGTAGGTTTCTGCTGTGCTATGTATTGTTTACTGAAGAAATTAAAATATGCAAAGTCTTCCTGGTCCCCCTTTTTGGGCTCCCTCTCCAGCTACTTCTGGCATTTTCTGTTGGCAGTTAATAAAACAAAAGGGGGGCCCAAAGGCTTGGGTCTCCCTCCAGCTAGAATGGTTAATTTGGAGTGGTTTGGAAGTAGTAGATATTACCTCTAGCTACAGCTGTGCCTTTCTGGCTGATCTGTCCAACCTGCAATATGTGCCCTGACTGATGGAGTTTGAATACTTCATTAAAGGGGCAGGGGATTAAAAGCACAGAAATTGAGGGGGTAAGGGGAGGAGAAAGAAGGGATGGGTCTCCATTTATTTATTATAGCAGCACAAACCAGCAAATACTTATCTTTCCTCAAGACAGCCTTATGTTGAAAGAGTTACAGTCCAAGACACTCAAAAATTACTCCCTAATCCAGCCTAAATCTTTACCATCACTTACCACTAATTATGCCCATCTACCTGCACTCATAGAAGTTTCAAATCCAATCCCTTATCTTATTTAAATCCTGGACCCAGAGAATACCTCTTGCAAATATTTGTAAGATATTTATACAACCCTACTGACACCATTACAACTCTTATTCATCCCAATGACTGGGCTGGCACTTGGTAAGCCTCAAGATATGTTAGTAAGTAACAGTTGCAATTAGAGTTGTTATGGTGTTAGTAGTATTGTTCGCTTATAAATATTTGCAAGAAGCATGCTCTGGGTCCAGGATTTAAATAAGATAAGGGATTGGATTGGGAATTTCTATGTGTGTCAGCCTCCTGAGTAGTTGGGACTACAGGTGCGTGCCACCACACCCGGCTAATTTTTGTATTTTTTTTTTTTTTTTTTTTTTTTTTTAGTAGAGACAGAGTTTCACTGTGTTGGCCAGGCTGGTCTTGAACTCCTGACCTCAGGTGATTCACCTGCCTTGGCCTCCTGAAGTGCTGGAATTACAGGCATCAGCCACAGTACCCAGCCTAGAATCCCTGATTCAAGGATCCAATGCCATCATCTTAAAGCTGGTGGGATATTCAATCAATAAGAGATATTATTAATGTCGCTTAAATGATAACTCAGTGAGCCCATTCCTAGCTAAGTTTGCCTTTTGTGGAAAAAAGAAAAAAGAAGCTTCACACACAGAATATGCAGTCACTGAGCCTAGTCCACAGTAGAAAACTGCACATTCTAACCAGCCCACCCTTGTCTTCAAAATTCACTTTAGCTGCTCCTCCTGAGTGTCTAAGCCCCGCTTTTGTAAACAGCCTGAATCCAAGGATCCAGACCGGTGGTCACACAGATCTGGCAGCTCCTTTAAACTGCCTCCAGCACTTAGGTGCAACTGTCTTGAACCTACAAAACCCACAAAAAGAAAGACTTGGATTGCGGCAATAGATTAACTTCTATCTCTGTCTTTACCATGCTGACTGGCTGGCATATCATCCCTGAAGTGGTTTCTCATCCATACATTTGGGATTATTGTCTCATTGTAAGGGTAATTGGGCAGAATATCTAAGTCCTTAGAAAAAATTGGAAGTGCTGTGTAACATACATGATCATAATCATTGAGAAATTAGCATCTTTCAAGGAAGATTTAGATTCAAAGTATTATGTATGTGCAGGTGTCTTGAAGCCTTGCCATGCCTCTGTTTCACTTACTATCTCATTTAATTTCAGCACATGTTCTGAGTGTGTTATTATTCCCATTTTTATGCACAAGGAAGTCAAGTCTTCCAGAGGTTAAATAAATTCTCTATGGTTGCTTAGCTAGCAAATAGCATTGGCTGAGTTATACATTATTCCCTTCATTCTTTTGGATCCTCTATTTCCTTATCCTGTATACACATTTCTGATACGTTATAATTTTTACATTTTTTGGCCTCTAACAAGTAAAGTCAATCTTATTTGAAAGAAATTGTCTTATTTTGGCTAAATAAGTCTGAATCTAAACTAGAACCTAACTCTCAGTACCTGAGCTATGCAGAGTCAAATTTTTCAAAATCTAAGATCATTAAAAGGATGTGTTCTACCATTCTTTACTTATGAATATGATATTATAACCTGCATTTGGGGGCTGAGTGGATCCCTTTGAATCTAGTGTGATCCATGGATCTGAGCTTGGTTGAGACGTCCAGCTTTGTTGAGTGACTTGAGTTCTTTTAACATCATCTTAAAGTTTGTTTCCACTAGAAGATATTAGTGCAGCCAGCAGGCCTCAGTGTAGCCATTTGCAAAAGGAAATAAGGGCCAAATTATTTTTCAACTCACATCTTTGGAGTTGAAATGTCTGCTCTATAAAAAAATACATTGTTTGGGGGCAGTAAAGGACAATGAGGTCTCAGAAAGAGTGCTAGAATTTAGGCAGGATTAAGAAAGAGGAAAACAAAATAAGTTATAAAAGGCATGTGTTCCTGGGGCTTCCCTCAGAACTTTGCTCCTGGCAGATGCAGCTCTAGGTAAGAGAACTGGGGAGAATCACAATGGGCCTATTTATCCTCTAGGCTCACACTGCTAAACAGCTTGGCTCTCAACTCCTTGTATTTTTGGAAGACTCCAAGGGTTTTTCCTAATCCTGGGGCTAGAGGCTCAGACTGAGACAGCCGTTCCACTGAGATTCCGCTAAATGGATGCTGTTTGCGTAAACTGTCAGAAAGCCCTGCTCTGAGGGAGCAATACTATAATGATGTCTTTGTGAGTTTTCACTGCATTTTCCCTCCAAAGAATCTCAAGCGCCTACTATACTAGGAGCTGAGATATTCAGTTTGTCTATAAGAAGCTAAATAATAGTCTGTCCTGCTTTACTGGGAAGAGGAGAGGCAAAAAGAAGGCAAGCAATTCTGACTTGATAAGTCAGAAGTCTGATGTCATTGTAGAAAAGTCATAATCTCTTGTATAAAGCTTGCTTCTGTGGAGTTTCCATAACTGGGGCGAGGCCACAGGTGGACATGTATTTGTGAGTGTACACTCATGTATTGTAGATCAGAAATCAAAAGGATATCCAAACTAATATATCCCTAAGGCATGCACCCACACAAACTGGGGAGAACACAGAGTTCTACCAGGTGACTCAAAGTCTATATACATCAGGGTAAAAAGAAGGAAAACTATAGAACTGTCGATGAATAGAGTCAAACTCTGTAATATATACATTTTTCTTTCCTTTCTCCCTTTTTTTTTTTTTTCTTTGAGACAGAGTCTCACTCGGTCACCAGGCTAGAGTGCAGTGGTGTGATCTCGGCTCACTGCAACCTCTGCCTCTCAGGTTCAAGCAATTCTCCTGCCTCAGCCTCCTGAGTAGTTGGGACTACAGGTGTGCGCCGCCACGCCCAGCTAATTTTTGTATTTTTAGTAGAGGCAGGGTTTCACCATGTTGGCCAGGATGATCTCTATGTCTTGACCTCATGATTTGCCTGCCTCGGCCTCCCAAAGTGCTGGGATTACAGGCGTCAGCCACTGCACCTGGCCTGTAAAATATTTTAAGAGATTTATTCTGAGCCAAATATGAGTGACCATGACCATGGCCAGACACAGCCCTCATGAGGTCCTGAGAATATGTGCCCAATGTGGTCGGGGTATAGCTTGGTTTTATATACTTTTAGGGAGGCATGAGACATTAATCAAATACATTTAGGAAATATATTTGTTTGGTTCAGAAAGGCAGGACAAGTCAACGCGGGGAGGTGGGGCTGGGTGCCAGGCTATAGGTATATTTAAACATTTTCTGGTTGACGGTTGAATTTATCTGAAGATCTGGATCAATGGGAAGGAATGTTCAGGTTAAGATAAAGGATTGTGGAGACCAAGTTGTATTGTGCAGAGGAATCTCTCAGAAAGCAGACTTCAGAGAGCGAGCAGGTTGTAAAATGTTTCTTATCAGACCTAAAGGAGTGCCTGGCTCTTAGCTGATTATCTCCCAGATCTGAAAAGAAAGGAAGGAAAACAAAGGGGGAAGGAGAGTCTCCATATAATGTGGATTTTTCCCACAAGAGACTTTGCAGGGCAATTTCAAGATATGGCAAGGAAATATATTTTGGGGTAAAACATTTTGCTTTTTTCCCTTGTTATGCCAAAGTCAGATTGGAAAATAAGTAATGATATACAGGGTTAAATAAAACCCATGTGATGAGAATTTGTGGTTTCTAGGGCATACTCCCCAGACCCCTTAGATAGGAATTTGGGCAAGATAAAAAATTCAGAGCTTCATCCTCAGAACCAAAATGTAAACTTCATTCAGAGACTCAATCTGTATATTTCTGATTTGTTTGCCTTTGTGTATGTATGCTATAGTCCAGTAGTATGTTTACATTAAAAACAATAACCAGACTCTGTGGGACTTCAGTTCTGTTTCATTTACTATTCTTGGTGACTTGGAAAAGTCATTGCTTTTCTGGCCAAGGTTTCCATGTCTACAAGTAGGCTGGTAACTTCCAATCCTGTGTGTTTATTAGCTACAGCTTTAGTGTTGAATCTTTCCTTTCAAGCCCTGGATTCTGAGAAACTTGGATTTGAGGAGCTGGACAAGGTACAGTTACAGGGTAGGGCTGCTCCCCACCCCCACAAAGATATACCAGGAATCCAGATGACATCTGGAGAGAAAGTAGGCTGAACCACCAAAGAGATATGCCTAATAAATGATCAGGTGGCTGAGAAGAGAGCCAAAGAACTGGTTCAAAATACAGCGTCCAGTATCCACAACTCAGAATAGTCTTAGACAGTGAGGAGAGGGTAGAGCAGGGGAGGAGGAGGAAAGGTAGGAACTAGGAGAGAGTTTCTGAAGGCCAGGCTGCTATTTCTAAGATTCTGGCAGCCTCTCGCATATGTGGGGAAGGAACTATTGAGAGATACCAACAGTTGGAGAAGGGGGGCAGTGAGAAAGGTTCATTCCAGGAAGGAGGGCTATATCATTCTGATTAACTAGTTTAGAACAAAAGCATTCTCTTCACTGCATGAAGACAGAACACATTAGAGGAAGACTTTGGGCCTTTCGTCCTCCATTTAGGCCATTTATTTCTGGAAATGTCCAAGGGAAGTTTCACCAACCCCATACAATCAGGAAATGATCAGGGCAGGACCGACAGGCCCAGGTCTGTATCTATGACTGTAGATACAGTCTCCTGATAGACCATTTATCATTAACATATGTGCATTGTCACGCACACATGTCCATCTAAACCACCTCACCACAGTGTGTGGATGTGTGTATGTATATTACATGTAGCTAACCCATTATGTGCAGCCATGCGAGGGAAATTCCCAAACCCTCTGGAACAAGAGTGCCGATGATTTTAAAGACTGTTATGGTGGCTGCTGGGACTGCTAGTGGGATCATGTTCAAGGTGACTGCTAGCCATAGCTGATGCCGTCCTCAGACAGCCAAGCAAGGTGGAACGGGCCAAGGCCACTGGGACATGTGGGAAACCAGACTTCCCAGGGAATGACGAAGGCATAGACTTAGTTTTTCATGTTTTCTTAATGCACATAACCACTTTTCTATGTGAATAGACAAGCAATCAAGAAAGATTAAATTTTAATAAATAAAAAAATAATGACACTTACCATAAATGACACCCTTTATGATAATCTCCTGATAGACCATTTATCATTAACATATGTTGCCAAGGTTTTACCGCTCTTCAGAGTTGTCTCCTCCAAAGTAGATGAGTTGCTTTCTCATGTACTTCAAACATTTCTGACTCAGCCCATGCAGATTAGGGAATACAGAGGAAGCTTGAATCCCTCCATTGGTTCCAGAAATATTATGCCCTGTGAATCCACGCTTGCTCATCTTTGCTGGGTCTCGGTTTCTTTATCTGGAATATGGGTTACTTAGTGTCCTGTATACCTCGTTGGAGTTGTGTGAGGATAGATGTTTTGAACCTCTCAGCGAGAAGCAGGCTTCTCTGTGATTTTTGGAATCCACCAGCTTGCTCCTTCTGTAATTAGACGCGGAAGCCTGAGAACCTTGTAGAACTTAGCTGAGTTTCTATTTAACCCAAAGCGGTGGGTTCCCTCTTTTTGAAGAAAAGTTGCAGTCACTCAATGGAAATGAGCAAGACAATTTTCTTTTCAGGAAAGGCTGGCTTAGAAGAGAAGGGACAGCTGTGGTTGGGTGAGTTGGGAGGTAGGAGATTCCCCAGAGTGGAACACTGCCATGTGGGGCATTATGCCCCAAGTAGAACCTGGAGCCTGAGAATTTGTAGCCACTAGACTTTGAACACCTTCTGCACCACTTATTTCTGGCCCTGAGGAGTGGGGCAAAGCGTGAGCCCTAAGGACCTGAATGAAAGAGATGGGGTTTGGGGGTTTCAGCTAGGCATCCCAGGGCTGGAGGTGGAACTGCTGCTCTTGCTCCCCTCCTGTCCCATTCTCCCAGTATATAGAGCTGATGGCTTGAGGAGGGGTAGGATACAGCCTTGGGGAAAAACAAGAGGAGCAGGACTCTGAACTTTGCACCATTAAATGCTCAGTCTCTGTACCTGTGGTCTTGAAATGTTTATGCTCCTATAAGAATGTTGAAAAAATATATATGTCCGTTGTACATCTTAAGTTGCCATCAAAAATCTTCAAAGTAATTTTGAATAGTTGCATTCAATGTCATTTCCAGAATATTGTAAATATTGACATTAAAAATACATCATTCCTTTAACACATCTGATGAACTTTAAGTACCAGAGCAATTTGGTACATCATCTATTAAACACATGAACAAGTTCTTAAACAGTCAGTTTTACATGGCTCCTGTTCCTTGAATTTATATTTTCATTGCAGTTACCCCACTGAATTTTATCTTTATATATTTTTATGCATGAAATCCTTTTATTGGCCACTCTATCATAATTTACTGTGACAAAAATATGTATGAAGATTTAAATTGAATTTTTAATGGCCAATGATCATACATTTCTAGATGTTAAGTGTTTTTGGTTTGAGTTATCATTATGATTACTAGTAATACACAGAAATTGGAAATTAAGGTATAATTATTAGTGATGCACAAAAAAGGCAGTTGACAAAATAATATACATATCAATTTTTGATGAATATAAAAGATAAAAAGTAAAATATTAATGGAAATGCATCTCATATTTTCAATTAGTTCATGTATTCATTAATGAATATTGTTTGAAACTAAGAAAGATAAATTGATGGAAAAGAAAGACATTTTGTTATTAAAATGTAACTCAATTATTTGAACTATTATCTAGTTATACTCCTAAAATCACATATTAGACTCTTATCAAAAATTACTTTCAATCTTCTCTCAGCTGATAATTCTTTTAAGTTTGTCCCTCTCCAGTTGTTTGAAAATAATTGAAAACTATCCAACTTGCAAACAGATATTTCCCCAATCATTAGAGATTCATTTTCAACACCTGTACCAGTATTTTATACAGCTCCTTCCATTGTACTCTGTAGGGTTTCCCTCCTGAGATTTAGAATGGGTGAGAAGTTTGTCCTTCCTTTTGGAGAGTGGTGTGTGGGGTGTGTGTGTGTGTGTGTGTGTGTGTGTGTGTGTGTGTCGGGGGTGGGGGCAACTGGAAAAGGGATTGATGGATCACAGGGGCTGTGCATTTAATTTTAGAAAAAATCCATGTGAGAGTTGTGCATCTGCAAAATCCCTCAAAACTATCCTTGCCTGAGTACACGCTGGATAGACTTCATGTTCTGCATATTCTGGTTTGAAACCACTTGCATTGACACTGTACTGTATCTCTGCCTATTGCATGGCACGGAAATTCTAGACCTCATCCCATGGGACAGTGGCTCTTGCTCTTCAGGGTGTATATGGATAACATGAGGTACATATAAAAAGTTCACTTCCCCATGGACAATAACAAAAGACTGGAAACAATCAAAGTGCCTATTAATAGGAGGCTGGTGGGAGAAACTGTGGCATCTTTAAGCACAGTGGAATCCTCTACAGCTATAAAAAGAATGAGTGAACTTCAGTGAAAAAAGCCAAGAATAGAACAGATATGGTATGTTACATTTTATCTAAGATAGTGATGAAGTGAATGTAAATCCATATTTTCTTATGTAAGAAACAATGGAAAGATAAACTAAAACCAAACAAAAATGGTTATCTGTAGGAGGAAGAGAACAGGGTGAGGAGACTGAGCAGAGATGGGACAAAATTTTGCTTGAATGTACCTTGTTTTGTGGTTTTGACTTTGAAACAATGTCTCAGTTTTTACATCATTATAAAGCAACATTAAATCAAGTGCAAAATAAAAAACAAAGCAAGTCCTAAAAATTAAAAGGAAACATGAAACAAATAAGCCTAATTGTGTATTACACTGGTGGCTTCACCACACAGAAAGGAGTTACTACAGATTACTTTAAAACATAGCTATGTTTTCTACATGCCCCTAGTAGGTAGATTCTAAGGACAGAAAGAGCTGCAAAGATTGTAGGTTGAAGGTTGTTTTCAGTAATCATATTATTAGTAATAATATTTGAACTGTTATTTTGAAACTCTCTCTAATATACTGTATATTATTTATACAAATTAGGATAAAGCAGATAATATTATGAGTGTTAATAGGAATCAAGGTTTTCTGCATGAGAAAAAACACAAACATAAAATTAAAGAAATAAAAGCTCTGTAATTCTAAATTTGATATGAAAAAAATCAATAAGAAGTCATGATTTTTTTTCTCTTAAGAAATTTTTTTCCTAGCTATTTTTACAACAAAGACCTAGAAATAATAACCACCCCAGTAGAGCTGAGCACTCCAGTGATCCATGTTGTGGTCTTTAAATTCCATTGCCCTCCAAAAGGATCCAGGAATCCCTGGAGATATGGCCGATTCAAAGGCTGGAGTAGGAAATGTACAAGATTAGCTTAGAGTATTGTTTTATGTCAGAAAGCAAGGATGCTGTGAAGACTATTTATTGGCGTTATGTGAGAAGACAGAGGCATAGGCTTTCATTTCCCAAAGACGAAACACCAGGCATCAGAAATAATAACTACTAACTACAATAGAATGAAACACTTCAAGTGTGTGTGTGTGTGTATGTGTGTGTGTGTATGCGTGTGTGTTTAAAGAACAAGCATTGGTAATGCTTTCCAAAACCAAAACAAACCAAAACAAACCTCTCATTGGTCACCTCTGGAGGATGCTATGGGATGAATTCATTATTGTAATAACTAGCAAATAAAGAGAATGAATTTGTCTTACCGGTCCTGTATAAACAGTTTCCAGTGTAGCCAAATAGCTGATGAAAGGACCTTTTTATTTATAAAAGATTTCCAGCTAATATATGCAGAAGGAATACTATAATTACAATGTCACCCTTTTGCAGCCACTAAAGAAATAATGGGCCTGGGCAGTGATCATCAGTGGCTGCTAAAATTGCTAGGTGAAAGGGAACTTTATCATATCAGATTGAATCCACTGATCAGTCTTAACATCACAAAGAAGTTGGCCTGGTGCTGTGTTATAGAAAGAAGCAAACAGCACCATTTGTGAACCTAGATCTAATCAGGGCTCTGGATACCTGGTCAGGTATCATCAAGTGTTCCTGATTATAGAAAATGCGGCAGGTAGAGGAACAGGTGAAATAACCCATGGGGATACAGTGAAATAATCAGACTGTGAGAAATTTTTGGGACAAGTGACCCGGGATCATCAACAATAAATAAATAAATAAATAAATGGAAAGTTGGGGCAGAAGGTAGCGGAATCCTATAGATTAAGAGACCCTAGGAGACATTACTAAATGTGACGTGTGGATCTTTTCTGGATCCAACTTTCAAAATCACTTGAAAACATTTGGGAACTTTTGACACTGAGTGGTATTTGGTGTTAAGGCATTATTAGTATTTTGATAACGCTACAACAAAACCATATGTTTCTGGTTCTCCTACCCTTTGAGTCTAAGTCAGAGGCCACCCAACTCTGTAAAAGATCACATAGTAAATATT
Organism: Pongo pygmaeus; assembly: GCF_028885625.2. Lineage (NCBI taxonomy): Eukaryota > Metazoa > Chordata > Mammalia > Primates > Hominidae > Pongo > Pongo pygmaeus. The sequence continues at coordinate 93,532,443 of NC_072389.2, read as the reverse complement.
TTAGGCTTTGCAGGTGGCCCCTATTGCAACTTTAAGGTGATCTCTTCTGTAACTATTCAACTCAGTCCATGCATTATGAAAGCAATCATAGACAGTATGGAAACTAATGAGCCAGGCATGGTACCATGTGCCTGTAATCCCAGCAACTTGGGAGGCAGAAGGAGGAGAATTGCTTGAACCCAGGAGGTGGAGGTTGCAGTGAGCCGAGATCCTGCCACTGCACTCCAGCCTGGGCGACAAGAGTGAGACTCCATCTCAAAAAAAAAAAAAAAAAAAAAAAGGAACTAATAAACTAACGAGCATGGTTTTATGCCAGTAAAACTCTGTTTCCAGTAACAAGTGACAAGCTATAATCTGTTGACCTCTGGTCTAATTCATTGGGTTTGCCGTCAAGCCTAGGAATCTGTATTTTTAACAAGCATGCCAGGTGCTTACAATCAGGCAAACAGCCCTGGGAGGTGATTATAGTTATCCCTTCCATTTTCACACCAGAAAACCGGCTTGAGTAGGAAAAATGACTTGCCCAGGGATCCACAGCTAGAAGGTAGCAGAGCTGTGTTTATAGGGGAAAATCCTGGCTGCCATGTCCCCTCTCTGCCACATTCACCCCACTGGAGGATGCTAAGGAGAAACAGGGAGAGAAGGCTGGGAAGAGCACAGGAGGAGAGAGAAGAAAGTTTTTCTGTGCATTGTATCCCTAACTCATCAGTCTTCTTTAGGAAAAGGCAGAGGCAAAGGGAGTGAGACAGAGCCTGAACACGTGCAGAAAGCCCAGCGGATAAAAGGAGGATGTTCTGGAGCATAATGTCAACTTCCTCACCAGGTCTGAAATCCAGAGTTGCCAGACTTTGCAAATAAAAATACAGGACACCTTGCTAAATTTGAATTTTAGACAAAAAAAAAAAAGCCAACATATTTTTAGTATGAGTATGTTCTATGCAATATCTGGGACATAATTATAATTTTTTAAAATGTTGTTTAACTGAAAGTCAAATTTAACTGGGCATTCTGTATTTAATCTGGCAGCCCTGCTAACGTGTGAAGAAAATTAGTAAAAGCTTTTAACCAAATATTGGTGGGAAAGGGGTCAAGGGCACCCCCTGCCAAGGGACTATGGGAATCATCAGGAAGCTGCTTACAGGGAAGGTTCAGAGTTCACAGAGACTGAACTCTGGCTTGGCCAGATTTGGGAATAGGCACTTGACCCTCCCCTGTAAGTTCTTGGTTTGTAGTTGACCTTGGCATGGATATCCTAAAGCCTGAGTTGATCAGGTACCTCTGGTCTCTCTACACAAAATCCAGAATCATTCAGAACCCATCTGGTCTCTGGGTATAAAAGGAATTTTATGGAGATAGTGACATTCTCGTTCTGCTCCAGCTTGATCCGTAGTATACCAGGAGTGGTCATTTTTCTGAGAAACAGTCTTAATAATGCAACCAGGATTGCATTCTTTAATTAGTGCTCATTCCCCATGAGCACTTTCAGCCTCCCAGATTTTTCAAACTCTCATCCTCTTTGTGAGCGTGTGTGATAGGTCAGGGAAAGGCAATGATTGGTGGAAGGTACCAAGGTAACCGTGGGCTCTTCCCCAGTGCAATCCAAAGATCTGTTTCCCTCCAAGTACTTATTTTTATTTCTAGAATCATTCCTTGGAATATTTCCTGTGCCTTATTACTTACATCTCTTTTTTTAGGGTTCAGCCTTAAAATCCTTAATTATCTCATTGAGAGCTTGGGTCAGTAGCTAATATTTCTTATGCAGTGCTTGGGCAAGGTACCTTATCTTCATCTGTGACTTGGGGATGACAGAGGTTTCTATCACACAGGAATGGAGAGAGCTTAAATAAGGGATGTATGTAACATGCAGTGGTCAGCATTCATTATTAATTAATTAGCACTATTCTTATGGTTCATATTACTGTTTCTGGCTAGTTTATGTCTGGCTAAGTTTTACCATGGGACATATTTGTCAATAATTTTTTACCAGGGAAGGCTTTGACCACTACCTTTCCCAGACAGGGTCTCTCCAAAGAATGATATTGGTCACCTTGGAGGAAAATCAGCATGGATTTTTATGGGAAATAAGGAAATTTGAGGAAATTAGGTTTGTTATGCTGCACAGTAGCATATAAAGACACACACAATGAACAGTTACTGTACTTTGTGTATATACTTTTGCACTTAACGATGCTCAATGGGTTTTTACAAACATAATCTCATTTTAGGCAGGCTGTTGCTTCACTTTTATTTTGAAGATAAGGAAACTGAAGTGCACAGGGTGTTAAGTGCTTGTCAAAAGTGACATTTAGAACCCAGGGCTTCTGACTTCCAATGTCATGCTCTTTGTTGTATCACAGGCTTCTTGAAATATTTTATTAATAGTCCATTCCTGGAAGAATGCAGTATAAACTTCATCCACATTGGTTGTGCTGCTTGGTTAGAATTTTGAAGATTCTTCTCAGGAGAGTCTCCATGACCAATTAATATCCTTCTGACACTTTTTTGCTCAAATACTTAAGCGCATTACAGTTTACACCCAGGACACTTGAATTTCTGTCTGTAAAATTGGAGCTTTCAATCTGGAATACCTCTTCTGGATTGTGTTTAAAATTGTGAAATGAGATACACACCAGCATCAATTTGTAGGACTCTGTTATTGAAAAATTTTCACCAAGAGAAATGTCCCTATATTCCTGACTTCTATTTTTTTAAACCAACAAACCAAGTGCAATAAACCAGTCCATGATATTCTGTCACAAACATAATTTTTCTTTTAAAAATATTAATTTTTTGATAAATAGAACTTAAATTAGATCCACTGGTTTCCTTATATTCGCACTTTTTTTTTTACTGTTTTTAAATTTTCAAGTGTGATACATGATTATCACAAAATTTCAAACAGCATAGAAATATATATATATATGTGTTTATGTGTGTGTGTGTATGTGTGTGTGTGTATATATATATATATATGTATATATAGCAAAAAGTGGGATTTTTCTCTTTGGTCATTACTCACATACTATAGAGGAAGCCACTGGTTTGTTGGTTTTCTGGACATTTTTCTACACATTTTCAAGGTTACATGGTATCACTATATATTTGCATCTGTATCCACATATACATTTTTACATGAATAAGAATACTACAATGTATTTTTCAATGCCTTGTGTTGTCACTTAATATATCTTAGATATATTTACGTATCAGTACACATAGCTATACTATATTCTTTTTTAACTGCTGCATATAACTTTAATGGTGAACAATTTTTTTGCCTTTGGAATGAATGAAATAAACACCTTTAACTAAATATTTTTGCTTACCTGAGTGAATTATCTTTCTAAGACTCCTAGAGGTGAAATTGCTGGGTTCAAAGTCACTTGCACCTTTAGTGTTGACAGATTCTACCAAGCTGCCCTCAGAAAAAGCAGAAACATTTCTCACCAGTGGCATGAGAATAACTCTTTCCTCACCCCTCTCAAACACAAGATAGCAACAATTTTTTTCAATCTTTCGCAATTGACATTCAGAATTGTGTGTTTCTGTTGTTTTAGTTGACATCTTTTCATATGTTTGTGGCCATTTCTAGTCCTTTTGTGGTTCATCTGTTCTTATCCTGTATTCATTTTTCTGTTGGGTTGCTTTTCCTAACTAATTTGAAGGAGGATCTTGTATTATATGGATTTTAATTCTTTGTCTGTTACATATATTGTACTTTTTTGGCCATTTGTCTTTTAGCTATGCTTATGTTGTCTTTTGCCATGCAAAAGCATTTAATTTTTTTAAGTTGTATCTCTAAATCTTATTCTTGATGGCTTCTTGAACATGTGTCTTATTTAGGAAGGCCTTCCTTTTCTGAGGATATAGAATACTTTTCTAAGTTTTCTTCTAATATTATTATTGTTTTGTTTTTTATGTTTAGCTCTTTAATCCATCTGGAAATGATTTTTGTATATGGTGTGAGGTAGGTATCTAAGCGTATTTTTTTTTAATGAATAGTTCATTGTCCCAACACTTTAATTACTAACCCATTGTTTCATATATTAAATTCCAATATTTATACATGGGTCTGCCTCTGGACTCTCTAGTTTGTTCCATTAATAAATTTGTCTACCCTATGCCAAAACGCAATGTGTTCATTACATAGTTTGATAAAATGCTTTGCTGTCTGATAGAGTAACTCTCCCTTATTGTTCTATTTCAAGTATATCTTAGTTTGTATCAAATAATTACTACTTTAGATCAATTTTGGATTCATCTTGTCAATTTCCATACACCATTTCATTTGGGTTTTCATATATATTGTGTTAAATTTTCAGATTAATCTGAAGGAGAAATGAAATATGTATAACATTGAGTCTTCCTATTCAAGGAAATGACACAACTTTTCATTTGTTCAGATCCTCTTTTATGTTTTCCAATGCTTTTCTTTAAATAACCTTGGACATTTTCTGCTAAGGTTTATGCCAAGGTGTTTTAAACACTTCTGTTGTTATTGTACAAACAATCTTATTTTCCATTGTATTTTGAAGTCGTTGCCACTGGCATGTGAGAATAGTTTGATTTTTGTGTGTTTCTCTTATTTCTGGGTAGGCTGCTAAATCATATAATGGTTCTAACTGCTTTTTAGTTAATTGTCTTGAATAGTCATATCATATCCATACAACAGGCAGTTTGACTTTTTTTTTCAATATTTCTACCCCATTTAAAAAATTCTTGCTTTATTGCATTGGCTGGGACCTCTTGAAAAATGTCATATAAAATTCGTGATAGAAGATACCTTGTATTTTCCTGACGTTTTGTCAGTAAATATGATATTTAGTGTATTTAATAAAGGAAGTTACCTTCTATGAATTGACTTTTAATCAGAAAAAGATGTTGGAAATTTTGGGCCTTTTTGAAAAGATGGTTTTTCTTCTTTTATCTTTTAATTTAGTAAATTTAACAGTAGGTTTCCTAAGGTTGAGACACTCTTACATTTCTAGGGCAAACCTTATTGAGCTATATATAATATGGAATTCTTGTAATATATTGCTGATTTGATATAATATTTTAATCATATTTGGAGAGTATATTCATAACAGATAGTTTTACACACATATAGATAACTATATATGTTGATATTTATTATGTAAATATACATGTAAGGCTGTATGTTAAATTTGACTGATTTTGTCTTCAGGGACGTTTAAACCACATATAATGGTGTGGGAAAGTTTCTATCTTTTTTTGCTTTGAAAAAGTATAAATAAGACAGAAAACTTTAATAGAACTCAACCAGAAAATCATCTGAACCTTCTAATTTTTTAATGTATAGATTTGTTTACTACAATTATGGTTTTTGTATTCAACTTTTCAACTTCTTAAAAATTAATATTTTTAGTAAACCAATGAATGCATGTATACTTTCGAATTTATGGCTGTAATAGTCTTAACATTTTACATTTGTCTCCTCTACATCCCTTATTAATCTTGCCAAAAGTTTATGTAACTTTTGAGAGAACTAACAATTGATTGTGTAGATCAATTCTTATTTTTATTTTCCTTTTGGCTGGTTGTTTTGCTTTGTTTGTTTTACACTGATTAATCAGTATTTATTTTATTTTGTTGTTTATTTCTTCTTACTTTCCTTGCATTTGTTTAGTGGATCTTTACTGCCTTGTTTTTTTTTGTTTTGCTGAATCCTTATTTAATTTAATTATATTTTCACTATTTTAAAAATAAATGCTTAAATGCTGTCTTTTTTTTTCAAAAATTACTTTAGTTATATTTCATGGATTTCAAGAAATAGGACTTCAGTTATTGTTACAATAAATAATTTTACCTTTTATTTTCAATTTTTTCTTTACCAAATAATTTAATTGCCCAAAGACAACTTTTAAAAAATTATTTTTTTCTTGTTAACTTCTATTTTATTATATTTGATACAGAAAATGTTTCTTATTTTTACTCATATTTATTTTTTATCTTGGAATTCCAGTTTTCCTTTGAGATTTAATATGTGATTGGTTTTGATAAATTTTTTTAGGTAATTGAAAATAATGTGCAATTTTTTAAGGAAGCTGAAAGATGCACACAATCACAACACTCATATCTACTTATTGAAACTCATTGTTTGTATTTTTAAAGTGTATCTTCATTTATGTTGTCTTCTTGATCTTTCAATTTGTGAAGCATTTTAGTTTTCTATTATAATGATAGCTTTGTCAGTTTTATTTATAACTTGTTTTTACTCTTTATATATATATATACACACACACATATACATATATATGTATTATTTCTATACATTTTTATAAATTTTTATATATTGTTGCTATGTTAATTGGAGCATAAACTTCATCATTGTAATGGTGAATTTTACCAGCTTTAAATATAATATTCAGTATGATATAAATTTAATATAAATTATTTAATCTTACTTTAGTTTTTGACATTTTGAATCCTTTTATTCACATATATATGAAACAACAGACAATGTGTAAATCACAATAAAAGAAATGTAATTGGCTATATATATCTGTATATGCATATTTATATACATGTATATGCACATATATGCATATATGTAGCCAATTATATTTTTCTTTTATGTATAGTTGTATTTTTAGCACTCTTCCATTTTCCATGTTTTCTGCTATTTTGTTTTAGACATGTCTATTTTAAATAACATGCAACTTGATTTTTCTAACCTAAATTTCTCTCTCATTTAAGAGGTGGTACAACTCATTTGTCCTTATTGTCTCTAGTGGTGTTTTCCAAGCTTCATTTTCATTTTGTGCTTTTTAGTCATCATTATCCTACTCTGCCTTTCTGTAGTCTTTTTGGTATTAGTTAAAGATTTTGGCTTTATTTAAAAAATGGTTTGAAAGCTATATGTACTATTTCTATTCTAGAAGCTACTTTAAAATTTTAGTAAGCATATTTAAATTTAAAGTGTTAATCTCAACAATTAGTCACTGTAAGCTTCTTTTTTCCTTTCTATAACATACAGCCTTTATCAGGCTTTTAATTATTTCTATATCTACTCTTCTATGCATTTATGGTTGAAATTATTGGAAAGTTTCATTCCAGATAAGTATGTTAGTTGTATCAGTGGTAGTACTAATAGCATTATTAGTATTATTATTTACTTTATGTCTCTCTTTTACAGGAAGCCTTTATTAATAATTGTATTACGTTTACTACCAAATTAACAACCATTATTCAAATTTAAATTGCATTTTTGTGGCTTATTTGCTCTGCATTTTTTGTTATGTTCCAATAATTGTACAGCTTGGGTTATTTTTACTGTTTTTCTAGAATATGTATTCAATTAGCTTGGCTCCTATATTTTCTGAAAGGGTGTGAGTGGTAAACTTTCTGAGTCTTTGCTTGTCTGAAAGAAGTATCTTCAGTTGTCTTTACACTGGATACAAAGCTATCCTGATTAGAAAGTCCCAGGTTGAAAATAACTTTTCTGGCTAGGCAAAGTGGCTCACGCCTGTAATCCCAGCACTTTGGGAGGCGGAGTTGGGTGTATAACTTGTGGTCAGGAGTTTGAGACCAGCCTGACCAACATGGTGAAACCCCGTCTCTACTAAAAATACAAAAATTAGCCAGGCATGGTGTTTCATGCCTATAATCCCAGCTACTCAGGAGGCTAAGACAGGGGAATCACTTGAACCCAGGAAGTGCAGATTGCAGTGAGTGGAGATCACGCCACTGCACTCCAGCCTGGGCAGCAGGAGTGAAACTCCGTCTCAAAACAAAAAAGAAACAAAAGAAAAGAACTGTTCTGCAAACTTGTATTATCATTTACCTCCTAAAATTCTTCAAGTGGTTAAGGCAAACATGATTTCCCTTTTTGGAAACAAGATTGCCCATCTCCCAACTTCTTCGTTCTTAATTATTCATTATTATTATTTCTCTAACTGACCCACCATAGAAATAAGAACTGTAGGCCGGGCGCGGTGGCTCAAACCTGTAATCCCAGCACTTTGGGAGGCTGAGGCAGGTGGATCATGAGGTCAGGTGATCGAGACCATCCTGACTAACACGGTGAAACCCCGTCTCTACTAAAAATACAAAAAATTAGCCGGGTGTGGCAGCGGGCACCTGTAGTCCCAGCTACTCGGGAGGCTGAGGCAGGAGAATGGTGTGAACCCGGGAGGTGGAGCTGGCAGTGAGCCGAGATCGTGCCACTGCACTCCAGCTTGGGTGACAAAGCGAGACTCCGTCTCAAAAATATAAATAAATAAATGAATAAATAAATAAATAAATAAATAAGAAGGAAATGAGAACTTTAAGTAATACCTCATCAGGATGTAAATAGACAACTCTTTTTTCAATATTAAGTACTTTTTTTAACAATGAATTCCATGTATTAGGCAAAAGTTTCAATTCCTGAAAATCTATTTACTAATGATGCAGTTAGTTCCTGAGTTTTCACACATGCTGTGAATTTTCTCCCACTTATGCTAACATCTCTAACCTGCTGGGCAGAGAGGAGTTCCCTAATGTTTTTCTCAGGAAAGGGTACCCTGGGTGTTTATCCTTGTCAGTCACTTCCTCTTCCCCTTGGCTTTCAGTCTGGCAGATTCACAGGTGGTTGATCTCCTCCTTAGGCTATTTTTAAAGACTCTCCCTACTGTCCTTTGAGATCTTACTAAGAACTGTGGTGAATTCTCTTTCTGTCCATCTCCTACCTTATTAGCACGTGGTCTTCCACGCTTTTGGAATGTCTCTGTCTCCTTCACTTGAAACACTGAGTCCTAAATTGTGGTGAGAGATTCGAGATTGTCAGTTAGAAGCTAAAGTTCTCCAGATCAGGTGCACATGGAATATACTGTGCCACTGCAGCAAAGAATCTAACCTAATGTTTGCAGATACTGATCCTTGGTGACTGGCTTAGTCATTCTGCTGACTTCTTGCTGGATTTGCTCTCAAGGTTAGATTTTTCTGTAGTGCTAGATTCTGAAACCTTCTCTCTCGCTTCAGATTACCTTGTGATCTTTCTACACGCTGAGTACCAAGGAACCTACCTTCCCTCAGGTGTTATCTCTAGTTGCTTAGTCTAGCTGTCTCCTTTATCGTAGGTCTCCAAAGTCAGCATCTTCACACACCTCTAATAGAAGTTGCATAAAGCTGTGGCTATCTTAGAATAGGATGCATCAAGAGTGCATCTGTGTGTGAAGAGTGCAGACAGATAACACTCATTCTGGCCATCTGGTCACTCTGTGTGCCTCTATCTCAACCCCTTTTAGGTGGGAGGACACACCATGCTCCCCATTCGCTGGATGCCCCCTGAAAGCATCATGTACCGGAAGTTCACTACAGAGAGCGATGTGTGGAGCTTCGGGGTGATCCTCTGGGAGATCTTCACCTATGGAAAGCAGCCATGGTTCCAACTCTCAAACACGGAGGTAAAAAGGGGGTGCGTAGGAATCTTGATTGGGGGAGGGCTCATAAGAGCTATCTCAGCCCAGGACTTGGACCTACTGAACAAGACATTAGGTGGGATTTAGAGCCAGCAGAGTGAATGTAGGCATTAGTGGGAGCAGAGAGCTTCTTAGTAGGAAAAAAAAAATTGGAACTGTGGGAAATGTGGTATAATTGTCAAAAGAGCATGAAATCGGAGGTCTAAATTGAGACTCAAGTCATGCCTCTGTTGAATCTGCTACCCTTAAAAATCACAAATGTTTCGCTATGACAAAAAATGAAAACATAGAACAGCTATGAGTTTTTCAATTGTGCCATCTTGTGGAAACACCCACTACTTAGTATGCCCACATAATCTGAGTGCACAAAGGTTTTAGGTATGCCAAGCCCAGGGATGTACCAGATGGTCAATTTGGGAAGGCCAGTTTTATAACTGATAGAGCCATGTGTAAACATCTAGGAATAAAATAAGCCATGTTTATTTTATTATTATGTTTTTACTATGTTTATTAATATGTTTACTATGAAACTTAGTAATAAATACCCATCATATTTTTTATAATTGTAATTTGCAATAATGAAAAATGCTAGTAAACATAAATTAATAGTAGCTGACATTTAGTGGTAGGCACTTTTCTAAGCATGTTAGCTCTATTAATTTAGTAATTTTTGCAAAAACACCTGTTGAGATTCAGGTTAAAGGAAGGGGCTCTGCTTGAGGTACTGAAATGGGCTGGCCAGGGTCTCACAGGTAAGAGCCTCCAAAGCAGGGATAAAGCCTGGGCTGTAATCCTAGGACTCCTCTGCCTCCAAAGCACATCAAGATGCTTCTCAGTGATGCATGGACCATGCCATGTTGCCCCAGGGAATTCAGTGCAGTCTGTAGGCAGTAAGGAGCTCAGTCTTTCAATCCAGCCGACCTATGAAACATCCCTATGAAACATCGCAATTCTTTTTATGGTCTTCCGTTTGCTGGGAAAATGTAAACACAAGAGCCTTTTAGTATTGAAATCTTATTTGAATATTCAACAGAGTGTCTTTCTTCTTGGAAGCTATGTTCGTCTCTGCTCTCCTATGTCTTGACCACTTAATTAAGTGAATTGCAAAGACTGAAAGGAAATTATTTTTAAAAATGTGTACTATCTCATGATTCACAAGCTCAATGGGGCCTGACCACGTTTCCCAAAGTAGAACAAAATATTTTAACAATCTTTTAAAATAATGAAAGTATATATACTAGAACCCATTTGTTATGGTGTTTAAAAAATTGTTACTGTTTTCCCAGGGGAGGAAGGGTTAGGAACACACACACACACACACACACACACACACACACACACACCATGCATGCACCTGAACACTGCCTCAGTGTAGTTTGGTGGCCCCAGTAAACAGAGGTTCTGGGCTGAGGTTGCTATTGGTCTTAACAGAAGACTCAGCCTCTGTTCTTGAGCTGGCTCATAGTAGCTAACAGGGTGTTTGCAGTTTCTTCTAAGACTCACAGAGGCATTGGCCTTAAAGGCAGGCTTTCTGCCCTCAGCCACTTCCCCCACTCCACCCACCATAGCAGCCACATACTGACAGTCACTGATCATCGGTTTCTCCGTGGAAATCAACAAACCTGGATAGTCCAACATTAGAAGAGACACTCCCAGGTGCCTTTGATCTTGGCATTAGCAGCTGCTACTGTAGTTCGAACTGAATCCCTTTTCCTGGAGGTGAAGGTAATGGAGGGTGGAAATGGGTCTCTAATATGAATGGGGAATATAAGCAGCTGGAGACTTATCAGGTGGTAAAGAAATGAGCTGAGGGGCCATCGCAAACTCCAGGGTGAATATAACCAGGCGGGTGCTGACACAGTGATGGTTTGACCAGCCCTCTCAAAGTCAGCGTGACATGAGACAATACTGGAGACAAGGCACTGCTGAGCAGTGTAGGGACGTGCAAAGGAGAAAAAAGACAGTGCTTTTGCCTAATTAGATACAGACTAATGGGGGCAGAGAAGGGAAATAATATTTGTTCAGCTGCTGAGCTAGAGATTATTCTGTGTATTTTTATCATTATGACCAATCTTTAAATGCAGAAATTGAAGTTCAGGGTCAGTGACTTGACCAGAGTTATGCAGTGGTAGAGTTAGGGAGAAGTGAAAACCAACCTAAAAACTAGACAATGAAGCCTTGAAAATGCACATATTCAGTGTCAGTAAACAAGTGTCTTTGAGGAATTGGAAATGCATTGCGAATTATACACTTGGGTCTCAAGTGGCCTGCTGGGGTTGGCCAGGCATGCATTACTTGTTTTCTTCCTACTCCTCCTTATGGCTTCTCCTTTAGTATGTTGGGCCATACAGTCCCTTTTCCTGGTCTCGTTTCATCCTTACAACACTCCTGGGGGTGGTTAAGGCAGACATTTGATTCCATCTTACAGATGGGCATGCTGAGATCCTGAGGTTAACAGACTTGAACTGGCCACCCAGAAGGCAGTGGTGAATCAAGCAGTTAGTCCTATTGTTAAGGACTTTAAGAGAAACTGGAAGCATGGTTTAGTGCAAACAGCAGGGAAGGATGGGTCTTGCTGCAAAAGGGTCCTATGTAATGACTCAGAGGCAAGTGTGGTGACGTGCACAGAGTCTGAAACTGGGAGCCTGCCAGGAATGAGAGGTAAGAGGAGATAGGCATGCAGGGGCCAGAGGGTGCACAGCTCCTTCAGGGGAGTTTCAAAGTGAGGCAGGCTCATGAGAGAGGGAGGGACAGGTCAGAAGCCCATGTCCACTATCAAGTGAAAAATGAATGCAGCTCAGTCATCCTGATGAGATTCAGGACTAGAGAAGAACAGTGAGGTAAAAGAGAAGAGAGTATGGGGAGTCCATGGTCAATGTGGGCCTGGCCCAAGAAGTGGAGTATGAAGGGCAGCAGAGGGCTCCACCAGCCAGTGCTGCTCACTGCACTGTGCACCGGACAGACAAATATACCAGTACTGTCTGCAGCATAGCCTTTAGCTTGTGCTTGTGAGAGCCTCAGCTCTGCATTGAAACTAATCCGGGAAGTTGTTGCTTTTTGCCAAGTCTGAGCCACAGGACCAAGGCTGGGCTTTGGATGTAACTCCTTTGTTCTCCTCACTCTTTCAGGTCATTGAGTGCATTACCCAAGGTCGTGTTTTGGAGCGGCCCCGAGTCTGCCCCAAAGAGGTGTACGATGTCATGCTGGGGTGCTGGCAGAGGGAACCACAGCAGCGGCTGAACATCAAGGAGATCTACAAAATCCTCCATGCTTTGGGGAAGGCCACCCCAATCTACCTGGACATTCTCGGCTAGTGGTGGCTGGTGGTCATGAATTCATACTCTGTTGCCTCCTCTCTCCCTGCCTCACATCTCCCTTCCACCTCACAACTCCTTCCATCCTTGACTGAAGCAAACATCTTCATATAAACTCAAGTGCCTGCTACACATACAACACTGAAAAAAGGAAAAAAAAGAAAGAAAAAAAAAACCCTGTAAGGCAGTTTGGCATATATATATATATATACATATATATATATATTTATATATCTAACTATCTATCAATCTATATCTACAGAGAGATACCTTCTCTAGTACACAGAGAAGCTGCTGATACAGAAAACCACAAGACTTTAACAACTCAGAAACTCTAAAATATTAATAATACAAAGGAAAATTCCCTTTGACTTAAGCTGTGGCCCATGCTTCTAATGCTATGGCTCTTCAGAGCAGAAGACCTGGACCATGCAGAGAGACAATCTTTGGGATGAGAGCACTGGGACGGGAGGAGTTAAGGTGGTGCTCAGTCGCTGCTGTATGTGTCTGTTACCCCGGAAGCTCACCACAGGCACATGTGGGGACCGCACGGCTGTGCTCAGCAAAGAAATGATGCCGGAGCAGGGTCCTTGCCTCCACTTCTTCCCCATTTCCTCCACTTCAGGAAAATGTTCTAATTTGTCCATTCTGAAAAGTGTAATCTTGATGCTTTTGGGAATCAATGATGGCACCTACGGGTAAACTCAGAACAGACAACCCCACAACACAAAACCATGACAAGAGCTGACTGCATCCATCCTGGGTGTAAGCTTCTTGCTGGAGTTGCAAAGGATGTCTCTTTCTATTTTCAGAACTTAAAGAACTGGACTTTCTGGACTAAAAGAACCACAGAAGAAAAAATAGCTGAAACCTGAACCCTGCCAAGACACTGCCACCTGTCTTTTCCATCATTGCAAAGATTCCTTGGCCTCACCTCCCACTTTCAGGCCCCTGGGAAGCTTAGGGGGTTAGGAAACAGGTCCCCATGTTATCTTTGAATGTAGGCACAGCAGGCTTTAGGGTTGCAATAGCAAGAGACTTGGTTGCTTGTAGGTCATTATAACAAATGCCCCCTGGTCCTCTCAGTTTCTCATCCTGCTTCCCTAGATCCTAGATCCCACTTCCTGGGTCTCTACTGAGTCCCAGGTAAACCCCACTGCCAAGGAAGGGAGCCAGGTCTAGTGAGAGGCTGCAACAGTGAGTGTTTCAGGAAAGCAAGCGGTGGAGTGGGTGAGAGCCAGCAGGGGAGAATCTACTTGGCACCTGCGCCAGGCCCCTTGGCATTCTCCTCACGCTTCCAGCCCCTGGGAGGATTGATGCATCTGCCTTTGAGCTGTTGTGAAAACGCAGGGGCTGAGAAATCACTTTTGTGGGCTGGAGTACGGGGAAGGGCTGAGGCTTCTCTGGGAGATGTCCAATGAGTGGCCAGTGCTGCAGGCTTGGCATCTTAATGAGGCCTGAGCCCTGACTGGAGAGAGGGAAGGAAACATCTGGGCTGGGGCCTGCTCCCTCTGCCCCAGCACTGGGGAATCACTGCCTTCCTGGCTGCTGCCACAGACCACAGCGGGGCCAACCTCTGGGCCTCCCTGTCACATGAAACATGGAAGCCAACAGCCTGGCCCCACAGATCTCCTCTGCTGGGGAGGAGAGGATGTACTCCTCCCAGGCCACCGGGCCCCTCTGCCTCACCCCAAGCACAGAGCTACCTAAGGGACTGACCTTTGCCAAACTGGAGCTCACCTCCCAGGGGCCTCTGGCCTACCCTTTTCCCTGCCAGCTGTAGAGACTGCCAGCAGCCTGGACGTCCTGGTTAGCTGAAGGCAGCTGAAACGTGGGCCTCCCTATGCGGGGTTTAGTACTGAATTATGTGTTTGTGGTTTTGCTTCTTTTTGTAGACCCACAAATATTTTTATTTGAATAGTAAAGAGCTGTGCTCAGATTGTAGCCATGGTTGGGATTTGGGATCAATGAGGCTGGTTAGCTGGACTGGGAGGGAAGAGAGGTGAGATGGGAGTTTGGTGTGGGTTTTCTCACTGTGCTGTGCTCCTAGCCCCTGAGGACTTTGCGGGAAAGCTGTTTGGATTGACCACCTCAAGGAAATCCTTTGCTGTCCTATGACAATTAGTCCTCTTGTCTTTCCACCTAGAGGACCACTATGCCGGGGCTGTGAGTGCTGGATGAAACTGCACAGTCTGGCTTTGATCTGGGTAGCTAAGAACAGGTGTTCAGGGAGGGCATGGTCTGGAGGCGCCTGAGGGAAAAGTATCTTCTGGTTAGAAGTGAAGCACCAATGTTCCTGTTGCTTCCCTTCTCCCATATCCTCCCCTGAACAAACGCTGTGTGGCTTCTGTCTTCTTGGCTGTGTGTTTCAAAACTGGTAGTCACTGATGGGCTGGGAAGAAGCAGGAGAAGAACTGGGTTGGAGACGGGTGGAAAACTGGGAATAAGGACCATGCTATGGTTTTATCTTCAGGGCACCGATTCATCATGGCCTAATGAAAGAAGGTGATTCTTTGGGGGAACAAGAAGCACTGAAGGAGACCGCAGTTGTCAGATTGCTGGCATCTTAGGCCCATGGGCTTTCACGTTGACCTTGGGGTCATGTTCTTGCCATGTCCGTTGTAAGCAGCTGGCTGTGGAAGAGTGCGAGAGAGAGAGAGGGGTATAGCAGGGAAGAGTAGAGAGGGAAGACCTGCCTTCCTTCAGCCCTGGCTGTCCTGTCTATACAGAGTCTACTTTGATTTATTAACCTTGGCAGATTAAAAAAAAAAAGATTTATTTTGGAGAGTAAAGGAGGCAGAAAATAGGTCCATGGAAATTGCAGGGGTACACTACGGCTCTGGGGAGTGTGGCATGTACTGGGACACACCTGTCCCTCCTTTATTGGGACAGGACTGATAAGGCTTAGTACACTGTATCTTAATTTCCCCATCTGCAGAATAAGGGGTACACCTGCTAATCTCTGGCCCCTTCTAGCTCTGAGTTCTTAGATTCTAACAACGTTGTGTCACTGTGCCATTTTTCTCAGCACCACTCTGGAATGGCAGAACAGCCTTGCATAGGTGGGGGGCAGTTGCTGCTGAGGGCTCACTGGGCCTGGGCAAGGCTGAGTTCCAATAAGACACTCCTCTCCTTCTTTGCCCCTTGTCTCAACATTTCAGAGTCTGAAGTGTCTGAGACGACTGTAAGCCAGGAGGGGAGCATTTGGTCGGCTTCCCATCCTGGCATTCCTACATACCAGAAAAGCACTGTCGACAGTCCATTTATTTATTTATTTATTAAGAGCCTAATGTGATGAAATGTGTCGTGAAATGACATCCTATTAGCCAATATGGCCACTCCAGTTCATTTCACCCTCATTTTCCCATACCAAAGTCCACATTTTAGAAGACCGTGTCACATCGCCTCTGAGAGCTTAGCTTTGAAGCGAGCTCTTTTGTGTCTTTTGGTGAACATTCCAGGGCACCCAGGCTGGTCTCTCTGCCATGCCAACCTCACCGGATCCTCTCCTGGACTGAGTGAGAGTGACCTGCTGTTGAATGTCCACCTTGGAGTAGGGTGTCATGGCCATGGGACGTCCCAGTTCTTCTTTCTTTGGATGTGAACCTAACGCTGCCGTCTAATGATGTCCCTGAACTCTGAGGGGACCTTGGGCATCACTAAGCCTCCTCTAGTCAAGAAACAAGAAAAAGGAGGCGCTGCTTCCTCCATTCAGCAGATCATGCACAAATTACTCCTAGACAGAGGCTTCCCACTTGAGGCAAGGGATCTTTGGTCCTTTTGGGTTCAGGTTGAACATTAATGTTCTTCTCTAGTGATGCTTACTTTGCGGAATACACTAGTGCAAGTCATTTTGGTGCTAAATACTGCAGAAACCAACACCAACGGGAGAGCTGTCAGCCAGCTTCTGGGGCTGCATGAGACTCAACTCAGAAGTAGAAGTGAGTTAGCCATGCCGGGGGAGTACAGGATGCTTTGGAAGTTAAGTAGAAAAGTGGCAGGGTGAAAAGACCAGCAAAATTTCTGATTTTGTTGTTAGTTATCCATGTGGCCTTGGCCAAATCAGCTTATTTCTCATCTGAGACATTTAAGAGGTTTGTATAGATATTTTTAGAGTCCTTCTCATTTTTTTAAAGCTAGGTTCTGGTCCCACCTGATATATATATATATATATATATACTTGCTTGTTAAAAATAAGAGATAAAGTGAAAGATAAGGAAGGAGACGAAGAAAAGTTACCAATGGCAAAGGATTGATTATAGAAGACAATGAAAGAAGGCCTGGTGACTGGTAGATTTGAGGAATATTGTACAGGGAGCCAGGCAGACAAGCCAGAGACTTCATTTTTATGCTCTTCACAGGAGGTTACTGGCCTAGCCACTTGCCTGCATTTCACCAGGCTGTTTTCCTCAGCTAGTCAACCTTCCCTGTTCAAAACCAACATGCTAACACTTGGCAGAAACTATTCCAAGATATGGAGAGAGGCCTGCCCATCTCTCATGCAGGCCACTGGAAATCAACTCTGGGTCAAAACTGACAAGATTTTTATCTTTTAATGCTTATTGTAAGAGGCCAGGATGTTTGAAAGAGGGCAGCGTCTTAAGTTGCAGACTATTCACCAAAGTCCTTTTCTATTCAGGAATGACTAATGACTTTCTTTGCTCCCCTTTTCCAAACCAAACAGCAGCAGTATTACCTTGACTCCAAAGTACAGTGATTGCAATGGACAGTCTTGAGATTAAGGGTCTTTTTAGTGCTTTGCTCGGAATCTGGAGCAAAGAAATGTCTAGGGATGTTTGTTGAAGGAACCCACCTGCCAGCAGTCCAGAGAGCTGTCCCAAAGGCCCCTGAGATGTCTATTGTCTGCTTTGGTAGGGAACCAATCTGCTAGAAGACTCAAGGACATTTGCCTTAGAGAGAAAAAAAAGTGGCACATTTAGTTCAGGGCTTGGGTGCTGAAGTCACTGTGTTTTTGGCTCCTGAAGCTTCACTTTCTTTTTTCACACCAAATAAATTGTTTTGGCCAATATTTAAGGATTTAAATATTTAAGGTTTTAAAGGAAAATTCCAAGTTTATGCATCATTATTAAGACATCAATACGGGCTTGGGAAAATGTTTTGGTGTTGCTTAATAATACTGGGAGTGTCTTCTAAAGAAAGTATACATATATGTATGTTGTATGTTTATTTCTATATATTTGATTGGAATGGCTTCAAAGAAGGCCTGTTTGAAGTCAGCAAATTGATTCCAATTTGGGATTCTCTTTGAGCCTTACCGTTCTTGGGGATAAGAAATCCGGAGATGAAGTGGCCTCAGAAACATTCAGGAAGATTCCGATGGGAAATCTGTCATCCTGTAAAGTTGGATCATTTGGTGCTCTCTGAATTAAATTATGCTGACTAACATTCTGAGCATCTGAAAATCATTCTTCCTGGTTGCCTGATAGATGACCACACAGGAGCCATTTCTATCACATCTTATTTGGGGGTTGGTATAGACGCCACCAGCACTGCAGGGAAAACCACCCCCTAGGAGGGGTGAGACAGAGAGAATGTGAGATTCTGATCATTGATTGCTCTTTCTGAAAGGCACTGCTGACCATAGTAGGTGTGGTGAATATTTGTGTCACTGCATTGAGTATTAGAACTTTTGCTCTGAGCATGGGCTGCCCTACCCTCAAGAGCTGAATCTTGGCTTCTGACAGAGGCTCTTCATGGCACATTCTCCTCAAGCATATTTTCCTTATTTGCCTATAAAAGTATCTATAGTTTGCAATAAGAACTGTCTTTGGCTCAAGTATCAGTGTACTAGATTAGATGCTTTTCTGTGAGACCTGTGGAGGTGGGGTTGGCGGGGGGGGCGGTGTTCCTTCAAAGTACTTGGAGTTCTTTATCAAAGAAATAAAACTCAGATTCTCTTTTTTCTAGTTTACTTCCAAGTTTCAAATTTAAAACAAGACCTAGTTTGACATTTGCAGTAGGAGATAATGTCTTGAACCAGTGAGCTAGGCTATCTTTCTTTCATCATACGGAGGCAGGGCAGTAAGCTGTATTAATTTTTCCTAATCGCCCAGGCAAATATTGCTTTTTGTTCAGTGTTATGACCCACATTCATAGCTTGCAGGGGATACTTCTAGCTGACAAAGCTGGAAGTTTCTAATGGAAGATGTATCAAGATAACAGAGGTGAGGAAAGGCCTGTTGAACATCTACTTCTGAGAATCACTGAGGCACTCAGGTCTTACTTTTCAGTTTAGTATCTTACGAAAGGAGTTGGTTTTTTCTCATTTTAGGCAATGATAAATTTAGACATCTCTCTCGAAAGGCCAAAGGTAGATTGAGAACTCAAATACTTACGGTGTACTCTGACAGTCTTTTATTTTATTTTTCAAGACTTATTTTATATATATATATGTATTTTTTATTTCCATAGGTTATTGGGGAACAGGTAGTGTTTTGTTACATGAGTAAGTTCTTTGGTGGTGATTTGTGAGATTTTGGCACACCCATCACCCAAGCAGTATGCACCGTATTTGTAGTCTTTTATCCCTCACTCCCTTCCCACACTTTCCCCCTGAGTCCCCAAAGTCCATTGTGTCATTCTTATACCTTGACATCCTCATAGCTTAGCTCCCACATATCAGTGAGAGCATACAATGTTTAGTTTTCTATTCCTGAATTGCTTCATTTAGAATAGTGATCTCCAATCTCACCCAGGTCGCTTCAAATGCCATTAATTAATTCCTTTTTATGGATGAGGAGTATTCCATCGTGTGTGTGTGTGTGTGTGTGTGTGTGTGTGTGTGTGTGTGTGTATGTGTGTGTGTGTGTACCAGTTTCTTTATCCGCTCATTGATTGATGGGCATTTGGGTTGATTCCACTTTTTGCAATTGCAAATTGTGCTGCTATAAACATATGTGTGCAAGTATGTCTATCTCTTACGTATAATGACTTCTTTTCCTCTGAGTAGATACCCAGTAATAGGATTGCTGGATCACTGACATTCTTTTAGATGCAACATCCCTAAAACCCAACAAGAAGTGTAAACACTGAAGTCCAAGTCTGATAATTATTCTTTCATTTAAGAAGAATATGTGGGAGTTTTACATATTATTTTTAAAAACTAATTTTGTAATATGTTAAATGGTAGGACACATTCAATTTTTTTTTCCTCACTGGAGATCTGTCCGTGTTCCGTCTCAATTTAATAGCTACCTGGCATGTAACTGATGCCTCTGAGCCTACCTCTGGAGTGAATAAATAAACCTGGTCCAGGTGATTTGATTTCTGCCATTTGTAGTGGAGAAGTAAATCTCAGTGAAGAAGATTTTTTTCCATTTTTCTTCTTTTTTCTTTTTCTTTTTCTTTTGGCTCCTATCCTCCTGCTTCCATGGGACTGACAATCCAGCTTCTCAGACTCCATGAAAGTCTTAATACAAGGTGAATCCCAGAGCCACAAACAGTTTGGACTTCAAACAGTGAGAAAATTGGCACTGAATGATTCGGCACACAAAGCAGAAAACTTTCATTTCCTGTAGGCAGGATGGAATTGACTGTTATATGAAGACTTCTGAAGAAGCCCTGCCCTGGAGTAATTTCAGTGCTGTCAGACGATGTTGACATCTAGATTAACCTCTGTGCAGTGAATTTTACTGCAAAGCTCATTGAGATGCATGTGATGTGTCTCCACAAATCCCATCTGGAACCCTTGGTGGCCCACCCTCAGCAACCCTCCTCTCCCTCTCTGACCCTGCTTTCTCTGTCCATAAACTTTTAGCCTCCAGGAGCAGAGGAGCCATGGCTGAGATCTCACCCTAGGAGAGGGAGTTTTGGCCTTCTCTGACCATCATGCTGAGCCAGGCTTTCTGCTCAGAGTGACAGAGATTGTCATCGTATTGGGTTTCTCCTGAGGGAACTGCAAATTAAGGCATGAAAAACACTCTGCTGATGACAGTTCCCAGCATATCTCAATACTGCACAAAGTGAAATGGTTTAAAAGGAATTAGTGTGTCCTAAGTCATTGAGCCCTGCTCTGGGCTCTGCAATCCTCTAGGGATTCAATATCCCGTTGCAACAAGGTCATGACCATCTAGGTCGGACAGATGGATTCTGATGGACAAGGGGTTTGTCTTTTGTGCAGGTCTTTCCTGTGGTCCTTACAAGAGAGGCAGCCACAGCTCCTGTTTCTCCCAACTGGGACAAAAGATGTAGTTGTTTTCTAAGCACTGGTTTGTCAGCTCTTTCTTTAAGGAGTGGTTGGCTCCAGAATGAGCCAGACTCACTCTATAATTCCACATTGTGGCACAACAGCCACATGGAACCTCAAAGCTGAAATTGCAACTTCTCTGCAAAATAGGGCCATTGATTACATCCAAAGTGTTGAGAAAAGGCCTTCAGGTTAGATTCAGTCACCTTCAGACTCCACAGAGTTGCTCAGCATGATTGCAGGCATTTTTGGAAACTTACCTCAGGGTTTTAGAATACTTTACCCTAACGTCTGGATAACAATTTTCTCTGAGATTTTACTGATTCTAATTTCCTTTGAAATTGTTTTTCCTACTTGCCTCTTGTCTTTCATTTAAATAATAAGAATCACCTTGCATATTCTTAGGTATTTCTTTAGGAGAATTGAAAGTTTCCAGCCAAGGACATTGTGTTTATGAATTCGGAAGATATCTTTCTGGGCTGAATAAGGTAAAAATCATACGGAGGCAATCCTGATGACTTTATTTAAAAGCAATTATCGGCATTGTGTTTTATTCTAGGTGCTCATGCCCATAGTGCAAACTACATTCACCTTTTTAATTATTTATGTTATGATACTTATTCATGTGTACATAAATGCACATACACACAGACAAAAGCCTCCACAATCCTACTGGTATACAAATTCCATATGCCCCACTTGTGTCACTTCCGTTGATCTCTGTGTGTATGCATTTGCAATGAAGTGTGCATCACATGTGTGATTTCTTAAACTTGTCTATAGCTCATCTGTCCTCTTATTATCGACACATACCCTTTGACTTTCTGCACTTTGGATCTCATGAAATTAGGGCTTTTTCAAGGGAGACTAAATCGTGAGTTTCTTTAAACCTTCATATTTAAAGACAGGACTGGTTTTCTTCGAGAAACAAAAACTTGATTCAGATTTTATTTAATTAATTAATTTTCTGGGGGAAATGGTACTGAATTTGTTCCTGAGTAACAAATAGCAGTAAGTGCAAATATAAATGTGAAGTAGTTTAAGCAGGTTATTGAACCTATCTTGTGGCTGAAACAAGTAGTCAGATATGAAGCTCAGACACTCAAATTGAATTAAAACATGAACCAAAATGGTTAGCATGGGGCAGGAGAAGAGCACTGGGCTAGGAGCAAGCCTGCTAGATTGTCACTTGAGTGTCCTTAGCTTAATGTGGGCAGCTGACAACTAGTTGTAGTCCTGTGCCCCTCTAATTCCAGAGATGGGGCGAGCCAATCTGTTTCTCATCCATTGCTCAAGTTGGTTGTCACTGAAGTATTATATATCATCTCAAGGTCCTGCCCTGAACAAGTTTGCAAACATCCCCACACTGAGGAGTCAGTCCCATTTTTGTTTTATGGCAGTTTATCTCTTGTGACCCTCCTTTGGAAACTGTCCAAACTCTGAACACTTGCTGTCCATTCCCTGCTGCCCACCCCACACTTTAAGGCCAGGGAAAGCCCTATTGGCTCATCTCCCTCTTTCCTAGCCTGCACATCAACCAAGCTTGAGATTTAGCCTAGGTTTTTAGAGAGGAAAACAAGTGTGTTCTCCCAGCCATCAGTATCTTTCCAGCCCCCTGGACCAAGTGATTAGTGCCTCATTAGCGCCTCATCAGTTGCTTTTGCACAAGAGACTCTGGGACAACAAGCCTATTTAATGCCTCAGTCTGTCTTTTTGAAGTCAAACCATCCTTCTGGCTTGGTTAGGAGAGGGGAGCCTTTCTCCAAACACATTTTCTTTTAATTTCCTCTGTTGTTTTCTGGCTGTTAACTATATGGATAAATGGTAAAACATAATTTTCATTTTTTCTAGGCCCCTATGAGTGTGGATATGCTGTATTTCTATGGATGAGGAGTTCCACATGTTAGCAAAGCATTTATTTATTTAGTGAAGTGACTATAATATTGACACACAGATTTGCAGCAGCATCCAAATCTTGAGGGGGAAAAATAGTCTTTTTCAATCAAATGAAACCTTTTCTGTGATGGCACCAGAAAGATTTATATCTTAAGAACAGAAATGAACCTGATAATATGCTTCCTTTCTAGAAACAAAGAGATAGAAGAAATTGCTGAAGGAGCTGGAAGACCAAACCGTCTATTCCCCAAATCATTATGTATCAATAGATACTTCAACTCTGTTCCTTAAATGGCTCTGAAAAACACAAATAACCATATTTACTATTAAAAACAAATTCATAATGTCTAACTCAATCCCTTATTTTAATATATATACATATTAAAATAATCCCATGTATATATGATTATTATTATATGGGATATATATAGTTTACATATATTTAGGGGTGTGTGTGTGTATATATATATACATATATATGTAAATGTATATTTTTTAATGCTGGGGATAGTTCCATATTGTTTCTTTTCTTGATTCCTTCTAATATATTCAATGAGATTTATAATTTTTTTCACTTTTATTTCTTTAGGAAAGAGTTGGGGTCTATTATGAATGCTTTCTAGGATAAAATGGCAGAACAGATGGAAAGTGTGGTAGAGGGAGGATAATGGGAATAGGAGGCAGAGAACTTGCACATTTCTATTTCCTGCTGAGAGATCTTGGAAAAACATTGTCTGCCCTTTACCTCAGTTTCTTAGTATACAAAATGGAAATACTATCAACCCCCTGCATGCCACAGAGGGTTATTTGAGCCCTAAATGAGATAATAACTGTTAACATACTCTGTGAACTGTACAGGGCCAGACAAATAGATAGAGCCCACTCTCTGGGCAGTTGCACGCAGTCTTGCTGGGTGCTGAGCTGAGAGACTGAGAGCCGCTTTTGAGATGTGTTTTGAGGTATATCTTCCTTAAATTTTTGCTGGTGTTTGTTTTTTAGAAGTTTTGCCATTAGCATTTTTTGCTTTGAGTATCTAGTGATGGAGAATGCTCTAAAAAGTACAAGGAGACAGGGGGATGCTTTATCGATTTGGCTTAGTCACTGGAAAGGGACAATTAGATTTTGTTTTCAGGCTTGGAACTCTGAACATTTTGTAGCAAAATGGCATCTTCTGCTGCATTTAATTCCTTGCCATCATCTCTTGCTTTCACAAGGTTCTGTCAATTTCAACATAAAACTTTGTAAAAATAGGACTCTATGAAGCTTTCTCTATAAATTAGGTGGTATAACTAATTTTTCAGGGAGCATCTGAAGGGATAATGATTTTTAAGTGGTATCCTGTTCATTCCAGGACCAGCATTTGTACATGGGAATATAATCTTAAGATAAGTGAAGAGCAAATGCTAGACCACACCTTTAATAGGCCCAAGTGCCAACAACAATATTTGTGAGTGGGATTCCCACGGAGAAATGTTTCTGAATGAAAATGAAACCTTTGATGATGAATCCTGAGGCCAGAATGCCAAAGTCACAGTATTCTGTCATTTACAGCCCCTAAAAAATCCCAGGCGTTTGTGATGACAGCCACTATTGTAAGTACTCTGTAGTAGTGACTACTTGGCAAGTAAAATTTTCTCAAATGTTATTTTTCATAGATCTCCAAGCAACAATCACTTGCAATGTATCTGACAAAATGCTATACATGATTTTCTAAAAGTATTTTGATCACTCCAGAAAGAAATCAGAATAAAGCTGCATACCCCAAATCCTAGGAAATTCATAAATATTTTGCTCAAGTTGAGGCTATCTCAGCTTCTCTTTTCTCTTTTTACCTTTTGCCTCATACAGAGGCAATCTTGATGACAAAAGATTGGGCTCAATTTTTATTTTTCTTATGTAGAAAAGCAACACCTCTGTTTTGGACCACTGTTCAGTAGACAAAAAGCATCCCAGCTTTCGAAATGAGAGTCCAAATTGGGTTACCACTGAGATTTTAAATTATGATGTGAAATTGGAGAAGGTGAACTGTACAGGGCCAGACAAATAATAGAGCCCACTCTCTGGGCAGTTGCATGCAGTCTTGCTGGGTGCTGAGCTGAGAGACTGAGAGCTGCTTTTGAGACATGTTTTGAGGCATATCTTCCTTAAATTTTTGCTGGTGTCTATTTTTTAGAAGTTTTGCCATTAGCATTTTTCACTTTGAGTATCTAGCGATGGAGAACGCTCTAAAAAATACAAGGAGACAGGGGGATGCTTTATCTATTTGGCTTAGTCACTGGTTCAGGGTGAAGTTTCATAATTTATTCTGATAATCTGGAGGGGATGACCTCCTTCACAGCACTGTTAAAGCCTTCCTTGAACAAGCTCATTTCACTATATAAATTCCTAAACACAAAATTGATAATTTAAGGATTTCAGAGATATCATTTGGGGAATAACTCACCAGGTAGGGAAAGTTTGACCTGATATGTTAACAGGCACAACAAGAACTTATTTCAATGCTTTCTCACCATCTACCCCTTCTCTGAGAGTTTAGCCTTTCTTAGGATACTTCCTTTCCCAGGCTAGAAAAGATTGATTGTATTCATATCCCAAAGTAAAGGCTCCTCCAATTCTATCAGATGTGGAGTCAACAGAAAATGACTCATGTTATTTTTCTCTCACTTCACAGCATCAAGAACTCTTCTTGTTTATGTGTGGGCCATGGTGGGTTAGCTTAAGGAACTGTCAAATTAAAATGAAGGGAAAGCAAGTTGGGGCAAGAAAATTCTCACTCTGAATGTGAAAGAAAATAGCAGTGTTCTTCTCTCTGGCAAAGATTTGTGTACTATTGGGGGAAGATTCATGTTATTTCTCAGGTAGACTTTACTTTTTGAGATTCTGTGTGTGTGTGTGTGTGTGTGTGTATGTTGGCTGGTGGGGGGTTAGAGGCAGATAGAATGTAGTTGTTTATGAGTTTATACTTTCTCTTTAGCATAATAGATGCCCTGTTTATTTTCTCAGAATGTGACAATAAAATTAGGAATGGAGAGGAATTCAGAGGCCCATGTTGCAGTTCATGGCAAAGTTTTACCCAAATATTTCCTTCAGAAACATTTAGTCATAGCAAGCCAAATAAATTCTTATCTGCAACTGGTATCAGAAAAAGAAATCAGTAGGTGGGGACTGTAGACCCCAATGGAGCATCTGTTTACAATCTTTCTTTTCCAAGGTTTTAAGGTTGATGAATAACATGAGGGAATTTTGGGAGAGCTACCACATCAGTACTTTGGCATGCATGAACTGTTCCACAGGAAAACTAGGGTGGCTTCAGGGCTATTTTTGTTTGAAATGACACACATACAAAAAAAAAAAAAGACTTTTGGAACATGTTTTGAGGTCTGTCACCTGAAATCAGCCTTTGCTGAAAGAGTATTTAGTTTGATAAGTGGGATTTCTTGCTTCTCGCATCCCAGAGTGTAAATTCTGCAGCGATGCCCGGGTATATGTTTTCAGCACCAGGGACAGCAAACAACCCCCTGAATTGAAGGGGCCCGCTATCCTGATTGACCTCCCAGACTAGGAAGGGCAGTTGTTTTGTTTTCCTTTATTTCCTATCTACCAGGGCCTCAACTTGGAAGACTTTATTCTTAAGGTGCTTACATCTTTCATTTATTACCAAGCCTAGCTTAGCTGTCTCTGTCACATTCTTGACCTCCTAACAAATGGGTTTGGAGTAACACTCCCAGGTCTCCTGGCTCAGAGAAGTAGAAAGAAACACACTAGACTTCATTTGAAGGGCAAGCTTTAGAGTAGGCTCCCCCTACACAAGTCTTTATAACATGCCACTGACTTGTAAATCCCTAAATGAAGGACTGCTTATACACAATCACTTTCCTTTTAACATTTCTGCACGTTTCTCACAATGTACAAGTCTATGTTTGACTCAGTGTGCATCTGGAGGCAATATTTCACAGCAGTTGAGCAGGAGCTATGAAGTTTGGGGACAGAAAAGGTCCCAGTGATGCTGCTGTTATTCATTTTGGAGACTCATTGGGGGCACTTCTTTGATTCTCAGCATCCACCCTTCAACCCTGAGTGCTCTTTAACAGCTGTTTTTGCCTTAAACAATCACAATAAGAATGCAAATGACTCCTTGTGGCATTCTTCAGGCCAGACTGAAGGGTGTACTGAGAAAACAAGGGTAGCAGAAGCACATGTTATCACATTGCTTTGTGATTGGCCAGTTTTTATATAGCACAATGACACACAGATATCATCTTAGAGTCAGCATTGTCTACTCTTAACTAATTGTCAGCATCTTCTCCACTCACGTCAGGATGAATCCTGTGTTGGGAAGGCAAGTCAGTCACTGCAGGTTTCATCATAAATATTGCCTTCTATCTCACAGATGTTAGAAAACCTCCATTTTGAATGCCTCTGTACCATCCAAGGCTCTGAATTTCCCCTATATCTTATCCCTTTATTTCCATTCCCTTTCCATGTTGCTTATCATAACATCCATAACATTTAGTGGTGAATAAGGGGTTTCTTTTAGGAATAAATGAGGTGGAAAAAGTAGGACAGAGCCAGATCTTAGAGGAGCAAGTTCAGTGGAACTATGATTTCTAACTTGGGAGTGGGTCTAAGATGTAGCCATCCATTCCTTCCATTCCTTGTCCTCTTGAGTGAATCTCATTCCAGTGCTCACACTTGCCCTGCAAAAAAGGCCATGGCACAAGATTCTCTAGATTATTTGTATGAAGACTGGAGGTGAGCAGCATCCAACACCTCTGTTAGAGTTCTTTAGAATAGAGGAGTTTTGTCTTATATTTTAATCCAGGAAACTTCCTATATTTAAAAAGTTTAGAAATAATATGTACAGAAAGGACCTATGGGGTTAGGAAAGCTTAATAATACAAGTTATTTGCTCTTAGAACAGAGGGGAAGGAGCTGCAAAGTGACTGCTAATGGAGGAACGATCTGCTGGCTGGGGGAAATGTGGCCTGAGACTAGAGATGCAGAGCAGGCATCTCTAGAAGGAGAGATGATGCCAGTAGAAGCCCCAGGAGGGAACTGGCCAGCAAATACAATTTTATAAAGGTTCTCAGTACTTTTTCTGAAAAAATTCCTAAAATTTTCAAGGGCGCGTCTAGCCCTCTGCCTCTTTAGAGGTGAGCTCAGTGCTACTTCTGGGTTCTTAAGGCAAATGCCCTACAAACACCAAAGTCTTGTATTTTCCACTCTCAGCCGGCACTGGCTAAGTGGGATTTTTTTTCCCCTTCCCTAAGTGAAAGGGACTTGTTTTCAGGAGAAGTGTCCTTTAAACATCCAGCTAAAACTGGAAGTAATTTTTTGCATGAATGGCTTTTTACAGCTAGGTCTACAGCAGAACAAAACTTGTATTAAACTAAGTGCTACTTTACATATCTTATTTCAAGGGAAATGAAGGATTTATTGTCGTGTAAATGATATACACTGATTTGTTTCCTACTGGACATTACATGTCCCTTTATCTCTAGGCTGATGTTGTGCAGCAAACTTTCAATATCTGGAAAATCAGCTGGTACCTACTTCAGTGCATTATTAGGATATTACGTTCCCTGAGAGGAATTTTGCCAATGAAGTTTAGGTACTGTTGTAACTGATTTCCATCCCCCCTCCCTAAGCTTCTGTACTAAGTATATGTAAAGCTATTATATCTTGTCTGATCCTATGTGTTCATGTGTGTTTCCTAATGTTTGCATAAATATATTGGCAATCTGAAGGGTTAGCTGGATTATGGCAACTGCTGAACAATGGTATGTGTGGCATGTGGGACACCTGATACCTGTGCACACCTGTTCTGAGGCCAAGCTAATTTTACAAATTTTGGAAAAGAAAAAACAGCAGCAACAACAACAGTGTGGCTTGAATTGAGGAAAGTTTAACAATGAATACAGTATTGCCAAGTCATCATTTATGGGTGGAGACGTTGACCACAGCAGAGTTGAGGTGCGTTCAACTGGATCTTATGCCCTTTATGTTAATCCCAATTGATAGTTCCTCATTTGTATTTTATGTCTTAGAAATACTCCTACGTGATACTCATTTGTTTTTCTCCCAGGCTTCTGGAAAGTGCTGATCATGATTGCTTCCTATCATTTGGATCCCAAAGTTGATAACTTAACATAAGTGACTGAGGTTTTAGTAGAACTGGGTTTTACTAATCGTATCTCCTCCTTGAGGTGCTGTTCCCTTCATTCTTTTCCTTTATGACAGGTGAATGCATTGGCTATGCTAATTTTATTTGCATCCTGGCGAGTCTTGGAGAACCAATCTAGTTAAAATGATGACTGCATTTGCCTTTGGAGAAGAGGTTTATTGTCTAAGTAAAACTCTTATGTGAAGGTGTCATTTATGCCAAAAAAAAAAAATTCTAACTTGATAAGATGGCCACAGGTTAGAGGGGTGTGTTCTCAGTTGATATTAAGGGATATGTTGAAAAGGCAAGTGCCCACCCTCTATTCTTCATCTCACCCTTCCTTTCTCCCCAACCTCAAAATAAAACAGAAAATTATTTTTTTAAACTGTATTAATAATTTATGTTTAATACAAAAGGATGATTTAATGGTATCACCAAAGGTTGTTTCTCCCGTTGTGCATGTCCTTCAGTCTCAGCCCCATACCCATCACCCCATTCTTCACCCTCATGCTTCCATTCCAAGGCAAACATGTGTCTTCATCGGAATCTATGGGTGTTGAAGTTAAATGTGGGGGCAGAGATTTAACACCATGACACTAATACAAATCAACCATTCTTCACTTTCAAATGGTTAATCACTACAGGAAGGTGAACTCTTTTTTTGGTTTTTGTTGAAAAGCATTTTATACATATATATGTATATATGTGTGTGTATGTATGGACATAGGTATGTATATGCACATGTACATGTATATATGTATATATCCATCTTCAGTATAAATATATCATAACTGAGAGTTGTAAATACTCCTTGGTCATATGTCTGTCTTTCTCATAGTATCATATCTTCAGTGTTATGTTAACAACTCCATTTATTGATTGATGAAATTGTGTGTAGACCTGTATCCTCCTGACATAGTTTATGTAGGGTCTCTTCTCAAATAAAGTATAAAACAACAATGTCCTTGTTTTATTTGGATTCATTATATGGTAGGGCAGTATGTTGAATTTAAATGTAGTTTGAAAGTTTGGGAAAGTTCAAATGTGTGCAAAGATCATGAGATCCAGTATCAACTCAAGAGCTTGAACCTTGCTTTTCTGAGAGGAAAAGGAGATTGCACAATTTTTAAGGTAGCCTATAAATTAAACATTGGATGGAAATGAGTGTTGTAAGGGGAACATACATGCAATTATTATTTGAGACTGAGTCCCAAGGAAAAGATTGAATATCTCCAGCTCTGTGTCTTTGTGATATCCTGTTACTCCTGATATGTTGATATTCAACTT
Organism: Pongo pygmaeus; assembly: GCF_028885625.2. Classification (NCBI taxonomy): domain Eukaryota; kingdom Metazoa; phylum Chordata; class Mammalia; order Primates; family Hominidae; genus Pongo; species Pongo pygmaeus. The sequence continues at coordinate 93,502,155 of NC_072389.2, read as the reverse complement.
CCCAGTTATAATCATTTGAGTAAGCTCTCAAAGTAGGATAAAATATGTGCTTTTGAATATCCATTTACCCCAAAGATTTTATTATCCTTTAGCATAATTAATTCAAAACTCTTTCCCTCTCTTCTCTTTTCATTCCAATTTCCCTCTCTTTGTCTACATATTTTCTGCTTTATGTCATATAATGTGTTTTCCTTAATAGCATTTCACTGCTTATTTTCATTAATTTATTTAAAAAACATCGATGGGTTATAGGATAAAATGTGGAAGAGAGACAGGAAGCACAGGTTGCAATTCCACTAACAGGAGTTCAACAGAGATGTAGAAAGGTTTAAACAGAGTTTTACCATTATGGCACTGTTGACATTTTAGACTAAAATAGTTCTTTGTTGTAGGGGGCTTTTCTGTGCATTGTATGATATTCATCAGCATTTTTATTAGTGCATTAGCAGTCCTTCTCTGCCTCCTGCACTCCCACCCTACTAGTGTGTGAAGACCAAAAATGCCTCCAGACATTGCCAGGTGCTTCCTGGGGGGGAAAATTGCTGCACTTGAGAAACACTGGCTTAAGCTTTTATATCTTGCCATACACTATTAAGAGACAAATCAAATTCAGGAAATATAAGAGCCCCTGGTCATGCTCCAGCCCTTTCTAGACCAGCCGCTTGGCTGTGCCACATGGTAAACTTGATGCTTTTCTTTAAGCACACTTCTCTTCAAAGCCCATTGCTGAGAATCCAGTTACAATACTACCTTTGGGGTTTAGACAGTGATAGAAATAACTTCTTCATCTACATGGATCAAAAATTTCTTCATCCCTAGAATATTTGTTCATATCACTTAAAAATGTGTAATTTTTGTGTGGTTAAATTCTTTGGGTCTGTGTGAGAAGAAACTCAAACACTCTTTTTAAAGATGATGTCCCTGTGAAAGACGCTGGCAGACCTAAGAGAGAGAAACCTTTGGTTTTCAATTGTTCCAACATATTTTCCACCTACCCCAGAAGGTTATATAAATTATAGGGTCATAAGTAGACGTTTTGTAGGCCTGGGATATAAGTCTCCAGTATAGAAACTCCTTTTGATGAGTAAGTAGAACTTGCATTAAGTTGGTCCAGGCAAAAGTGAATGTTCTCTGTACAATGCTATGAACACAGTACACATTTAACGGACGTTTGCTGCATTGCACTGGATTTCTGATTCTCTAAGCCCCAGATTATTTGTACAACATTCAAAGTACCATCATTATGTCACCTCTTCAACTCACTCATGGAGACACTCAGGATCCAAAATTCTGAACAACCTGACAGCATGTTCATTATGAAGGAAATATCTCTTCTCCCCAGAATGTGGCTACCTTTGCATCAGTGGCTTCCTATGATAGCCAGCTAGAGCATAATTAGGCTGCTTGAAGGCAAAAATAGGTGATTCTCAAGGTAGGATTTTGGATGTCCTCTGAAATCTAGGCCTAAGGCTTGACCTTTCTATAATCTACTCCAGTGATAGCTTGAGACCAAAGCACTGTGACAGACTTCTGGTCCCATCCCACATAGCCTCAAACCCATCCTTCTTCAGGAAGTCCTTCCAACGCCACACAAAGGCCAAGGAGGCTGTGGAGGTGTGCAGCTTCACTTTAGACTGTCCTCATGCCCTTGTGACTCATTATTTGACATTTAATTTGAGATGACAATCCAAGGACTAGAATAAATTATGGCCTCCTAAGTCTGGAAGGTCCTTGATTGATAATCTCATTCAACTACCTGCCTGTGGCCAGGGTTCTCAGGTGCATAAGAACTGGGACAATCTCCCAAATAAAGGCATCTTCCAGTGCTGGAGGGCATGGCTGGTAAAATAGTCTTATAAAGATCACCTGGTCCTAAAATATCAGCATCTCAGTGGTGACACAAAAAAGCTGGGGTTTAAGGACGATACTTTAGAAATAGCAACTAGCCATTGCTGAGAGTGAACCTGGAGGCTGTTCATAATGACACTGAGAGCAGAAATGCCAAGAAGGTGCTCATTTGACACAGGGCAGAGGTGGAAATTAATCTGAAAGTTGATGTCCAAGGTAGGGGGTCACTCTTTAAAAAATAAATAAATAAATAAGTTAAATTAAAATATACTTTTTTTTTTTTTTTTTTTTTTTGAGACAGAGTCTCGCTCTGTCGCCCAGGCTGGAGTGCAGTGGCGTGATCTCAGCTCACTGCAACCTTCCAGGTTGATGCCATTCTCCCGCCTCAGCCTCCCGAGTAGCTGGGACTACAGGTACCTGCCACCACGCCTGGCTAATTTTTTGTATTTTTAGTAGAGATGGGGTTTCACCATTCACAGGATGGTCTCGATCTCCTGACCTCGTGATCCACCCACCTCGTCCTCCCAAAGTGCTGGGATTACAGGCATGAGCCACCGCACCTGGCCTAAAATTTACTTTTTAAGAAACAGGGTCTCCACTGTATTGCCCAGGCTGGAGTGCAGTGGCACGGTCATAGTTCACTGCAGCCTCAAACTCCTGGGCTCAAGTGATCCTCCTGCCTGCTTCAGCCTCCTGAGCAGCTAGTACCACAGGTGCATGTCATCACACCTGGGTTAATTTTTGTTTTATTTTATTTTATTTTTACTTTTTGTAGAGATGAAGTCTCACTATGTTACCCAGGTTGGCCTCAAACTCCTGGCCTCAAGCTATCTTCCTGTCTGTGGTAAATCTTGGTATGGACTTTAGATAGATACAGGAGTGAGCTCCCCAAAATACTGCTTAATCTTCTCAGGACACATTTCCTTAGTATTTCAAGGCATGGTGGGCTTCTTGTGCTGGGCCATGACCTGTTCTTTGCTCCTATTGGGATACTCAAAATTACTTAGCTATTAACTAGGGAGATGTTCTATTTTAACCTCTCTTTTCCCCCATCACTAATGTTCTGAATTATTCAAATCTCCAATGCAGGGCTCAGCAGAGGATCTAATTACTGCCCTGCTTGCCACTTGCTGATTAGCTTCAAGAGCCAAGGAATGACTTTAAAACAGTTAAATATCAAGAGGCAGCTTCTTTAAAAATTCTGTAGGAGTCTCAGTCTTACTAAGGGAAGCTGGATGGTATAGTCTGAGAGAGTTTGCTGGATAAGGCCATCTTCTAACTACACATCATTGCCAGATACTCAAGGCTCAGGAGAAAGCCCTGCCTTGAATTAAATAAGACGATCATTATGAGTGTCCTAGTCACAGTGCTTTCCTCATCAGAATCTTGAGAACATTCACCACCCCTCTTGCCACTCAAGCTCAAGCAGTCTTAGCTGACAAGTGCTAAGATATAATGGAAGGAGGTGGTGGAAGGAAGAAGGTGCAGAACATGATCATGAGCATCCATATTCAAATCAAACGTCACTATTTGCCAAGCTCTCTGCTAAGGGCTCAACATGAGTGAATACTCTTAATGGGGTCAGCTACTAATAATATTACTGTTGTATAAATGTGCTAATCATGCCTTAGAGGTTTATATAATTTGCCCAAGGCCACCCAGTTTCTTGAGGCAGAGCCAGGGCTTAAGCCCAGCAATTGGGTTTAGTACACATGGTCTTAATTACCACTCTATAGCTCTTTTACATGGATAGAAGCTCCTGTCTAAAACAACAGTGGAGGGTTTTAAGCTGAGGAAAATAGAGCAGAAATGCAGTTTGAAAAACATATCTTTTTTGGGATAATCATTCATTTATCCACTTACTCATTCACTCATTTATACATTAATTCATTTGTGTAATCAATCAGTTTAGGAGTGCTTTTAAGGTAGATGTGGCACAATGTGCTGGAGCCTGAAGATGTAAAAGCATTTAAGATCCCCTCTCTCCACACTGTCTTCCCTGCCTCATACTGGGAATCCCACAGTGAACAGAAGAAGGAGTAAGGCTCTAAGAGCAAGAGTATAAGATGCAAATGGAGGGGCAGTATTTCTGTCCATGACTTGGATGTTGGCTAAGAGAAGAGTGTTGGATAAAGAGACTCCCCTGGGCTTCTCCCAGAACAGAGCCAAGTTCTCACCCACTGTGACCTTGGGCTCTGCATAGCAAGTGCTAGGGTTTTGAGATAACACCTAATCAGAGTTCAGTAGGAGTCTTTGCCTTCTGCTGAATTTCATGCTAGGTGGGAAGCCAGAACTATTCTCCAAAGCCCTATGCACACATTGACTTAGAGAGCAGGGAAATGTCTCAATCATGGTCTGACACCCTTAAGTCACTGCTCCAGAGACATACTGGCCGTGCTCATTTTCCACCTCTGTGAGATGCAACAAACCAGTGTGTCCTGATACATAGCAGAAAGCCCAACTGGCAGAGTTACGCTCAATGGGGCTGATCATAAATGTGATTTATGGAGTTAGTTCATTTACTGCCTCTGATGCTGGCCCCAGCTGCCACGAGTTTGACTGACAATTTCTGTTTATTTATTTCTTACTATACAATATCTGACCTCACATTATAAATTCTTCTGATTGGAATTTCATGGCATCTGCTCCGGTATTTATTGATGGCATGCTAATCAGGGACTCAGTCTTTTTTTGGGATAAACTGGACTCTGAGCTCTTGTTTGTGCCTGTGAGGGTGAGGCTAGGGCCCTGTCACCCCTAGAGAGGGATATTTTACTGTTGTAAAAATCCTCTTGTGCCTTTTGTTAGACAGTCCTCTATACATTAGAGATATGATGGTCACCTATGATGGATAACTTGTGATTCAGAACCAGTGGAAGTAATCAGCAAAGAGCAACTCAGAGTCAAAGTGGTGTGTGACTATTTAGAAGAGGGCTGGAGGGGAGAGTATGGCACACCAGTTTTTGCCTAGATAGATGATGGCTACCATGTCCTTTTCCTTATTACTTCTGTTCTAGTCTGTAAATGAAGCAAAATGATCACTTAGTCAAAGGTTGGACAAAAGACCCCAGGAGAGTTCTGAAGGTGTTTTTTCTCACCCTATAAATGTAGGGCCTTTCATCCAGGAATGATTGATCATAAAATGTTTTGAGAAAAATGGTTATTTTTAAAAACACTGGATGTATATTGCTGACAAGAATTTTACATTTTCTCTAGAGAAATAAGGTGATAATATTGTTTGTGAGCTTTTTTTCCAGTGCCATCAACCACTGTTAAGAACCCCCTCTGTCTCATTCTGAGTCAGCTTTGTCTGCACCAACTCCTATAGTCCAGTACTGCAGGACTGATATGGCCCAGCCTCTGGCTTTACCTGCTCTGGCCCCTCATCAGTCCTAGAAGAAGAAAATGACATTCATTAAGCACCTCCCATGCACCAGATGGGCAAGTCAATAAACCTTCATCATAACCACCCCTCATGAATTACATATTTTTGTCTTTACTTTGCCAGGTGAGAAAACTGGGGTTTGGAGAACCTAAGTCTTAGAAAGATTAATTTCCTTCCCAAAGGACACAAAGCAAGTATGAGTCAGGGACAAAATTTAACCTTATGTCTCGCTGACCACAAGCAAATTTTGTTTCTACTTGGTATTCCCTGTGAGAATGTTTAAAGGAAAACTCTGACTTCTGCAGCATCACCTTATTCCCCAAACCACTAGGAAAAAATATAACTCTCATTATCCCAACATCCTCCTCATCCACTGGGGACCTTGGGCAAGTCATTTAGCTTCTGTGGGTCTCAGTTTTCTCATTTATAAAAAAAAATTGTCATACCTACAGCCTGTTGTTATAGTACCAGGTCATGTGAAGACATGCACTAAGTGTTTAGTGCAGGGTCTTGCACTTGATAGGCCTTGAGTAAATGGTAGTAATCATTTGCCATCATCATCACCATCACCATCATTATTATCATCATCAATTGTCTTCATCCTCCTCCTCCTCATCATCATGTCATCAACAACATTATAATCATCATGATTCTTCTCATCTTCTTGAGAGTGGCCTATCCTTTTACTGAGAATTAAATGTGTTCCTGATGGGGTTTGGATACTCTCTGGGAGGCTTTTTCTGAATGAAAGAGAACTGGTGAGCCAATGACAGCACAAAGATTACATTATTGATTTGTGTCTCCCAAGGCCAAGCCCTATTAAGATTCGTTAAATCAAACAATAAAAATCCCAGCTTCCACCCTTTTCCAAGCATGGATCAAATTCAATCCATCTCTCCCCAGCTTCCCCCAGCCTGGTCATGGTTATTTGTCTCTGTCACACAAGGAGAAGGTCACCAACAGCCAGTAAATAGATCCAGGAATAATAGCAGCTCCCAGAGCTTTAAAACTAGAATGTATTTCACAAAAGTAAAAATTTGTCCTGCTGTTAATATTTGAGCAATAGAAAGAGACATAGAAGAGTGGCATCTGCCATTTTAGGGTCATCTGCTCGTTGCTTAGGTGGACTTTATTAATCCCATTTTCCAACTGAGAAAACTGAACTTCAAAGAGGTTAATTGACTCGTCTAAGGACACCAGCTCATAAATGGCAGAGGTGAAATATGAACCTAGGTTCATCTGACTCCGAATTCCATGCTATTTTGACAATGTTCTGCTGCTTTTGTAAACTCACAAGGACTTACAGATACATATACACCTACACATGATTGTATACACATTATAGTTTATCCAAAGACTTCTCAGGGCAGTCAGGTCAGGGTTAGTTAGATGAACTTGCAAAGCAAGAGACTCCAAGGCCAGGGCCACCATTCCCCTCCCATGTGGTGTCTTTATAGGCCTGAAATAGAAACTTTTCCCTAAGCCCTGAGTCATGGTCATTATGCCCTGAGACCTTGACAGCAACGATAAAGAGTCTGGAAAACATGACTTCCATCTTATTCCTATCCCTGGGCAAATGTCTTACACCATCCACTTTACTGATCTTAAGAGCATAGCAAGATGATATTCTGTACTACTAACCTGAATGGACGAATGGACAGCAGACAACTAACATTGGCTGTATTTGAACTATGGCCACTCTTTACCAATAAAACAAGACAAAATAGCAAAGCCTTTCATTTCACACCATGAAGGGCATACTCATTACCAGGGGGTCCTCTAATCCAATGCCCACAACAAATTCTCTGGCCCTGGGGCTGGAAGTTGGCCTTCTCTCACACTTTTATCTTGGCACTGTGTTTGGAGGGCATGTGTAATATGAGGCATAAAAGAAGGCAGGCAAAATACACACTTGCAATTAAAAAAAATGAGAGGATGCTGCCTTTCCCAGGAAGCATCAAGGATTCATTTAAAAAAAAAGGTGAACAGGGCAATATTAACAACAAACAAACAAAAACAGATGAAACACTAAGAGTCAGTAAAAGACAAGGTTGCCCCCCAAATAAATTTAACTTTACAATAATTTGAGGTTAGAATAGATGACGAAATTGCTTGCATTCACACAGCGGTTCAAAAAACTACCATTTTACTACTAATAATAGTTCCAGGGATAATAATAGAAGTATTATCATTATGTTATTATGACTATTATTAACATTAAAACTCTACCATCTATTGACTAAGACAGACATTATTATGCTCATTTTAAAGACAAAGTCACTAAAGCTTAAGGAGATTAAAAGAATTGCCCAAATCTACTCAGCTACTAAGGTGGAGTCTCTCAATCTTGGCATTATTGATACTTAGCATAAGATAATTCTTTGTTCTGGGGAGCTGTCCTGCAAGTATGTGGTTTGGCACCAGACTGTGCCATTGTAAAATGGCACAGCATCCTTGGCCTGTACCCCCTAGATGCCAGTAGCACCTGCCAGTCATGATGATTAAAATGTCACTGGACATTGTCAAAATTGGCCCCAGTAGAGTTGAGAACCACTGCTGTAAGAGATGGAGTTGGGTTTCACGCCCAGGTCTACAGACTTTCTAATCCAAGGTCATTATGCTGCTTAAAGGAGTCATAAACTAAGACAGAATTTATGCACAAAAATAGTGCAGTTAAGCACAGGCAAGGAATCTCCCTCTAAAAAGAGAAAGAATCTGAAAACAACTTACTAGCAGGAAAAAAAAATAAGGGCTGGGGTATAACTTTATGTTATAAACTCTGAGTGGTGGTTATAAAACTATAAATTCTGGTGGAGTTGCTATGGTCTCTGTTCCTCCCCTCAGTCCTTAGAAGTGATGCTGGAGAAAGAGTGTCAATGGGAAAAAAAATGCTGAGATTTGCAGAGAAGTGGCTTGAGGGAGCTCAGGAAAGCTGTGGGCAAATCCTCTAGTGCAGAGGGCCCTGCTGACTTTGTGAGGCTCTCATCAAAGGCAGCAATGTTGGTTAGAGCTCCCCTCAGTCCCATGGCTCCAATCTGTCTGGGGACAGATCCAAGCACACCTCTAGCATATCCAGTTCATGGCTGGGATATCAGCCAAACAGTCCATCAAAGGACATTTGCACCAAGCCAAGTCCTCCAGAATTCCGGCCCCCACTGGGCAGTCTCTCTTTCCTTTCCAGATTTTCTCAGACCACAGAAAAACTGATGGCACACAGTACTCAACCCTCAAACTTCTGCTGAGACAAAAATATTTCAGTTAAGGTGGGAAGAATGTCAAAGAGAATTCACCAACTATGGATCAGGATAAATAGAAAATATGGATCCAATTGCTCATGTTAAGAAAGAGCTAGTAAAAGAAATATAATAATGAATATATATATCATATATAATTTTGTTGTATATAATATAGATTATACAATAAAGAGAAATGGAGAAATGATGGATAAATAGACAGTTGGGTGAAAGGAAGGAATAGAGCATTCAAAATATATTTACAGAACAGAATCTGGAAGAGAAAACAAGAAGAAAATTCTCCTGAGTCCTTGAAGGTATAGAACAAAATAATGATAGAAATTTAATAAAATGAGCTTTATAATCAAATTATAACCAGCCCACCGAGAAAGAAAAAAATCATAAGAAATTAAGAAAGCAAATTAAAGACCAATGACAGTATCCTTTCCTGACTAACAAATAAATAAAAAACAGCAAAAAAAGTAAGAGACATGGTCAAAAATGAAATTTACTGACTCAGAGAAGGAGCTTGAAGAGCTTAGCATGCACACAAAGAAAAGGAGTTTAAATCAGCTACAGATAGGAGAATGGATATAGGTGCCACAGTAATTCAACTCAGGTTAATTGATATCCTTTAAGAAGATAATCCAACAAATGGAATGGAGGTAGTATTTGAAAATGCAATAGAAGAAAATTATCCTCAAATTTCAGAAGAACTGAATTTATTATATATGCAAAGATTAAAATATATTCCAGAGGAACACAAAGACATTTTCTGCCTAAATTATTAAATTGTGTATAATAAAGAAAGAATTTGAGGCAACCAGTCTCCCTCCCAGGGTAAAAATTAGTCTGGTTTTGTATTTTTTTCACAGCAAAATCAATGGATAGGGACAATGAGACTGTCTACAGTGATCAATGGGAAAGAAAATATGCCACAAGGATATCATAAGCAGCTTTGCTGAAATTCAAATTCATGTCACCATCAAGCTGGCTAATAGACTCTACTTAGAAACTCTTTGAAATGAGATCTGTTAATCCAAAAGTTAAACCTATAACTATCATTAAAAATGGACATGCGAGGCTGGGCGTGGTGGCTCATACCTGTAATCCCAGCACTTTGGGAGGTTGAGGCGGGTGGATCGCCTGAGGTCAGGAGTTTGAGACTAGCCCGGCCAACATGGCAAAACCCTGTCTCTACTAAAAGTATAAAAATTAGCCGGGCATGGTGACCCAATCCCAGCTTCTCAGGAGGCTGAGGCAGGAGAATCACTTGAGCCCAGGAGGTGGAGGTTGCAGTGAGCAGCCTGGTGCACTCCAGCATGGGCAAAAAGGGTGAAACTCCACCTAAAAAAAAAAAAAAAAAAAAGGACTTGCCACTTAAACCCCTGTGTTAGAAGACTGTTAAACAATTGCTACCGGATTTACAAACAAACAAACAAAAAAGGCGTGCCTTGAGAATTTTATAAGTCAGGGCAAATTGGATACAAAGTTAAAGGACAGACAGGGTCACTGTTGGTGTGACCCCTTCTCTCTCTGACTCTTCCCACTGCCCCCACCAAAACCATGAAAACAGCTCCAAGATAGGAGAACATGTGGGGATTAGTCATAAATACTTTTAAATATTGAATACAATCTAAATCATGGTTATTTAGATTATTTTAGAAATAATGGTTTAAAATCAAAAGAATATGAAAATTGACAATATGAAATTATACTGTAATTAACAAAAATCGGTAAGAGACAACATAAACATTTCTTCATTTCTCCTAGTAGGGTGTTAGTTAATAGCATCTAAGGTAAAACAAGTAATTTGAAAGTGACTCCATATTTTCTTTATCTATTCATCCATTGATGTCTTGGCTAATGTGAAAAGTGTTGTAATTATAGTGCAGATATCTTTTCCACATACTGATTTCAATTCATTTGTAGATATATCCAGAAGTGGATTTGCTGGATCATATGATAATTATATTTGCTTTTTGAGGGACTGCCATACTTTCTCCACAATGGCTGCATGAATTTACATTCCCACCAATAATGTAGAAGGATTCCACTTCCTCCACTTCCTCACCAATGCTTATTTTCTGTTGCCTCTGTGATAATAGCCATTTTCACAGGTGTGAGATGATGTCTCATTGTGATTTCAATTTGCTTTCCCTGATAATTAGTGATGTTGAGCATTTAAAAAATAAACCTGTTGGTTTATTTCTGTGCCTAAGCTAGGCACAGAAAGAGAGATATCCCATGATCTCACTTATATTTGAAATCTAAAAATGTCAGACTTGTAGGAGTAGAGAGTAGAATGATGGTGACCAGAAGCTGAGGTAGGGGATGGGGCGGGCAATGGAGAGAAGTTGACCAAAGGGCACAGAGTTCCAGTTAGACAAAGGAATAAATTTTCAAGATCTATTGCACAGCAAGGTGACCATAGTTAACAATATTGTGTTAAATATTTCAAAATTGCTAAAAAAGAGTTTAAATGTTTTCATTACAAAAAATAAGCATTTGAGGTGATGAATATGTAAATTAGCTTGATGTAATCATCCCACAATGTATACATATAGCAAAATATCACAATAAACCCTATAAATGTATATAATTATTATTTGGCAGTTAAAATTTAATAAATTTTAAAAAGACACAGGAGACATATAAAACTGACTGACATTTTCATGTTTTACATAATCTTTCATATCAACAATGTGTTAACTTTTAGGCATTATTGTGCAATACTTTTTATGTCTCTGATTTGGAGACATAGAGAGATGCAATTGAAACATAAAATGTGGCCTTTGGAGTTTTACAGATCTGGATGCACCTTGAATCTGCCACTTAACTAGAGGTTCATTAGACAAGTTCCCAAAATCTAAGTCTAAAGTTTCCTTATCTGTAACAAGGGAATAATCGCACCTACTTAGTAGGATTGCTTTGAGTTTGTGATGTTATGTCCAGCACCGTGCCTAGCATTAGCATTGGTCAGAGTCTTTTTTTTTTTTTTTTTTTTTGAGACAGAGTCTCGCTCTGTCACCCAGGCTGGAGTGCAGTGGCACGATCTCGGCTCACTGCAAGCTCCACCTCCTGGGTTCACGCCATTCTCCTGCCTCAGCCTCCTGAGTAGAAACGCCCGCTACCACAGCCGGCTAATTTTTTTGAATTTTTTAGTAGAGACAAGATTTCACCGTGTTAGCCAGGATGGTCTCGATCTTCTGACCTCGTGATCCACTTGCCTCGGCCTCCCAAAGTGCTGGGATTACAGGCGTGAGCCACCGTGCCTGGCCGCATTGGACAGTCTCTTAACACTGGATTCCTTTTGCGTTTCTCCTAGCAATTCTTTTCCAGTCCATCCATCCATCCATCCATCCATCCATCCATCCATCCATCCATCCATCCAAGCATCCAAGAAGCTTTTATTAAATAGGTGTTTGCTAACTGCTGGTGACCCCTCTGGGTGAAAAGATACAGCCTCTGCTTGGCAAAGAGAACTGCCAGGCAGGATGAGAAGAAAGAGGCGGCAGAACTTCAGGGTCAGAAGATGCAGGTGCTTTTGCAAAGAAGCCCGGGGCCACCTTTTGTTAACCGTTTAACAATCTCTTGGTTGCTGGCCGGCTCCTGTGCTCTTGCTTGGTCTGTCAAAGCAGTGGTGTTGTTCTGAGCTCTTAGGAGCCACCTGGAGAATGTGTCATTTTAGTTTCCCTTCCTCCCACCTCTTCTGCCTCTGTTCTGCCTACCATCATTAAATGCTCTGGCTCTTTATCATGGCTTTGAAATCGAGAAGGACACTTTGGAATTCAAT